>NC_044317.1:2842040-3209223 GCF_007474595.2 Lynx canadensis
CCCTTGGCCAGCAGGAGTGGCCTGTGCGGAGGGCAGAAATAAAGACTCGCATTCATTCCCAGGGCCCCTGGGGTTCACAATGGCTAGACAGCCCGCCCTGGGAAGCCCCTCTAAACTGTGCAAAGCAAGGAGACGCCAAAGGGACCTCACTGTCCGTGGCCCGCAAAATTGGGCCTCCTGTGGTTATCCTAGGATCCCCCGCCACGCACAGCTGCTTTCCTTTGCTTTTGGTTTCACGTTCAGACGGCTGGATCATCTCAGGAGATGGGACATGGCCACGAAGAGATGAAAATAGATCCCAGGCTACCCGGAGAAGTCAGCAGCCCCCAGGAGTCTGCTGATACCTCCCCAATTACATAACGGGAGCGGAGCTAAGGCGCAAACGGGCTCATAAAACAGAAGTGTTTAGATTAGAGGCTACGTCTGTATGCAGACCTCCCCCTTCCTGAGCGTTTCTGCGTGCCTGATATCTTTTCATATATTAGCTAACTTAATTCTGACAACAGCCCTGTGCAGGGGGCAATTTGATGACTGCCGGTTTGAGACGGGGACTGGGCGGGCACTGCTCTATGAACTTGTACCCGTCACCCACTTTCCCCCTCGGGACAGCTCTGTGAAGCAGCTACTGACACCGTCCCCATTTGTACAGGTGGGAAAGTGGAGGCACAGAAGAGGTAGGTCACTTGGCCGATGTCACACAGCACGAAAGGGCAGGGCAGGGCTGATGGTTTCTGCCTGTGGACCCCGAGGACACGCTCTTAACCAGGATAACATACCCCTCCCTCCCCACCCCCACCCAAACTCAACCTACTGAATGATACTAAGTCAACAAGGCAGTAATGAGAGAGATCCTTCCCAGCTCCTGGGTGTGTCTAGAGAGACCTGGAGAAATGCAACGCGGTACGTGGGGACCAGTTACCGGGGAAAGATGTGTGACGGCAGCATGCTGGAGAGGCACGCATTTCTAATATTTTACATTGCACGTCATGAGGACCCGAGTCATGCTTAAAACTTAGTGTTGTCCAAGGTGACACGGTCCTGTGGACAGCAGAGTGGCCCTGCACCCTTCCAAGAAGGCTTGACCTGGATGCTGTCCTGGGGCCCAGACGCTTCATCTGTGCCCCTCTTGCTCTGGACTTGGGCCGGGGGATGCCCTCACCAGCGTGTGGACCACGCATCCCACAGGAGGAGGATGTACCGGCCACGTGCAGGACACTGTTAGTAAAAGGAGACTTGTTTTAGATTCTCAGTGAACTGATAGATATCCGCATACAGTCATTCACAGCCCCCAGTGACTCAGGCTCAAAGCTGTGAAGGCAGAGACTGTATGGCCAGAAATAGGGCCCTAGGGAGCTAAGTCCAGACCCAGGCCCTGCCTACTTCAGAGGGTCTCAGATGGGGGACTCGCGTCACCTCTGTAGGAAGTTGGCAGATGGGAGAATCCGGTCTCCTGGACGGCCAGCTGCAGCTTTCCGTGTCGTCCTAGTCTTAGCTCCCGGACCAACAGTGGGGTCGGGGCAGCCACCACCCACGGCCCTGAAGGAAGGACCCCTCGACTGTGCTGGGCCCTGGCTGTGTGCCCTGGCCCCACTACAGTGCATCCTCCCCCGTCCTGTCCTGGCAAGTTCACCCCTATGTACCCGCATTGCCTGGGCGCCCCTGTAGGCTGGACCTCTGGGTGGGGGGCGGGCAGTCAGATGTATCAACACAGGGCTGGAAGGCGGGAGAGGAGAGGGGGTTGGGGAATTTCTCCTCAGCTCCCACCTGCACCAACACTGTGCTACAACCCCTTGCTCACCATGGGGGTGCGCTTCTCCTGGCCCCCTCCCTCATAAAGAGTCCCTCCACCCTAGTCTTTTCCTTTGGCCCATCAGAGTGGGTTTGCTTCCTGCTGGAGCACCGGTTCTCATGCCCGGTGGGAAATGTTAACACCAAACCTTGGCATCACCATCTCCCCTCAGCCTCCCTCTTCGCTGCCAGGGTGAGCAAAGACGACTGAGTTGGCCGTGTGCACTCCCGGGACCTAGGACACGGGCTCTGGTTACCGCCTTCCTTATGCCACCTTCCGGGCACAGCTGAATTTTGTAGTCACTCTCCTGTGCCCGCCGTGATGTAGAGCCTGGGCTCGAATACACATCGGGCCTATGTGCCCGTCACGTGGTCTGCCCAGTGCAGTTGGCACACGGACACCGTTGGAAGAAGCAAACCCCTCAGTTCTGCCCAGGCCTCCCACTCCCCATTGGCCCACACCACGTTGCTGTGCACATATCTGGTTTCTGCCTGACCCCGAAGAACCCCAAGTCTAGGGTTCGTCAGTAAGGAACCTCTGGATAAGGACAAGGGTAGCAGAGAACTTGCCACTTCGCTATGCAGACACATTTTTCAAAAACCGCTAGAAATGTGCATCCAAAGAATTTTACTTTGCTTTTCCAGCAACACACGCTCTTTCTTTCTAAAGAATAAACCTTGCTTATCCTCACGTGCATTTGTTACCCTGGGAACACCCCTACTTCGTGGAGGCAAGATGTTTCCCAGCCACCATGAAGACGGGAAAGTATACAAAGTCGTGGCTCTCGCTTGAGAACGGCCAGCCACTGGAAGCGTCAGCCACGTTTATGATGTTAACATTAGCCTATCAGTGTCTGAGGCAGACGGGCTCTGGCTTCAGCCGTAACAGTAACAGCACATGTGGCTAATTCTTTAACCCACACATGGATACACGCTGACCACGCTTCGTGAAATGGGAGAGACCCACACGTGGAGTCATTCTCAGAGAGATGCGATCAGACCCGAAAATGGCAAATCACATCCTGTTTTGGTTCCGGAACACTTTAGGGGGCATTTGGGACCCAGGAGGGCCGTGAGCTACCACGAGAGCCAACGGACATCTAAAACCAAAGCAAAAAGCCTTTGCAAAGTTCTCGTATCCTTGTAAGAGTCGTACAAGTAAAGGTCTCGATGTTGGTGTGCCCGCCCAAGATTCTTTAATGAAGTCTTTGTTATTTTCATTATAATGGTGCAAAACCCCCAATTTTCCCCAGCTTGAACTGTACCGAAAAAGAAATCTTTCTGAAAAAATCTATAGTTGGTTCGTTTGAAAGGATTCAGCACTTGATCTGAGATCATCTGTCCCACTTTTATGCAGAAAAAGACGAATTTCTGAACATTCTGTACACAGGTGCCCACACACACACGCACATATACAAATACGTGTATCCATATATATACCCATGCGCATGTATTATACACACTTACCGTATGTATCTTTGTACATCGCACACCTGCCACATCCCCATTTCATGATCAGTGCACACATCGTGTGCGTAACGCGATCGTGTGTGTCTGTGTGGGCGTGTGCACACTGAACTTGACCCAAAGACCTTTTTCAGAAGCCAGAATCTGTTCGCTTTGTTTAGATGGGAGCACAGAAGTGCATCTCCAGGTTGCCTAAGAGTAGAACGTAAGGTGCTTCTGGTCTACACTAAATACCAGAGGGGAGGGGTGCTGGGTGGTCTCCGTCGTAGGTGGAGCGTCCGACTTCAGCTCAGGTCATGATCCTCGCGGGTCTGGTGAGTTCGAGCCCCACGGCGGGCCTCTGTGCTGACGGCTCGGGAAGCCTGGAGCCCGCTTCGGGTTCTGTGTCTCTTTCTCTGTCTGCCCCTCCCCTGCTCGCCTCCTCTCTCTCTTTCTCAAAACTAAGAAAACAATTTTAAAAAAAAAAAGTTTTTAAATACAAAGGGAGTTCGCTTTAACTAAGAGTAGAAATTTTTTTTCTTACTGATCTGTATTTGGAGGCCGTGATTCTAACCACGATCACAACTGGAGAAGCTGTTTGGGTTCCTAAGACCCACCCACGCGTCCTCTCTTTCTTCAGTGGGAAGGAACTTCACGGGACTGTACGATTCTGCAGATTCCATCACCCTACTGTCCGTTCCGTCAGCCTTCCCAAACCAGATGAGTGAGGGGATTAGGTAACGAAGCTCTTCTTTACATAACTATAAACTCTCTTACAAAGCAGATACGTACTCCTGCCTTTTTTTTTTTCCTGAGCCATAAAATAATGTTTACCTTATACTTATTGGAATTGTAACTCTAACATACCATCCTTCAAAAATGGCCGTAGTCGATTATTGGCTTCTCCAGAAAACAGCCCACCATAAATTAAGAGAACACACGAGAGAGCAATCAAACCCAAGAGGAGAAATTAAAAACAAAAACAAAAACATAGCGTATACAGTGGATGTGCCATCCTAGCCCCGGGCTGCTCTGCTCCTGTGGTGTGGTGAGGGTGTCCAACGCCTCAGAAAGCCAGAGCCCCGGAGACGCTGACAGGGCTCCGAAACGTAGTCCCTGACTCCTCTCTCTTGTTACACTGTTTGCTTATTCCCCCAGTAATCCACTGAATCAGTCACTGAGAGGTTAATGAAAAAGACAACTTTATTCACAGGGGCTGAGACTCTGGGATAACAACATATCGAGACAGGCCTGCCACTGCCCCGTGTGTTAATCGCAGTGGGCCTGGATGTCAACAGTGGGATCTTGTCAAAGTTCTTAAAATCAAGGATACTCTCCAGCTCACCCAAATGTTCCCACCAACCTGGGTAGAACGTGCTCGAGGAAATTTATGCATCGGTAGCACGTGGCTTTAGGGATAAATTCTCGGGAAGCCAACCCTGTGCTTACTATAATAAATGACTATGCTCGTCTGAAATGTCCTTCCGAATATATTAGCCACTAGGCTCTCCTGTTGTAAAGCTTGTGTTCATTTTTCTATAAGTCCTGGAAATCATTTTAAAAGTTATTTGGGAGATCTATCTCAGTTTACCTCCAGGACTCATGACTTATTGTGCCTTTTCCCACGTCAGATAAAATTAAGGTAACCTGGAGGCTCAGAAAACCCAGTTTCCCACCCAACTCAACCCAAAGAGAGATACTGTAAGAGGTTAGATGCGCTTCCCGAAAGTTCCAAGCTGAACTGGGCTGTAAAAATCTCCCATTTTCTTAAGCAGATCTTTGTTGCAGAGCACTTCCCCCCCCCGCCCCTGCCTTCCTGCTCCCCCCCCCCCCCCCCCAGATTTCCAGTCACCTCCATAAGGTGTTTATTTAGCTGCAGGCTCTAGGCCCAAGGGTAGAGGCTTAGAGAGAGGATGTCTGATAGAACCCTCCCCCTGAGCCTCCTGTTCTTTGGGGTCCAGAGAGGCACCCTCCAGCAGATATCATCAGAAGATTCCTTTTCTCTGCCCAGCATGACCATCTCTCCCAGTATCTGCTTGTATGTGTGTGTTTGTTTCCATCCAACTTTCTTAAGGAAAAGTGGTCCTTTACTATGCAATTCTGGAAAACGCAGCAAAACCCAAACCCAGAGCTTGAAAAAAAACATGCACATGGAAAGTCTTGTGTTGTCTACGACACCTTCCCTTCTCGTCACACACTTCCAGTGTCCCCTGCTATCTTTTGATCCCTTAAAAACAGAAGCAACAAGACGGGATGCCTGCGAATGTTGGTAACATGTCTTGGAGATCATGAGAATTGACTGGCAAGCTATCGTAACACAACAAAACACTATCGTATAGAGTGCACTTTCTTAATAGGGGTTGTTAACATAGAATTTTCACAGGGCCATCGTTGTAGGAAAAAGTCAAGCATCTAGCCAAAGAATATAGCATATCCCCAGTAAAAATGTCTAGAAAGAAAAAAAAGAGAGAGAAATTCTCTATTAAAATAGAAATGTGATTTCTTAGCCGTCCACCTGGACATTGGTCTTAAATCCTCACCAGGCCCTAGATCTCGTGAAGACCTGAAAAACAGAGGTGACTCCTGGTGCCCCCACACGGGACTTCAGGGACAAACCCAGCTGTGGACACCCATCACCCCACAGATTCAAAGCAAGACCTGGCCACAGGGACAACAAGGGAGCTGGCCACCGTCAGATCGATGGTGGTTCTGTTTGAAACCACCCTCACCGCATCTGTGGGTCCTGCTGTCGGGTAGTCTGGGCCCTTGCTGCTCCGGACACGCAGGACCCGAGGTGGGGAGTGGGAGATCATGCCCTTAGACTGCCCTGAGGTCAAGGAAGTCTCCTGCTGTCTCCGCAGGAGGTCTGAGATGCCCAAGTCCTAGTGGGACGGGGTCTTTTAAATCTCCGAAGGTGCTCCGGGTTCTGGGAAAGTCCACCTCACCTTGGAGGAGGCAGGAGACCCTGCCCACCTGCGCGCAAAAGTTGGTAAACACTTCCCGGGATCCACACGTTGCAGAAGGAAAGCTCGTTTTTTAAAAACCGTGACTCCTTCCCGCCGGTGACGGTGATGGGACCCGGCCCGCTCACAAGCTCAGACAGGGTAGGGGAAGGAACCGCCACCGTTTGCTTTACTGAAGCGAAGCACCGTGTCTGGAAGCTGCAGAGGGAAATACGAGAGGAAAGGGATCCCGAGCTGGTAAAAGCCGCCCTGGACGTGCGGGTCGAGCATCAGGGAAGCGTTGAAAGGCGGAGGGAGGCTCGCAGAGGTGGCCAGAAGCGAGGCACCCAGACAGCTGCGGGGCGCAGGCTTGGCGCCCCCCGGGAGCTCGGCCCCTCCGGTGGGCTCCTGGCCCTGCCGTCCCGCCAGGATGCTGTCTATGCTGAAGCTCTTGGACTTGTCGGAGCTCTTGGAGAGCTGTGGGAGGCAGGGCGCGGAGGGGACCCCAGACCATCCACCCGTGCGCGCCGGCTGGCCAGTGGCCAAGGCCGCCGCCGCCGCCGCGCCCTGGATCAGCGTCGCCCACGTCCTCCGCGGGTGACACGGGCCCGGGCCAGCGGAGGGGCGCGGGCGGAGAGGAGCCGCCCCCGAGGGGCGAGGGGCGCGCGGGGCCGCCCTCGCGGCGGGGGGTGGCGGGGCCCCCTGCGCCCTGCCCCGCTGCCCGCCCGGGCTGCGCCTCTGCGCCGCGCTCGCGCTCTGGGTCTCCGCGCGGGCCCGCTTGGCCTCGGGGGCCCTGGGCCTGGCTTGGGCTTCCTCTTCCGGCGCCGGTAGTTGCCATTCTCGAACATGTCGAGGCAGCGAGGGTCCAGCGTCCAGTAGCTGCCCTTGCCCCGGCCGCCCTTTCTCGCGGGGCACCTTGACGAAGCACTCGTTGAGCGACAGGTTGTGGCGGATGCTGTTTTGCCAGCCCTGCTTGTTCTCGCGGTAGAAGGGGAAGCGGTCCATGATGAAGCGGTAGATGCCGTTCAGCGTGACCCTCTGCTCCGGCGCGTCCTGGATGGCCATGGCGATGAGCGCGATGTAGCTGTAGGGGCGGCTTCTGGGGGGCTCCGCGCGGCCCGAGGCGGCCAGAGCGGCCGGGGGGCGAAGGCCAGAGGCAGCCCGGGTCTCTCGGGGCCGTACAGATAGAGCATGGGCGAGGCGGCCAGAGCGGGCAGCCGGGGACCGAAGAGGCGGCTCATGGCGAGCGGGAGCCGGCGCCGCGCTCCCCGCGACGCGGGCGACCCAGGGGCTCAGGGACTGCGCCCCGCGCCGCGAGGGCCCTCCCGGGGAGCCCGCGGTTGCGCCTGACTCCCGCCCGCCGCTCTCCCCGGCGGCGGCCGTTGCTCTGTCCCTTCATGGCTTTACAATGTTAAATAATTGTTGTAGTTTGCTATTATATGTTGACTTAGCGCTGGAAAATAAATTGTCTATGATAAACAGTCCTTGTGCGCTCAGCCCACCCACAGTAATTAAAATTTCATTGCCGAAAAACTCCAAGCTTTCCCCTCCACGTGTCTTTCCGATACCAGCCAATCGGTGTCGGGGCTATTCCTTCATTTGTTTATAGAATTAGTCTGTTGATAAGTCCGCCCACCCAAGTTGAATCAAGCTGTGTTTATTTGGAAAAATTTCCGGGCACCCAATATATAAACGCACTGATCTGATGTTTGAAATATCACGTCCACCCCTTGACGCTGGAAGCACACACAGCCAGTGAGGCAGGATGTGGACCTCGGTGGCAGGGTCTGCCGGGCCAGGAAGGCAAGGCGGGGATGGGTGGGGGCGCAGGGGTGAGTTTTACCGCTGGCTGGTGGGGGGGGGTGGGGGTGGGGGGAGCCCAGTAATCCGGAGCCTCCCACAAAAGATCTTTTCTTCTCCCAGGAGATGGAGATGCCAGGGTCTCATAAAACGCTCCTGGGGTCTTTTTTTTTTTTTTTTTTTTTTTAGATATTTGGGTGGGAGGAGAGGAGCGTCTGTCTTAAGAGCCCTGGGAATCTCTTGAGAACAGGAGGCAGCCTTCCTTGGGACAAACCCTCAGGATGAACCTGGCATCCCGAGGCCGAAGCCTCTACCTCCAGCTTCTCCGGAAGCCAAGGCACAGGGCGACGGGGTGCCAGAGAGGGCACGGGTACCTGGTCCACACAGCTTGCTTGAGGGTGGTTTCAGAATAACCCGGCTTGGAGAGTTCAGAGGGGAGAAACTCGGGTCTTTCTGATGGGGCTGAGGTTGCAGGCCCGGGACACCATAAAAGGGGAGTTTGGCAGCTGGCGCGGGAGAGCTGGTATTTGTGAATGCGGGTCTCTTGCTTTCTATTCTGCGCTTTCCTGTTTATAACAAGGAGGGGGGTTATAACAACTTTACAAGTGCACGCAGCTGGCCCGTGATTACATTAAGCATTTGGGAAGCCTGCTTGCTCTCCACCCCCCCCCACCCACTCACCCTGGGGTGTAAGCACCCCCGCCCGTCTCATTTTACATCCAGCCACGTCATGGTTTGAATAAAAAACCCTGAATGATGTCGATTCAGAAGGAGCCGTGTCTTCTGCTCCCCGGTGAGCCTCGGCGGGGGTGGGGGCGTTACTGTGACTCGTTCCTGTTTATGATCTCTGCTGAAAATTTTTTAAAAGGAAAAAAAAACCCACTGGGGATCATTGAATTAGCGTCTCATTGAGTAAAACGCATGGGGAGAGAAAAGAGAGGGGGGTGAGGGCGCAGGTGGGCGTAGGAATGTCCCCTCTTCTGGGAAGGGGGCCAGAGGCACCACAGTCCTTAGGGGCGGGGGTGTCTGCTGCTCCTACTGTCACAGAGAGGCGACACCTGGTCAGGAACGGCCAGCGGTCACCCCCGGAACAAGGGAAAGAGCCCCACTCCAAAATGAGGAATTCATAAAATAACTCTGACGTTCGGCGGTTCAGGGTAGATGGCAGGGCAGTGGGTAAGTTTGACGACACGCAAAAGGAAGTCAAAACCAGGGTCGAAAAACCGGTTTGGGTGCAGGAGCGGCTTGAGGGAGCGCCAGGCCAGGCGCTGGGACACCTCCAGGCCCCTCCAGGGCGCCGCATTTCTAACTTCAGCCAACCGTCCGGCCCCGCCTGGCTCCGGCCTAGGTGTCGAGGACAGTCCTCTAGCCAGGAGGGGGAGGGGCGCTGTCGTCGCTCGGGCTCTCACCGGCGCACCCCTCTCAACCCCGGGGTGAAAAAACAACCTCAGGCCCGAGCTTACGCAACTCGGCGGTTCCACGGTCCCCGGGAGTCACCCAACCTCTCCAGACCAGCGCGCCCCCAGCAAACTCAAGCTTGGATCCAGCTCGAGGTCCGGCCTCAGCGCCCCCTCTAACAGACCCAGAGGAGACAAACGGGGGTCGCGGCGCGCCGCCCCTCCGCACCCGGAGCCCTCCCTGGAGCTCCCCGGCACCCGAAGTCCAGCACGCGCACCCCTGCCTCTCCGGAAAGGCGCGTCGCCGCAGCGCTCCCTCTAAACTCCAAGGCAAACCCGAGCTTGAATTTGTACAATCGTAAACGCCGCCCCGTTTGGGCGAGGGCCGGAGGCAGGCGGAGACCGCGAGGCTGGTGGGCGGGGCACTGATAGTAAAGGAGGAAAGAGAAAAAAAAAAAAAAAAAGCCCCAAAAACAAAAAACAAAAAACTCAAGTTCTAGTCGCGGTCTGGAGAGGCGCGTCCCGCCCCGCGCGCTCGCAGAGCGTCCCCGGGAGGCTCCTGCGCGGCGCCCCAGCCCGGCTCCCGCGCGGGGATGAATCCTGGGCTCCCAGGCGACGAGTTTGTAACTTGAGCCTAGGAGGGGCCACTGTAGGAAGGAGCCCCTCGCTGGGGCATATTTCCGGGGAGCGCAGGGCACCAGCCCTCGGCGTCCGGGCGCCGATGCGCCCTCGTGCGGAAGCTCGGTGTGCTGAGAGCCGTTCTGAGGCCTGGTCGGGGGTGGGCAGGGGAGCCTGGGAGCCGGCCAGGCTGACGCGGGTAGCCCGGAGAGCCAGGCGGGGACACAGAAGGTCTCCCTAGGCTCGTAGTCTTTACGTCGCCCCAAGCTGCAGGCTTCTCGGAAGTCAGTGCCCCCGCATCTCCCAGCCTGCAGCAAAGCCCTGAGGTTTCCAGCCTGCGTGGAGGGAGGCTCCCGGAAGGACCCTGGTGGCTCCTACTCTGGGGCCCCAGCAGAAATCGGGGTGGGTGTGGGATGAGGGCAGGGAGCACCCTGGTCCTAGCGCAGGCTGGGCAGAGGCCAGGCACCAGCCAGGTCCCAAGAGGCCTCCGAGGAAAAGGCTGAGGGGAGGGGAGAGAGGAGGTGCTCCCATCCAGCCTCCCCAAGGGCATTTCCCCTTCCTCTGCTCCTTAGCAAACTGGAAATCAGACGCTCCAGTCATGGACGGTCTGTGTCATCTTTCCCAACACGGCACCGCTTTTTCTCCGGGTCAACACAGTTGGCGAAGTCTGCATACACAAACGAACGATCAGATCATACCTGCGATAGGTTTGAGCGGAGGGTGGAAAGATACAGGACTTCCTCAGCCAGGTCACCTCCCTGATGTCCCGAACCCGCTGGAGATGGTGGTGACAAGGGCGATATTAATCACTGAAACGTCTCCAACGCTACTAGGTGCTGGCACCCTCGTAAGAGCTCCCTCGGGTCGTGTCAGTCCTCCTCCTGGCTTGAAGACACAGAAGTCCTCACCGCTCCCATTCTGCAGACCGGACACTGAGGCCAGGAAGCTAACAGGAAGTGTTGCAGACAGGGGAACAGCCCCGTTACAATAGGGCTACTGTGTGTGGATGCCAAGGGCCCCGTGGAAGCTCTCTCCAGAACCCTCACGGCATCTTCAAAAGACGGAAGGGACGGGTTTGCCCATTTTACAGATGGGCACCAAACACCCCAGACAACAGAGGTCACAAAGAGCAGAACGGGGTGGGGGTGGGGGGGTTGGAATGCAACACGCTTTCCTGCCAAGGCGGGTTCTCTGAGGCCTGACATCCTTGGGTGTCCTCACCGGCTCCGCGAGGTATGTCTGGAGCAGGTTCCTGCCGCGTTGGGTGGGGGGTGGGGGGGGGCATGAACATAACGCTCTGCTGAAGCCCAGAGAACAGGGCAGGATTTTCCAAATTACTGATTTCCTTAGAGCCCATATTGTCCCCAGCAGTAATTTCAAGGGTCTAAAACGGGCAGTCAGGGCACATGGCTAGGGCACATCAGCATGTGGCCTGACGTACACCGTTGGCCGAGACCAAAGAACCACTGTTCTCCTGGTGCCCTGTAAACCCTGACGGCTAGCCGTGAGTCCTTCCTATGGCCTGGACTCTCCTGACCTGTGTCGGGCTCACTCGTCCTCAACCACAACCCTGCTTGATGATCCTACCATTTTGCAGTCGAGAAATGGGCCGAGAGAGCTAGAGGGGGCACGCCTGAGGTCACGCGAACCCTCCGCTGGCCTGTGTGGAGGCCCTCAGTTGGTGCGTGTGGATTCAGCTTAGACAGGCTCGTTGAGGAGGTTGCCTGTAAAAACAACACGCAGGCAGAGAGAGAGCCCCCACGGGGCTGCTGGGAAAGGTAAGACCCAGGGCCAAGGGCCACTAAGCCGGGGGTCAGAGGGGCCTCTCTGGCCTCCGTGACCTCCCGCCTGGGTGGGCATACAGACTGAGCTCAAAGCTGTACCCCAGGCCGGGGCAGCCCTCCCCATGCTCCCCAACTCCGTTCCCTTAACAGGATCTGTGCGGCCAGGGAGCCAGTCCATCTGTCAGCCCGCCTCCTCCCCCCCCCCCCGCCCCGTGCCAGCTTTTCACACACACACAGTCCCGGGATCAAATCCCCACCAGCCCGACACTGGCAGAACCACCCCAGCATCAGACATACGCATTCGAGAATCACACTGTACCCGGGCTGCGTCTCTCTGTGTTGGCCACGAAGCAAGAATGTCGCCGAAGCCCAGGAAAGGCTTGCACGAATCAGGGCAGTGGTGGCCGTCCTGACTGCAAAGTGTCTGAAACCCTGCAGCCTCCCTTACATGCCTATGTCAAAAAGCAAACGTTTCAAATGCCTTGGCGAGCCGAGGCCACGCAAAAAGGAGGCAGGCAGGGAACGCTTCTCGAAGTTTGGGAAAGCATTTCGAGTTTGTGGTGCCCGAAGGCTTCCTCTGGGGGCACTGGTCCCCTGTGCCCCGCTCACCTGGAGGCTGCCCCCCCCCCCACCCTGGCCCTGGCTGCACCCAGGGCATAAAACCTCGGGTCTCCACTTCTCCACGGCCACCGCGCCCTGATAGTCAGGAGCGTCCCGCCTGGGACGACACAGGCACACGTTCCCTGAGGCATGAGGCACAGGTGCTGACACCCCCAGCACGTTCCGGAGAGAGTCAGTTCTCCCTGTGAATTAATGGGTCTCTTCTCGGGTCTCTCTTTGCACTCACCTCAGGTTTATGGTTATCAGTGAATTCCTGGCCAACACCCGCGCAGTGTTCTGGATTCGGAGTGGATTTGAGGAGGGAGAAGGCAAGGACTCAGGCACCGGGGTTAGTTTCCCCAGGGGACGTGGGGGTGTTCTGGGGACTCCGTGCTCTCTGCTTTGAATGCAGTTTACAAGCCTCTCCCAGGCCCAAAGGCAACCCCAGGCAATCTTGGGGTAAAAGAGAGGAGATGGGCCCCAAAAGATTTAGGAGGCAAGCACCAAAGTTCACAGGACCCCAGGACATTTGCTCCTCCCTCTCACTTCTGATCTTCATTTCTTACCAGCCAGATAGGAGAGTGGGGATAAGTGAGGGCCCGCTGCAGGAGCCTGACTATGCCCGAAAGGAAGGTGCCAGGCTGCCCCAAACGCCCTTACACCCACCTGGTCATTTTACACGTAAGAAGACTGAGGCCAGCCAGGAGAAATGGTTTGTTCACCTGGCATCATGTGGCCGTGGAATTCCTAGGCCAATGCTCAGGCAATTGGGGGACGCGTGTCACCATGATTTGGGTGTGGGTGGGGACAGGCTACTTGAACCAGGGGATGAGGACCACCTGGCGGCAGGCTCAGCTCTGGCCTCGGGAGAGGGGCCTGGGCTGGGCCACACCCCACACGTCCCTCTCCCCTCGAGAGCCGTGAGCGTGGGGCATGTCTCCGAGTCTTACAAGAACCACAGAGGCTCTCCGGGCTGCAGCCTCTGTGGGGCTGGGAATGTTCGGGATTGTCAGAAGCCTGGGAGTCTTTCCCAGCGGCCCGTATCTGTGACAACTGGACCCTGGGTAGAACCGGTCCAGGCATCCAAGGCCAGTCGGGCACGCAGGGTTAACTCTGTAGGAAGCGGTCTCCGCCGTGGTGTTGGGGCTGCTCCCACTTTATTGACAGTAGCTCTGAGACCTGCCTGGTTCCACGTTACTGGATCAGGAGGGAACGTGGCTATTGCACGGGGCTTCGTGCTAAGTGAGCTCGGCGGACCGCAGAGCTGCCCGCCAGGAGTCCCAGCAGCCCGCGACCAACATTCCGGCCCTTCCATCGTCGGCCTCCTTTCCCCTTTTCCTGAAAGGCCCTGGGCCTCGCGAGGACCCAGCGGCCGAAGCAAGGGGAGGGGAGCGGATACGTGGAGCAAGGACAGCCGGGGCCGTGCGCGGTCTCTGCGTCTTTGCGCGCTGGGTGGCAGACGCCCCAGGGCAGTGGGAACTGGCAACGCGGCCCGAGACGCCTCCACCGCCTCCACCGGGATGCTCCGCTCCGCTCCCCGCTGCTGCCGGATCTCCCCACCCCGAGGGAGGCGCCCGAGGCCGCTCAGTCCCCAGGCCCGAGGTCCTAGCGGGGCTGCTGAGGCGGGAGCGCTGAGCCCAGCGAGTTCTGAGCACCGTGTCCAGCTCACGTGGCCGGCCTTCTGGGGAGCTTACCCGCACCTACCCTGGCCCCTGGGCCTCGGGGTCAGGAAGCTTTCCGGGTTCCGAGGCACCCCAGCGTGCCGTGGCCTCACACACCCCTCCCTCTGCCGCCTCCAGAGGCCTGGAGAAAGCCCCGGACACAATCCCTCGAGCTGCCCACGTTCCTAGGGAAATGGAAGGGTGCTCGTCTCCCGGGCGGGCGGGGGTCCCTTCTTGAGCTGTTCACTGGGCCAGCGCCCCGGCACAGGCACTGCTCTCAGAGGGGCCTTCCCTGAGACAGAAGGTCCCGGTGTGGCTTCAGTGGCGGCTCGGGTCTCGCCGAATTCTTTCCCATTTCTCTCCCCTTTATTTCCTGCGTGTCTCTCAAACCTCCGCTGAACTCCGAATCTTGAGAGGAGGACGCACTTTCAGGGCGGACTCTAGGAAGAGCCTGGGGAAGGAGAAAGCCGGCTGGACTGCCCTCCCGGAATCCAGCGCCAGCATCATCTGGAGAACAGGAACGAAATGGCCCCGGAGCGCAGGAGCTGGGCAGGGAGGGCCGGCCTCTGCTGCCGTTGGGAGCTGGGAGCGGGGGGCCTCTTGGCCTCCCTCTCTTTCCTCGCTCTCAACCAAGGCAAGGGGGCCTGGGAGCCCGCTGGAGGCCAGACACCAAGCGCCGGGGCTCCCCGATCCCGAGCACTATGAAAAGGAACAGAATGCAGCATTTAAGTCTTAACCACTAGTCACCTCTGGGGCCACAGATCCAAAGAATCTGTGTGGCACATACGGGGAAATTTATTACGTTCCTACCTCCCCCAGCACTACATCAGCATGACCTGGAGACAAACTGCCATGGTTAAAACAACACAGAACCAGGTTCTGTTCAATGCCACTGCACCAAGGAAAATCACCCTTTGGAAAAATCATCATCCCCCGAAATGTTACGCCCACTTCGCCCTAAGCAAAGTACAGCTCACCTCCTTGGGTGGGAAACAGATCCCCAGTTTGGAGCCCCGGCCTCAAAACTCGCACTCAGAGACCAGCGGGGGAGGGGAGGGGGAAATTGTGCCTTTGGGCCAGTGAAAGAGATAATAAAATCATCCCCTCACCCCCCTCCCGCCCTCCGCCCCAGCCACACCCCACAAATGGTTTCATTGCTATTAAAAATTTTTTAAAGACAAGATATCAAAACTGAAAAGGCAATCATCTCCCTGTGATTTACAGTCCCGAAAGAGTTGGTAAATTTAGAACTCCAAAAGCATCGTAAGTTACATTCGAAGGCCGAAGAGCCTCTACAGTTTTTCACTGCAGTAGGGTGAAGACTAAGAGACCATATCAAGACGTAAAGGGGTCTGAAATCCACCTCTGAGCTAACCGCCACCAGAATCAATCCCCTTTGGACCTTCTCCGGCCCACTGCACGTTCTTTTCTGGAAAGCCATTGCGATGGGGAAGGAAGTCCGCATTTTAGGAATCGGAGGGAAAGCAGGACTCCCCCAGGTTCGTAGTTAACTAATGAAAAACTTGGGTCTTCCCTGTCTTTTGCTTCCGCAGCTGGGGATCGCCGAATTTGAGATGGAATGGTGGTACTATTTGTGTTGACAATTGGCTTTTTTTTTTTTGCATTTAGCAAAACGTTTACAGCGAATAACGTGAAGGCGCCCAGTCCTTCAGACATCCACGTCCAACCGGGACGTTTCTCAACTGCCTAGGCCAGGGTGGGATCTGAGTTCATGGAAAGTCCTTTCCGTCACTAACAAGACAACAGGGGAGCGTCCCCAGTCCCCTGCGAGCATCTGTATACCTCTATGCGTTCACCCACCTGCGTAACAAATATGATCAAAACAGGTGGATTTGCAAACACACCTTGTTTTTAAAAGCTGCGAGAACACAAACACACTGTCCGGACTTGGGGCAGAAAAACAACATGGGTTTATTTTAAGGTAAGTACAACAATTAACACCACATAAGACAAACACAGGTGAAGTTAAATTTTTAAAGTTTTTTTTTTTTCTTTTAGGAATGCTCAGGGAGGAATCTACTATACAAAACCATCACACTCTGTAAATAAAAAGTATCAGATACTTGACTTCTTTATCCGCCAACAACAACAACAAAATAAATTATTTCCTTGTTTTGTAAAAGACCTACCACCGGGAAAAGAATTATGCCTCATAAGTGTACAGGGCGTTAAAAAAAAAAAAACCCACGTAGGTTTCTTAAATTTTCCTTTCGGGAGTTAGAAATGGTTGGGCAAGATGAAAACTTATCCAGTGAACTCAACTTTAAATATTATATTAATGGCTCTGAACAACAACAACAAAATAGCCTGATTACAAATGCACACATTTGTACAGCACGGTTAGAGAAATTTAAAATTACACACAGCACAGACGTAATCTATAGAGACCCCCCCCCCCCCGTAGACCTATGGGGGTCTCTACAGAGAGAGTCATTACCGGGTCGCTCTGGGATGTGGTCCGTAACTTAATTTTTTTTTAAACCCCAGCTGCAGCATTCAACACAACCATCCTGGAAGGAGGGGAGGGGGGCTTAAAACTCAATATTCATTTCGCCGGGCCGCGTCCCTTGTGGGGGGGGGTTCTTTTAGGACCTCGGAAACGGGGCAGCGAATTAAAGTTACCTGAAGCTTCACAGAGGACTGAGGCCGGGCGCGAGCTCTCTCTGCTCCTGAGTCTGAGAAAAAAAAAGCTGGTGGGCATATTTTTGGGTTCTTTCTGCGCGCCTGGACTGCCCGAGAGGCCCGGGTGTGGGAGGCGAAGCCGGAGCGGGCCAGGCAGGTCAGTATTTCGTGCAGTCGTAGGAATAGGGGGCGGCGTGGCGGTAGAGCGCCGGCGTGGATCTGTAGGGCAGCTGACAGCTCGCGTTGGTGCCGACCTGCGGTTCCCCGAGGGCCGCGTTCTCCACCCCCAGCCGGTGGGAGTTGAACATCTCCCGGACGTTGGGGAAAGTCTGCTGCTGGGCCGCGAACGTGTGGCCCGGGAGGTGGTTCAGGTCCCCGCTGTGGTTGAGATACCAGGAGGCCGCCTGGGCCGCGGCGGCGGCGGCGGCGGCGGCGGCGGCGGCCGCGCCCCCGGGCTGGGGCGCCGGCTGGGGCTGGGGCGCCGGCGGGGGCGGCGGCGCCTGCGGGTGGTGGTGGCCGTGGTGCTGGTGGTGGTGGTGGCCCGCGGCGGCGGCGGCGGCGAGCGCGCCCTCCTGGCCTGCGGCGAGGTTGAGGGCGCTCAGGGGCGACGTGGGGCCGCCCGGGTGGTCCGAGAGGGCCTCGTCCAGCGCGGGCGGGACGCACATGTGCGCGGGCCGCTCGGCCCCGGTGTACAGGCTCATGGCGCGCATGCTGCACTGGTAGCCCCCCGCGCCCCCGGCCTCCAGGCCCTGCGCGCACGGCTGGCCGTAGGCGGCGGGCGGCGCGGCCGCGTACGACAGCGCCAGCGGCGGCACCACCAGGCCCGCGCGCCCGGACGCGGGGCTCAGCTCGCCGCCCGGCGGCGACGTTCGCAGCGTCATGATGTTCTCCACGCTGAAGCCGGGCAGCCCGTTGGGCGCGCCGGCGTGGTGCTCGGGCAGCGAGCCGTCGGGGGAGCCGGCGGGCGTGGAGGCCGCGCTGCGCGGACTGCCCTGCAGCGCGCTCTCGGGGCTCAGCGTCTCCACCTTGGTGATGGCCGGCAGCGCGGGCGACGCCGCCTCGGTCTTGATCACCAGCTTCTTCTCGACGTCCTTGGGGGCGTCCGCTAGAGGGGGCCCGGCCGGGGCGCCCTTGGCCGCGGCCGGGGGCGGCTCCTTGAGGTGGGCCCGCTCCTCCTTGTCCTTGGGCACGTCCTTTTTCTTGAAGCGCCGGCGGCGCCGCAGGAAGCTGCCGTTCTCGAACATGTTGTAGGAGTCCGGGTCCAGCGTCCAGTAGCTGCCCTTGCCCGGCTTCTTGTCGTCGCGGGGCACCTTGACGAAGCACTCGTTGAGCGACAGGTTGTGGCGGATGCTGTTTTGCCAGCCCTGCTTGTTCTCGCGGTAGAAGGGGAAGCGGTCCATGATGAACTGGTAGATGCCGTTCAGCGTGATCTTCTTCTCGGGCGCGTTCTGGATGGCCATAGTGATGAGCGCGATGTAGCTGTAGGGCGGCTTGACGAGGTCCTTGGGCGCCGCGGGCTGGTGGTGGTGGTAGGGCGCGTAGGAGCGGCCCATGCCCGCGCCGTACTGCTCCGGGGGGCCGGAGTAGACGCCCATGGGGCTGGCCATGCCGCCGTAGCCGCCCGCCGCCCGGTAGTAA
This sequence comes from Lynx canadensis, assembly GCF_007474595.2. Lineage (NCBI taxonomy): Eukaryota > Metazoa > Chordata > Mammalia > Carnivora > Felidae > Lynx > Lynx canadensis. Next base: position 2,860,358 of record NC_044317.1, read on the forward strand.
TTTTGCTCGCTCAAGTAGGGCACCACTCCCAAGGCGTTGGGGTCGGACACGGAGTAGCGCGCCTGCATGCTGCGTCCGAGACGGCTCGCCGCCGCCCGCGCGCACGGACCGCGGGGAAGGCCCTGCGAAAGCGAGAGAGAGCGAGGGAGCGAGAGGGCGAGAGGAAGGGAGCCGGCGGGGGTGGCGGGGCGGGGGCGCGGGGGGGGGTGGGTGTGGGAAGGGGAGAGCCCCGGGCGCCGGGAAGCCTCGGGGGCGAGGCGGGGGAGGCGCCGGCGCTGGGCGCCCGCCCGCGCGCGGAGAAGGGGCGCTCGGTTGTCAGCGGACCGGGCGGATCGGCATCCTGGAGGGCGCGCCCCGGCGAGCGCAGCGCCGGCCCCTGCTCGCTCGCTCACTCGCTCGCTCTCTCGCTGGCTCTCGGGACCGGAGGGTGGCAGCCGGGGCGGGCGGCGGGGACGCAGTGGAGGCGCCACGCGCGCAGCGGACCGCGGACGGCCCCTGTGTCGGCGCCAACGGGGGGGGAAGGCGGATCTCCTAGCCCCCCAGCAAAGAGGCAGCCCCGAGGGTCAGCGAGCCGGGGTCCAGAGTGGCTGTCCCGCCGAGCCCGGAAAAAGAGGCAAAGTCCCTTTTAGGGATTGGGAAAAGTTTCAAAAGTCTTCTTGCTGAAAGCAAGTTTTTACTTTCGTCCGGCCACGCCCCCTCCGGGGACTTTGCGCCAATAGCCGGGCAGCTGTGGGGAGTCGGCACCAATCAGGGCGAGGAGCGCCGGAATCCGTCGGCTCTAAGACCCAGCTGCGCTGGACCAGACTTTTCTGCAGTTCAGGCTCAGCTTGAAAAGATTTTTTAAAAAGAGTGATATCTTATTAAAAATTATTTCATTATCACATTTTGGTTAATGGGCCAGCATGCCCCCGGGGAGGGGGGGGGTGGTGGGAGCAAAGACACCCATGCTCCTTTGCAGATAAAGTTCATCTGAAATATAAAATCGAATCGATTAATGTAGTCCAATATCTCCCCCAAGACCCTGTAAGTAGCAAAGACCCCGGGACTGTTTTTCTTATTAATGAGTGATGAGGCGAATAATTAGATTTCCTAATTAGGGGGGCCCAGGTGCAATGGATTCTAAGCGAGCGTGCTGGATTGGAATGCAAGCCTCTCCCCCCTCCACCCCCCCCCCCCGCCCCTGGATGTTGTCATCATTGAAGCAAATAATTAATAATCGACAGAGGGTTTGCAGGTTTGGGCCGTCAAGATGACCTGCAAAGCTTTTAGAGGCAAATTCTGGAAACTGAATGAATGCCCCTCGCCTCCACGGAGGAGGCAGGCCGCGCCGGCTTGCAGGGGAGTGTCCGGGTGGGGAAGGGGCAAATACCTTGAGAATTTAATCCTCTAAGTGCGCCGCGGGTTCGGCAAATCGTCGGCGGCCCCGTGAGCAGTTTTGTGGGGTTCGGGGAAACAGAGCGGCCTCGTTCCGCTCATTTCCCGCATCCCCCAGCCGCGTCGACGCTTGCGGCCCCCACGTCCAGCTGCGCAGTGCCTCTCCCTTTTCCCAGAGATAAATTCCCTTGGACAAGCCGGCTCCCGCGCTCCCCGAAGCCGGGAACAATGCAGCCAGCCGCCCGGCCCAGGCAGAGCCCGCGAGGGGAAACCCGAGCCTGCTTCCCGCGGGGGCTGCGCCCCAAGACGCGCGTCCGCGGCGCGGGGCAGGGCGCGCTCGGGGCGAGGAAGCTGCCCCCAGCCCCGTCCGCTGGATCGCCAGCCCCGGGGCGCAGTGCCCACCTCCCGCTCCCGCCAAAGCCTCTTGGGGACTCTCCAGGCTGACTTACTCTGCGCCGGTCCTTTTTGTTTGGCTGGCGTTTGATAAGGTGATTGGGGCACCAGGGCTCCGGGGGAGGACGGGGTAAGCCATCCCAAACGGCTGGGACACCTCCAGAGCTGATACGGTCGAGATACAGACCTGGAGCGACCCGAGGTCGGCGCCCTTCAAAGCTTTCCCCTTTCCTCTGGGTACCCCGGAAAGTCAGTTCATCTGTGGACTGAATATTTATTCCCCCAACACCTCGGGCGATCGGATCACACTTACCCGCTTCCCCTGGAGGGGGAAGGACGCTCATAAGAAGGGCTAAAGGCTGGTCAGAATTCTTCTGGAGGTCGTCCCTCGGTTGGGTAGGGAAGAACAAAGATACAACTTGCGTGGTTTGGGCCCCCACCCCACCCCTGTTCCGTCAGGCGCTTGCCTGATTCCCGGGAAAGGGGTGTGAGAGAATCCGAGGGCGCTCAGCTTTGGGGAGGCGAGAGAAGGCAGTGGAGACGTGCCATTCATTTTCAATAAAGGAACAAAAGAAAAGTGTTTGTGTGCGTCATCTATGAACGGTATGCTCTCCTGATGAATTCACAATCAGAGGCAAAGCACAAACCGGGTTGCTAGTCTCTTGAATAGTTCTACTTCTGAAACACTATATTTTTTATGGGTCCCCGAGTCTTTCTCTAACTTAATTTTTTTTTTTTTGCAACGAAGTAAAATAAAGTTTCCCAGACCTCAGCTCACAGGTGAACGATTTGACTTTATTATTTTTTAATATGTTCAGCTCCATTTTATAAAATAAATATATGTGTGTGTATATATACATCTTCCTCCCGGATGGCCTGCCAGGCACCTCGATTTCTCACAATTTTACCGGAAATGCAAACTATTGACCAAGAAACACTCCTCGGTCTGTAGGCTTCCTGGAGAAATATTATTCCCTCTGCTTTTATGAGGTGCCTTAAAAAAAAAAAAAAAACTTTATCACAGCACAGAGCTAAACCCAAAATAACTGTGGACCATGGAAAATAGATTCAAAAATGATAGTTTCTGTCTGAGTTTGTATTTATAAGCGTGTCCAGGTTTAAAATAATGTCATCTGGAAAGCCCCTGCTTGAGTGGCCAAAATTACTATTGCCCCCCCACCCCCTCCCCCCCCAAAAAAAAGCGGGGTGGGGAGGAAAGAAATCCTTACAATCCAGATAGAAAAGGTGAGAGAGACATTTTCCTTTGCCCCTGGAATTAGGTTTCTTCTCCGCTCAGTAGGACTCCGGGCGAGATGTTTGCACAGGTTATCATAACAACACCTTCCACACACCTGGACTTTGCGAAAACCATGTTTCCGATCTTTGCTTTAACCTGCCAGCGTATTTTGGATCGGGGGCTCCTAACTCATGGCTGATGGCTTCCCCTGCTCATGTAGTGGTCACGGAGCCCAGAGCGGAATCGGGCCCGCAGAGGGCCGTGTGTGGTTCCAGAACGATGAGCGACGATGAAGGCGGGCGATAGTCGGGTCATGCCCCACTCCCCCCACCTCCGGCCCCCCAGCCGACCGCGTAGCCTCCCCGCCCGGGCGCATTGGGCTCCTGGACGCGGCGGCCGCCGCGGGCCTGTGGTGTTGGCGCCATCTGAAGGCCAACCGGGGAACTACTCTGGAAAAGAAGAAGGAAACCGGGCGTTCTGGTCGCAATGGAGGTGCTGCCACCGTCTGGATGCACGTGAGCATTGCAGCGCGGGAGTAGAAGCCTTCAAACACCTGTGGAGTCAGAGAGACGCTGAAAATAAACTGCGGGCCCCAGCGCCGCCGGTGGATTAAGACGAAGCAAAACAAGGGGTGCCTGGGTGGCTCAGTCGGTTGAGCGTCCGACTTCGGCTCAGGTCGTGATCTCTCGGTTTGTGAGTTCGAGCCCCGCGTCCGGCTCCGTGCTGACAGCTCAGAGCCTGGAGCCTGCCTCGGATTCTGTGTCTCCCGGCCCCTCCCATGCTCATGCTCTGTCCCTGTCTGTCAATAATAAATAAACATTAAAAAAGAAAAAAGAAAAAGGAAAACGTTTCCCATAGCTTTGCAATGTGTCAAGAACACGATCTGCGGGGAAAACAGAAAATGTCTCTGAAACTTCTCAGGAGCAAGAGATTCGCTGAGGTTTGGAGCAAATAAAAGTCTGTGCCTCTCGGGTGGCTAGAAGTTTACGTGTTGCCCCCCCCACCCCACCCCCACCCCGGGGCTGTTGGACAAACTGTGTCTCCCCATGGCAGCTGTCCTCCTGCCCAAGGCGTGGTGCGGATCTCAGGGGACTCATCGGAAAAACGTTTGTCCCGGACGCTGTGCGGGCGGCATCGGCTTTAACCAGAGGGAGAGTCCTAAACATGTCTGCAGCTTCTGCCTTTGAGGCCCAACAGAGAATTCAAAGAGGCCACAAGCGAAAGGAGATTGGGCCTTCTCTGTTTTCAAGACATTTGTCCCAGGGTCCTTTCAAAGTCTCCCCTTGGGCTCAGGAGACGCCTTAGGTTTTAAGGCAAGGGACCCGGGATAAGAGCGGTCCCAGGCTTCCCAAATCTACCTGGGACCTGATGAACCCTTGGGATGAGCAGAATCCGTGGTGCTGCTTAAAAATCCATCATCGTCCGGCTCCTAGCAATTATCTGTTTTCCGGGACAGCAGGTGTGTCCATGACGAAACCTCTCGGAGCCCATTTCGCAGAGCGAGGCCTTTCTCGGGAGTTGAAGTCCACGTGGCACCATGGACAGTGCGAAATAACAGGGGGGAGGGCGATCCTTGGTGGGAAGACAAAAGAAGCCGGAGAACCACAGGCAGTGCTTGATCGTGAATGGAGGAAATTTCAAAAGCAAACAGAGGAAGTTTCGAGAGCCCCTGGGGAAATGTGAATCTGGAGTGCACGTTCGAGAATAATCTTATATCGGGGTTAAAATTCTCGAGTGTCATCACCGCATGTGGCCAAGCAAGGACACGTCCTCGTTTCTGGAAGGTACACGTCAAAGTGTTTAGGGTTCGTGTCATCCTTGCTGCAACTTGTACCACAGTGAACTGCAGGTGGGGGGGGGGGAGGGAGAAAGGGAGACCCATCTCAAATGGCAAGTGAGGTAAAATCTCTAACCTATGGTGCGTGGGGATTCACTGGGCACTGGTCTTGCACCTTTCCCGTAAGCTTGACATTTTTCAAAATGAAAACAAAAAATGGGGAAAAAACACGCCTGTCACTCTGAAAAGTTAAGAAGGAAAGTTCCACAAAGCAAACACCTTTCCATGGAAGGAGTCGCAAGACCCAATGTGGGGACCAACTTGGCCCTGGTGTCCCTTCTCCTTGCGTTCTGGATGTTTCTGAAAAATAATCGTCAACAGCCATGGGCTCAATCACATTACCTGTGGTCGTTATATTAAAAAAAAAAAAAAGCTGATTCTCTAAGGAACTTTTCTGCCTTATAATTCAAGCCACAATTAATTGTCACAATTCATACAAAGACTCAAGAAATCCAGTAGAGTCCTATAGATGTTTTCCAAACAGGATGTTAAAGATATGCATATGGGGCGCCTGGGTGGCTCAGTGGGTTAAGCGTCCAACTCTGGCTCAGCTCATGATCTCATGGTCCATGGGTTCGAGCCCCACATCCAGCTCTGTGCTGACAGCTAGGAACCTGGACCCTGCAGGCTTCAGATTCCATTTCTCCCTCTCTCTCTCAAACATATATAAGCATTAAAAAAATTTAAAGGTATACATACATTTCTTCGCAAAGGAATTCATTACATGCTTCTCTGTAAGTTCTGCGTGGTTGCCCTTAGCCAGATTGCTGTGTGACTGATTTGCCTAGTGGGTGTATCAGTCACGTGAGGCTGGTGTAGCCCCAGTGAGAGGCCATCCCGAGTCTCAGTGACTTCCTGTTGGGCCAGTCCCAGGTTGGCAGGGGCTCTGCTCCTCCAGTCACTCAGGAGTCTGAGTTTTCAAGAGCTGTCTCTCCTACCACCTCGCCAGGGGCAAGACAGAGAGATCCTGCCCTGGGAATGAAGCGGTCCAGCCTTCAAGAGCCATGGATCCCTTTCTTCCACAGCTCATTGGCCAGAGCCGGTCACATGGCCCGAGCGCCCCCAGAGAACCGGAAGCTCGGTCAGCCCGTGCCCCGGCGGGTGGGCGGAGCCCACGCTGGTTGGGCGGAGCCCACGCTGGTTGGGCAGAGCCCACGCTGGTTGGGCAGCCTTACGTGTGCCACTCGTGCCCTACCTCTCTAGGCCCTTGGTGGCCGCCTAATTCCTCTCTGCAGTCCCAGGGCCTGGCGTGACACCTTGGCACGTAACAGGTGCATAAGAATGTTTGTTGAATGAATGTAGGACTTTTTCAAGATTTTCCTGCCTGCTGTATAGGAGAAAATTTAATGTGTGCGTACTATGTGCTGGACGATCGGTCCCTGACTGCTCCTTTAATCCTCTTTTGGGGTGGGCACTATTAATATCACTGCTTTGCAGGGGAGGTGAGCGCAGTCTAGAGGCCTTAAGTAATCGACTCAGGTCTTGTAACCGCCAAGTGATAGGACTGAATCTCTCAGCCCGTCACTCTGGAATTAGGGTCAGGACCTTGGAAGTCAAAAGAGACTTAAAAAGTTAAACTAGGAACTTCTATATACATATAAAAATAGTCTAAATGGAAACAGATAGATACATAATTTTATAACTATATATACATGGTGAATAGTGTATGCATGAAGGAAGGCACGACTTCTGAACACACGTGACTCAATGTCCGCGAAATTTTACCTTTTTATATCACCAGCGGGAAACCCTGCCATTAACCCTGTGGGGTAAATGACTCATTATCGGAGCCTGTGAAAAGCGGACTATTCTCTGGGAGGTGCAGACAGGGCTTGATTGTGTGGACAAGGGCAGGGAGAGAAAGAGGGAGGCAGTGACTGGTCCTCACCTGTGGGGTGAGCCCCAGTGAATAAGCCAGACTGGGGTCACCGTGCAGGGCAGCGTCGAGCAGAGCCTCAAAGTGACGGCGGGGTCTCACAGTGGCAGTAACCGAGGGAGGCCCCAGGGGTCCTCTAAAGGACTGAATGGAGTCCGGGATGCAGACTTGTGCCCCCAAAGGAGTCTGAGCGTGGCTGGCCCTGGGTGCTTTTCACCCTTTAGGAATCCCATGAAAGCAAAGAACATTCCCCTGCTGGACCCCGGCCTTTGCACATGAGTGTCCACACCGGGGACTCCCAACGCCAGCCCAACCTGGACCCTCCACAGGGCCTTTGCACGTGCTGTCCCTTTTGCCTGTGTCCCCTGTCCTCAGTTCCTTGCTGCCTTGCCTCCTTCTCTGAGACCTCCTCCCATCTGCTTTCTCCCGTCCTTCACCCCACCCCCATCCTGATTCGCTTCCCCCTACCCGACAGGATCCTCTGACAGGATTCCATCCCTGCCAGGATACAAGCAGCGGGAGAGCAGCGGGGCAGGGGGAGACCTGGTCTGCCTCGTGCACCCACTGCACCCCACACCTCACTGCTGTGCCTGGCACAGAATCCACGCTCTGGGATTGTAAGCTCAACAGATAGATGTCACCTCGGGCTTCAGAAACACCCTGCTCTCCTGCCGTGACCGCAGGCCTCGTCCCCCAGTTAGGGGCGGAAACCCAGGACTCAGTCCCAACAGTTACTGACACTTATTCTAGGCAGAGGCTGCCTCGCAAACGGGAAGCACTGTCAAATGCTCCACGGCTGTCCTGGAAAAGGGCTCACAGGCCGAAACTTCTGTTTTGGCAAAAACACACGCAGACCTTTTCAGTTCTTAGCCTCTTAAACCATCCTACGTCCACAAGGCAGTAGGTGCAGCTGCCGAATAACCACGTGCCATCAACGTTCACGGTTCAAGGAGAAGGTGGAAGGTGCACGACAGGAGAAGGCGGCAGGATTTCTGGAGCTCCGCGTATGATAGAAATTATACTGCTTTTTTAAAGGCGTGCGGGTCGCGCACCACACGGCTAAACAGCAGCCTCTTGCCATCCGGCTCCCTAGTCACAGAGACCGCGAGCCCCTTCTTGGGCTCAGCCACCCACTGTCTCGAGAAAACAGGCTTTCTCTTCGGTGAGGGTGGCTGTGATCTTCTGCCTCCCTGCTCTGTGTTGAAAGATGGTAGTAAGTTTACTTGGAAGACGCCGGCTGGTTCCCGTGTGCAAGGGGGCTGTTCAAACCGTGACCCAAACGGCGCCCGGTTGTCCCTGGGGCGTCACTGCAGCCGCGTGTATATTTCGCGTTAGCATCTGGGTTCGCCCGACGCCGGCAGAGCTCTGAGCGGGCACGACTCCGCCCACCCTCCGCATCTCCAGCTTTAGACCCAGTGCCGGTCCCCTCTGTGCCTTGAAGTGATGCCTCTTGAGTCCGCTGCTCCTTGCCAGGGACCTTTGCGGTGTTGGCCCATCCCCGCTCTGATAGAGGAGTCTCTTCGAGCGCCCCACCCTTCCCACCTGCTAGCCACTGGGCCAATTTGGGGTGCGGGAGGGCATTTGTGGGATGGGAGAGACACCCACAAAAGCAGGAAGGAGGAGAAGGACCAAGGCGAGTTGACAGAGAGGAAGTCTGGCTGAGAGAGGGGATTGAGTGTGCAAGCTGGTGACCCCACAAGGCCTGGAAGGCTGGCGGAGAGGTGTGTCCATGAGGTCACAGCTGGAAGCTATGCAGGGGGGAATGCAGGTGCATGGAGGGCAAGACACAGGGTAAGTGGGGGGGGGGAGGAGTGGGAGAGGAAGGAGGAGGTAGAGGAGAGAGGAGGACAGGAAGGAGGGAAAGAAGGGAAGGAGGAGGAAGGAGGGGGAGGGAGGGGGAGGAAGAGGAGGGAGGAGGCAGGAGGAGGTGGAGAGGAAAAGGGAGGAGGAGGGCAGGAGAGGAAGAGGAGGGAGGGAGGAGGCAGTGGCCGCAGACACCGGGGGAGGACAGAATTTGGAGACAGGAGCCGGGTGCAGTCTGAATCGTGTGGCACACCCTTGACCTGGGCAGTGGGGGCAAGGCATCGCTGTGACACTTCGGGCGTCCTCGCCTTGCCTTGGTAGAACGTGCCTTGAAATGCCAGACGCTGACGGACAGCCTCAGCGGATCCCAGGATGGGAGAGGGCGCATAACTCAGGAGCAGAGCCAGATAACCGAGGGATGCCTGGAGGGGGAAGGGAACCTGCTAGCTCCCCGGGAGCCAGTCTTTGTTGTTATTAGAATGATCTCTGCTTGCTTGTGTTTGTTTTCAGCACTTTAGGAGTTGCATGTGTATGTGCATACGGTGCAGGGGGGAGGTCAGGCAGCAGAAAGCAGAATGTGGCATTTAATATCTGAAGTTCGTACCCGTAAAGCTTAGGCTGGAGGCGTTGGCGTTTCAGAGGCGCACACGGGGAGAGGGCTGGCTGTCAGCACCCCGGCACCTCAGTGAATCACTGGATCTCATCTCTCAACAGCTTCCCTTGTCTGTCAAGCAGGATGGTTATGGGACGATGACAGCGTGCCTGCTGCGGGCTGGGTGTGCTCGGACTCCCCGCGTCCCCGGCCGCTCTGACCTCTCACCCATTCCAATGGAGGAATCCCTTCCCCCACATTTTACAGAAAAGGGAAAAGACGCCCAGAGAGGTGAGTGAATTGCCCTAAGTCACACAGCTCGGAGATCCACGGCCAAGCTCTCCATGCTCTTGCCTTTTTCACTATGTGTTCCTTCCGGCCGGCTTCGAAGGGGTCGAGAGAACACGTAAGGAAAAGCTGTGACAAGCTATAAAACCCTTACACGAACCCACGCACACCCTGGGAGCAGCCCAGGTATCCTCCGGTAGCTGAGGGGTGAATAAACTGTGGTCTGTGCAGATGATGGAATGATGTTCAGCACTAAAAAGAAAAGAGCTGCCCAGCCCTGAAACGATATGAAGGAACCTTAAGTGCGTATTACTGAGTGAAATCAGGCAATCTGGAAAGGCTACCGTCTACAGGATTCCAACTCTATGACATTCTGGAAAAGGCACAGCTATGGAGACAGTAAAATGTCAGGGGCCACCAAGGACGAGAGGGAGGGGGAACGAACAGGCGCCGCAGGGGATTTGGCGGGATGGGGGCAGTGAGACCATTCAGTACGATACCACAATGGACGGGTCCACGTGTATACGTTTGTCCACACCCATGGAATGTCCACCAGCAAGAACACCCCCTAACGTCAACTGTGGACTCTGAGTGTGCCTTCAGTCGGGATGCTATGGCAAAATCACACAGGCTGGGCAGCTTAAACAAGCCTTTGTTTCTCACAGGTCTCGAGGCTGGCAAGTCCAAGATCAAGGGTCACAGCAGATGGGCGTCTGGTGAGAGCCCGCTTCCCGGTCCACGGATGCCCGTCTTCTTTCTGTGTCCTCCCACGGCGGAAGGGGGGAGGGAGCTCTCTGGAGTCCCCCATATAAGGGCCCTGACCCCACCAAGGAGGCTCTGTCTTCATGACCTGTCACCTCCCAAAGGCTCCGCCCACGAAAGCCATCACCTGGGGCATCGGGCTTCAACATATGGGGAGGGGGGGAGGGTGGCACAGACATTCGGTCCATGGTGATAATGATGGACTCATCACAGGTGATGGTGATGAAGGCACTGCTGTGACGTGGGATGTTGATCCTGGAGGGGGGGGGGCTGTGGAGGGAGGTGGGGAGTGTATGGGAACACTCTCTGTACCTTTGGCTCAATTGTGCTGTGAACCCAAAATGGCTCTATTAGGTCTATTTTTAAAAACTGTCAAGGGACCCAGGGGCAAGTGTACCTATATGATTGAGTCTGAAGCATTGGGTCAAAGTTCTAGAATACCTTTCCACAGGAAAGCCAGCCAGTTTCTTCTAAAGGGTGTCTCTTTCACAACTGCCTGTTCGTTCAAGTGCCTGGGCTTTGGGGGCGCTTCTGATTTGGAAACATGGAACAAAGGAGCCAAGGGGAATGGCCTGGGGAGTGCCACCTGCTTTCTGAAATTTCCAGGGAGGGGGGTTTGTTCCCCGTGGCTTGCTACTGCCTGGGGGATGCTCCAGGCCTCCCTTCTGAGGGACTTGGGCTGTGGCTTAGCACCCTGGTCGCTGCTCTGAGCACAGTGAGTCTTGCACACATTTCCGCTGCTGGGGCCGGGTCAATTTGCATAAAATGTTCTCCACAGATCTATGGTGTTTTCCCGAAAGTGGGAAAAGACACCACTCTCCCTGAGAGATTCTATTTTATAACCTTCTGCACTTTATAACCTTTTGGGAGCCGGTAAGAGACACGGCCACCCCCACGCAGCACGAAGGGCTGCTGATGTCTTTGTGTATTAACGCCACGAATACCCCCTAGGAAGGCAGAGGTGTGGCCAGGAGCCGCAAGGTTTGTAGTTAAGCACACTGGGGCCACGTCACGTGCTGCCTCTTCCCGGCTCCGCGACTCTGGGCCAGGCTCCCCAAAATCTCCAGTCTCTGTTTCCCCCCCTGTGGATGCCCCCTGCTGCCCACCGCTGCTGTGAGGACTGCATTCAGGTGTGACTTCGGAAGCCCTCAGCCTGGAGCCTGGCACATTTGGAGCAGCGTTTGCTACTGTCATCAATTAAGTTCTCTCTGATGACGGCAAAGGGCATAGGATCCGTTCTGTAGGAGCTTGAGGAAGTCTCTGGAACACCCAGAACCTCATCTCCCGCATCTGGAGGTGGACGCTGAAACGCTTTGCCTATTTTGCAAGTGTGCTGCCGGTTGCCAGGATCTTAGCAAGTATTTTGGGTATAGGCTTCTGAAAAGTAGCCGCCCCTTCTTTGGAGCTTCTGATGCAGGAGGCGCACGGCTAAGGTTGTGCAATCACTCGGGAGGTGGCTACTGGCGACTTGGTTTGGGACGGCCTCCTTTTGGGAAGGGTCATCTTCCTAAAGCCTGAATTCCCCGCCAACTGACCCTCCTTCGGTCCCGCTGGGGTGGAGCCCAGAGAGGGTTCGGGCTTGGCCGTCTCCGCAGCCAGTTCCTGGCCCTTAGACTGACACACCCTACGTGCCGAGCACAGGCAGGCTGCCACGTTCTTTCGGTCTCTAGAGATCCAGAGGCCACGCACGGTAAAACCAAGGGGTGTTCACCGAAGTGTGGCCCTAGGGAGCACATCGGACTCCCTCAGCGGCCGGGCTGGGCCCGATCCTACCCGCAGTGGGTCCCATTCCAGCGACCTGACATCTTAAAATGCCCTCGGTATGTCCTCAGAGAAGAGGAATCACATCCTGGAAGAGCAATCAAGGCTGCCTTCTCAGAGGAGGCGGCCTCTGGGGGAACAGAAAAGAAGGCGGGTGTGTTGGAATCGGCAGTGGGCTCTGAGAGGCCGGGGGCTTCTTCACCTCGGTAGCCCCAGCGCCCTGCAAACGCCCGTGGGAACGGGCGCTCAACACTGACTTGCTCCGTGAACAAATGACAGCCCGGGCACCCAGCCAGGCTCTCTGCGCACGTCCCTCCACCCCGCCCGCGGAGACGCACGCGCATGCGCACTCCATGCCCTTCGCACCAGGCCTCCGCGGCGACGCCCCGCCCCCTTTGCGGTCAGTACGCAGGCGCGGGCAGAGTGCGCGGGCGGATGACGTCACTCCGCGCCGACTCCGTCTTTGGAGGCGTCGCTCGCCGACCGCGTCGTCATGGAGCGGAGGACCGGTGAGGGACTGCTGGAGACGTGGGCGGGACCCACCAGAGGGGCAGGCGTGGGGGCGAGTGAGGGGCCACCGGACGGGCACGGGGCGGGCGGGTGAGGGGCCGCCGGGTCACCCACTGTCCGAGTGGGGAGTAGGTGAGCGGCCGCCGGGAGACCACCGGAGAGGCGCGCGGGGCCAGAGGGGATGGGCCGGGGACCACCGGAGAGACGGGGGCACCCGGAGGGGTCCCAGCGGGGCGTGGGGGGGTCTACCCGGCGGTGGTCTCCGACCCTGATATCCGACGCTGTCATGGGGAGAAGAGAGAGAGGGCTACTTGCTGTGCACCTGGTGGTGTCGGTGGGCCCCGTGCCGGTCGTAACTACCACCTGTGAGAGCTGCGCTTACGGCTCACCGGAAACCAATTTAACTTGGTTTCCAGGGGCAGGGGCGCGGCTGCAAAGCAATGTATCTTAAACGCCGGTTCGCAGCGTCCTCTTAGGGGCGCCTGGGGGGCTTAGTCGGCTCGATTTCGGCTCAGGTCACGATCTCACAGTTCATGGGTTCAAGCCCCCCTTTCCGCGCTGACAGCACGGAACCCGCTTGGGATTCTCTCTCTCTCCCTCTGCCCCTCCCCTCCGCCCCCCACAAGTAAACTTAAAAAAAAAAAATCACCGCCCTCTTAAATGTTTTCTGAGGTGTCACTGTACCAGACCCTGTCCAGGCACTGGGGACACTTGCTTCATTGCCCCTGTGCTCCTCTAGTGGAGAAGAGCTTTGGTGATGGTTGCAGGGTTTCTTGGCAAGGATAACACCCAATACTAAAGCCCACAGTGAGCCAGGGTCTGGGAATAAATAAACCTCTGCTCTTCCCAGGTGTGCAGTATGTGAAGAGCCCAGTAAACAGGTGCTGGTAGTTCACATGCCTGCCGAGTGCCGGGACTGAGCTCAGAGCCAGAGGTAGAGGATGAGTGAGACCCTAGCTCACCCGACGGGGCCCACAACCTGTTGAGGGGAGTGAATAGGCAGTTATGGGACCGGGTTCGGGCATGTCACACATAAATATGTGTCATCTTTTATTATCCTAATCATCTCCCATGTTTCTGTAACCTTCCACATGTAGGAGGACCTGTGCCCTTCCAGGCTCCCTGCACCTTCCAACCAGCCCATTGCTTTCTAAATGGGAGTCACTCAGATGTTTGTGATGGACTCCCCAGAGCAAGGGTCACAATTTCTTATATTTCCTGTGTCCCACACCGCATCCTGCACGGTGTTGGGGATACTGTAGCACCTGTGGGTTGTTAGTGAAAGTGATAAGTGTAGTAATCTTATAGTTGTGCCAATGTAATTGTGTTTGAAAAAACCAGACAGTTAGGGTGCTCCAAGTTCCTGAAGGAGGGACATCTTTCTGTGACTGGGCCCTCGAAATACTTCCAGGGGGATGTGGTGTGTCCCTGAAGGGAGAGGAGATACCAAGTCCTGAGAGGCAGAGAGGTGGGCAGGTGTGTGGAACCAGGGACCGACAATGCTAGAGCCACGTTTTGAATCCAAAGTGAGGAATAGTGGGAGATGGGGCTGACGTGCGCAGCAAGGCTTTGCAGGCCAGAGCTCCTGGTGGCCCTGTGACAAAGAGATCCCCAGGCACTGGAGCAGAGTGGAAGGGGGCGGGCTTCCTGGAGGTGGTGCTGAAGCTGAGGCCTGAAGAGTGAGGGTCTGCCCAAGGGACACAGAGCTGAGCCAACTTGCCAACAGAGCTCCCGGCGGGAAAGACAAGCCAAGTGCTGGAAACTGGCTGTGTGGCCCCACCCAGGCTGACAGCAGCGTGAGCTCAGCCTGCGTCTTATAGACGCGGGTCCCGAAGTGCTCCCACAGCTGCAGCGCCGATTTCTGGAGCGGCCCAGAGGCACAGCTAGGGTCACGAGGCACCAGCGGCGCCTGCAGTGGCCCCAAGAGGCTCTGGGACTGGGCCGAATGCCGTGCTGGGGAGTTCTAGGCCTAGCCAGACGGTGTAGGCGAGTGGAAGCCTGTGGCTGTGGCCCTTACCCCTTAGAACTACACGTGGGGGGTTAACACGGGGCAAAATGGGCAGCGGGTGGCGAAGTGCACGTCAGTAACCGAAGGTTGGAAACCACCTGTTGCCCTTCAGAAGGAGACTGGGTAAATTTTGACCTGTCCCTAGAGTGGAAAACTGTGCGGCTTCCCATGAGGACAGCGGCGCTCTTGTATACCACATGGGCCCATCTGCCAGATGTCCGGCAAAAACACCAATGTGCGGGGCAGTGTGGGCTGTCTGCGTGATGCGCCGCCTCAGGAAGAGGTGGTGACAGGAAGTGTCTCCTGTGTGGGGCCAGACGTACCTGGGAAGAATTCAGGAGAAAAAACAAGGGGTGCACTGACCGCCCTGGGGCAAGGGACCTGGTAGCCAGCAGGCGGCCAGGGGAGGGGCTTGTCAGTATAGCTCCCTTTGCCTGTGTTAAGAGTGTCCAGTTATGAAAGATAAACTTTTGGAGTGTGACTGATTCACATGAATCAAAGCCACACTGTTCAGAAATGTCTATGGGGGGAAGCCAGCTGCCAGCCCCATCCCACCACCCGTCCAGGCAACTCCCCGTTCTCTCTGATCCTGGGCCGCTCCCTTGGGTCGCTTCTCAAGAGCCTGCACTCATTTAAGGGAGACTCGGGACCTGTGAAGTTGTACCTGCCCCAGGTATGCACCCAGGAAGGTGACGAGAGGTGTCCCAGCCGCACACAGTCCTGTAGCACCTCCTGTCAGCTGTCAGGGACACCATCCAAGTTCTCGGAAAAGAAGAGGTCGGCTTTCACTGCCAGCCACAGCGATGCATGTGTGTCCCTGCGGCGACTTTCAGATGGCACAGGGTAGGAAGCACTCGCCCTCGTTGGTGTTGAGAGCATACCCGCGCATGAGATGCCCTCATGGGGAGTCCCCTGCCTCATGATTCGCAGTGCTGGCCGCACAACAAGTTGTTACGAAAACAGACAACGGAGCACCTGAGCGGCTCCGGTCATGATCTCGCGGTTCGTGGGTTCGAGCCCTGCTTCAGGCTCTGTGCTGACAGCTCAGAGCCTGGAGCCTGCTTCAGATATAGTGTCCCTCTCTCCCTCTGTAACTCCCCCTGCTCACTCTCTGTATCTCTCTCAAAAATAAATACTAAAGAAAAGAAAACAGGTCAAGTGGTAGGTAAAGTGACTTGAAACAGACTTCTGAGCAAGTGCGAGGATATCCTTTTGGACCAACAAAAATGGAAATTAAGTGAATACTTAAAAATATGCCTATAGGAAGGTGCTGGTACCTAACCGGAGACTGCTCCTTATGGTTCTTAACTCTTAGGAAGAGTACGTGGTTAATGCAAATTTCATCAACACTGCTCTGCTCAAATAAAGATTATTTGTTGCCAAAAATGCACCTTCCTAAATTGGGTATAGAAAAAAGAAATTCCTGCGCTAATAAAGGGGGTTGTAATTGGTAATCCAAAAATAATAGGTTTACAAAGCCCTTAGGTTTAAAACAAGCTTTCTGGATTTACAGCCGAGCGCACTAATCACGGCCATGGCAAAGCTGGACAGACTGAGGATTGCAGTGCCTTGACCCAGCGGCACGCACATTTCCAAGCGAGGACAGGGCGTGGGGCTTGGATTGCGTTTTGTTTTCAGCAGGGCCGGATTAAACACCTGGGTTGTCTTGAGTTTACTCTGTTTTCGGACGTTACCAATCTGTTGCGACTTTATCACTAACCCTGATTTTTCGCTGTGCAGATGAGAAGCGCTGGCTTGGCCTGGCGCGAGCGTGCTGGAGCGGCCGCACCTCTGCGGGACTCCCTTCTGCCGCGTTAACCGCCCCCACCCTCTGTTGCCATAGGTGTTTCCAAACAGGACATTCGCGAACAGATCTGGGACTACATGGAATCACGAAACTTAGCGGATTTTCCCCGGCCTGTTCATCACAGGATTCCCAACTTCAAGGTACTGAAGCCTTCCCGGAGCATTCAGAAGGAAAACAGGAGAGTCCCGAGTGAGCGAGATAGTCATGCGGTCACTGTCCTGCCTCGTGGTGCATCCGAGTGGGGTGGGCAGTGAGTAGTGGTGCGAAATCCGTGCCGCTGGCCTGGCCTCTGGTTTGAGACGCCCCTCATCCCAGTCACTTAAGCTTCGCTCTCGCGGCCACT
Organism: Lynx canadensis; assembly: GCF_007474595.2. Classification (NCBI taxonomy): domain Eukaryota; kingdom Metazoa; phylum Chordata; class Mammalia; order Carnivora; family Felidae; genus Lynx; species Lynx canadensis. The sequence goes on from NC_044317.1 coordinate 2,876,949, forward strand.
GGCCCTTCTGCGCGGGGTTGGTGGTTGGTGGCATCTTGTCACGAGCTGATGCTGCGGGGCCTGTTCACCCCTTGACAGGGAGTAAGACACTTGTCCTGGCTGCAAGCATGTCATTGTGGTGCCTTTTCACAAGCTGCTCCTTAAGAGCAGCAGCGACTGATGCGCTCTGAGAGGGGAGCCCCAGCCAGTTTCTTTGGAGAGGAAGGCCTCAGCAGCCCCCGGTGATGCCAGGCCTCAGTTTCCCCGTGTGCAGAATAGAAGCTAATCCGAGATGCCTGTGTGTGGTAGCGTTCACAGGAAACAAGTTTACTTGGACGGGCAAACGTACACAGCTCATAATTTGGGCTCCTTTTCCACAAGAAAGACAAAGCGCTTTTTGAAAACACACCGATGCCCCGTCAGCCCAAAGCATGTGTGGCCGTTTCCTGCCGTCATCCTCCATTTTGGCTGGACCTCGTCTCCCCACCCCCGGCCTCTTGGAAACAAGCCCCTGTTGCTTCGAAAACCCGTGCTTTTTGTATGATTTGTGTTGCTGCTTTGTTTTGTTTTAGTGCTTGTTTTCCCAGGGAGAGAAATTGCCGTGAGGTACAGGAGAAAGAGAAAGGTGCACAGATTCAGTAAAAAATGTTTAAAAAGGAAGCAACTTGGAGAGTTGGTGGTAATCCGCTCTTTTTTGGTTTAGGCAGTAGTAAACACAGGCGTGTTCATTTTGCGAAAATTCATCAAACTGTACACGATGTCTACGCCTTTTTGGAATGTATATCTTATTCCAGTTAAAAATAAACTGGGGATGGGGCGCCTGGGTGGTTCAGCGTCTGGCTCTTGATTTCCACTCAGGTCATGATCTCACCGTTCGTGGGATTGAGCCCCACGTTGGCTCTGCGCTGACAGGGCAGAGCCTGCTTGGGTTTCCCGCTCTCCCTCTCTCTCTCTGCCCCTCCCCTGTGGCACATGCTTTCTCTCTCTCTTTTACTCTCTCTGTCTTTGAAAGTAAACATTAAAAAAATAAAAATAAATAAATAAATTGGGGTGAGGCTGGCTTTTTTAGCTCCTTTCTACACTGACTTTTTCTCTGGGCGACTCCTGGATATTGCCTGAGAATTAGTGCCCCCCCCCCCCCCCCGCCTGTCTGGGTGAAAAGCTAGAGCAGTCGCTCGCTCGCGCATGCTGTAGGCCCGGGATCCGGCCGTCCTGTTGGTAATGTGCAATTGCATTTAAAAACAGGGTGCTTCCCGTGCTGCCGAGCACCTCCCACGCTTGCAGGCGTTCAAAATGGCCAGAACCATTAAGGTCAATCCTGACGCTCCCCAGACAAACGCTCGCTTCTTCGTCCTCGACGTAAGTGCACCTCTGTCTGTTTGCCTAACTAGGGTTCTTATCTGGCTTGCCAAAACGTCAGAGACCTAGAAGTTTTTGCCAGAACACGGGAAGTTAAAGTGGACCCCGACAAACCTCTGGAAGGCATCCGGCTGCTGGCGCTGCAGGTAACCCCGTTTTCCTGAGCCAGAGCCCTGGCCGCTGGCGAGATGCGGGCTCCAGGTGCCTGCAAATGGGCGCAAGCCTCTGTTGAGGAAGATGGGGCTTCTGACTCCCTCCAGTGCAGGACACCCTGGGAGTTTTACTTGAGAACGGTCCACGTGTCTTTCATTTGTCTGTCAGAAGTCACGAGTGTTCCTGAATCCACAGGTAAAAGATGTTCAGAACGGTCACCTCGAGCATTCTTAAATCGGATGTGCTTCGTCAGAAGAGAAAGATTATTTACTTCTGCTGCTTTTATATCATAATTCTTTGACATTTTTGATAACCCGTGAGTGAGAGATCTGATGACATCTCCAGAATATACAAATCAGAACAGCGTTTCCTAAAATATGTAGGCCCCTGTTAAAGAAAAAAAAAAAAAAACAACTCCCCCAGGGTTGCTGTCAGTTCACCAGCTTAGTACGTGTAAACAGAACGGTATAAACTTAAACGCTCATAGCTCCCATGCAACCGTAAAACCAAAATAAACGTGTAAGTTAAGTCTAAACCGTAAAAGCGGTAACATGCAGATAACAGCGGTAGTAACATCACCGATTCAAGGTGATGGTGGCTGCTGTTTTGCTGAGACCAGTCGCCGTGGAGAACGTGAACAGGGATCTCCGGAGCTCCTTGCGCAGCCGTGCGCCTTGTGGCAGGCCGGCTTTCCCGCGGCTCCCGAGGCCTCGGGCCTGGGGGCGCCCTGCCGCCTGTGGCGAAGGGAGCACCCGAAGGTGATTTTGCGGGGACCGAGGGGGTGCGGGGCTCCTGCTCTGGCCCTTCCAAGGCTCGCGTGTGGGGAATCCTCACGTTTGCTGATTGTGGTTCAGCCCCAGGGGGAGACCCCCATTTAGGCTTTTCTTCTGGAAGCATTCTGTCTTGCCAGCCTTATTTTCCTGGACAATAGTTCCCTGTAGTGAATGAGGTAATTTCTGCAGCAGCAGAGAAGGGCCTGCAGCGAGTGCCCGCCGTGTGCAAGGGCACAGCTCTCTCTGAACGCTTGGCTGCATCACCTCATTAAATCCTACCAGCTGCCCTGTAGGGGAGATCCCCGCTCCTCGTGACACAGGAAACTGGACCCTGAGAGGTCAGGTGACTTGGCCGAGGCCCACGTCGGCAGTGGTGGGGCTGGGATCGTGACCCGCACCGTGACCACGGGGCCAGCTCTGTCCGTCTGCGAGGTTCTTAACCGTCGGCCCCTCAGCACAAGGTCAGAGCCTTGAGTGGGTTGGAGATGAGTCCCGGCGTCCTGTAGGGGCGCAGCCACGTGGCGGTTGGGGTAGCAGCACCCTCCCCATCTCTCTGTCTTCAGGGGAGAGAAATGGCCACGCCGGAGAAGCCGCTCTATTCCAGGTTGAGAGCTCGGGGACGTGATGGTGAAAAAGACACGTGTGCTCCCCGCGCTCTGGGGCTCCGGGGCCGCCGGCTCCTCGCTGTTGCTGGACACCCAGTAGCTTAAGAATCACCTGGGAAGCAGGTAGACCTGCAGGCTTTGCGACACCTCCCGAGCTCCGGCAGGGACGGTGGCGCACGTGGCCACAGCCGGTGCCTGGGGACACGGAAGCCTGCTCTTGGGGATACACAGTTTCCCAGACCTTCAGTCGGTTTCTGGAGCCTCTTTTTAACAGATACCCCACTGGCGCTTTGAGAGCCGCTGGCCGGGCCGGCCCTGGCCGCCCGTCGGCCCCACCCAGGGAGCTGTGAAAACTAGTCATTGCCGGTGTCACCTTCTGAATGAGAGGCTCTGAGTGGCCCTGGGCCTTGGCTAAGTCTTAGACGGCCCCCCAGGTGATTTTAAAGCGCAGGTAGGGTTGAGAGCCGCTGAGCTGGTAGGTGAGAAGCTTCCAGAAAAGAGGGAGTAACCAGAATAATATGTAGCACACCAGTGTCTCCAGACTACAGAGGAACCCAGACCTCTTTCACACTCGAAAAGAGCACGTGGTCACGGCTTGTGTTGAAATATTTCCTCTGTCGTGGCTTTAAGTATGCCAACCCGCGATTTTATAGGTCTTGTGTTGGTCTCAGGCTGTCATCTCCTGCACAAAGACTGAAATATACTCTTTTTACACCAAAGATTTTATAAGTTTACAGTTGGCTCATGGGCTGCCCCTGCATAATCTGCAGGGATGCTTGTGGCAGTGGTTCTGGAACCATCCTGGGCATCAGAGTCACCTGTGTGCCTGCCCCCTGAGCTTCTGGTCATTTGTCACAGGCGTCCAGGGGCCGCTGCTGGCTGGGGACCACACTTGGAGAACCAAGGCATTTGGGAACTAAATAGAAGAAAAGGGGCTGTGGACTCAGGTCAATCCAAAATATCGATTATAATGAGATTGGAATCTGCTGGACAGAAAGAAGGCTCGGGCCGGGCAGCAGGTGCCCAGTGAAAGCATTGTACCTACAGAGTGTGTAACACTGGGGAGGGGCCACAGGAAGGGCCTGGTTGGAATCCTTGGGCTTCTGTGCCCATTTGCATCGTCATTGCCTGTCGATTTTGAGTGGCAAGTAAACTAGAATTCGTGTTTGATGACCAGCTGTGGGGTGGGCCAGTGGCCCGAGTGACTCTTTGTATTTAATTAGGCATGCAAAGAAGTCGTTCCCCAACAATGCCAGTCACAGCAGCTTGCCTCTGCGCCTGAAACGTTAAAAATGCACACAAGAAGTTCCTGGCTTTAACTATATAATTCGTTGATTGTCTTTCTTTTAAAAGAGCAAAAAAACATTGTTGGTGCCAACACCACGGCTGAGAACGGGGTTATTTAATAAGATCACGCCGCCGCCCGGCGCAACGAAGGACGTCTTGAGAAAATGCGCCACCTCTCAGGTAAGTGCGGGCGCAAAGTGCCCCACAGAACTGAACTTCGTTTTCCGCAAAGCCAGATGAGCGGAATTGGACAAGCATCCAGCCGTCCCGTGATACAGGAGCCACGTCGAAGAACCACAGGTACACGGGCTCCACTTGAGCTGCTCGGTTTCTCTCTGGCACAGGTTTGCAGATTGTAAAGTTCCCGTTAAAAAGGAAGAGGAAATGAGTTGCCTGGCCTCTGACACCTCCCCGTGTTGGCCTGTCACTGTCTGGTGTCTAGCAGTTTCTGAACTGCCACCAGCGCAAGTGGGGACTCAGGGATTTGCAGAACCCTTCAGCTGGAAGTGGCCTCAGCAGTTCTGAATAACGACTTGGGTAATTCAGGGACGGGCTTTTCCGGAGTGTCTCACAGTGTAGTCAAACGGAAGTGTGTAAATACTATCCTAGGCTGCCCTGTAGTGGGATTTGCCTTGTGTTTTGCAGATGAAGAAATAGAATCTGGTGACTTGTTTCAGAGTCCTGGAATAGACCCCCGCTCGTTTTGATTCCTAATCTATCGGGAATGAAAACTAAGGCATCAAGATATTCCTATTTATTTTTTCCATCGCATCATTTTAATACAAGCAGGATAAGATGGTCACCTGGCCAGATAATGCTGGTCAAATGTGAATCGTGCAATAAATGGTGTAGAATTCATTCCTTCAGTGGTTTCGGCTGAAGGCTGTGTATCAGCAGCTCTGCGACACGGGGCATTTCAGTGGAGGCTGCAGAGGTGTCACCTAAACACGATTTTCCTCCTGGTGTATGACCGTGGGCTAATTGTGTCTGTAGCCAGCTGTATAATTAAGAGATATTCCTTTTTAAAAGAGATTTTCCGCTTAAGTCTGATGTTTAAAAATTGAACGCTTATTGTTACTTATCGATAACTTTATTCCTAAAATAGAATCTGATGTGGTTTACAAAAACCCGTGTAATAGAGAACGGTAATAAAACACGTGTAGAAAAAAGTGCAAAGGGAAATTCAAAGTAGAAAAACGAGAGACGGTCGTGCTTCTGGTTGGTGTTCAGAAACGCACCCTGTGGGATGGTCCGCGGCTGGCAGCACGGGCCACGGGTACGCACTCGCGTTTCCCAGAGCCGGCGGGGAGCGTGATGAGCCGCACAGCAGTCGTAGGTTCGGGAGAGTAAGCGCAGTTCCCGTCCTGGGGTTGAGGCCCGGGTCAGGTGGCCGGTCCCTCACACGCGCCCCTGAAAGTGTGACTGGGCCCCGAGCGGAGCCGGGCCAGCACTCGTGACTGAGCTTCAGTAGGGTTTGAATGGCCGAGTTCGGGCTCTGTTACAACATGACGCACCGGAACCCGAGAAGGAGGTTTTCCTTTTCTTCCTGGCTGGGGAAAATGGCAACGTGGAGAGAGCCTCACGGCCGCGCGTGTGCACGGATGCGGGTCGTGGTGTGCTGCAGCAGTGGAGGGCGGGACACAGACGTGGGTCCGTGCGGGGCCGTGATCTGGTTGCCGGACTGATCTGTGCCCCTTCACGTCTGAGACGCAGGACCACATCAGCCCCCTTGTTCTTGAAATACGGGCCCCCTCGGTGTAAACGTGTGTACGTTAGGTGGGTGTGGGTTGAGTCCTATCTCAGGAGTGAATACGCTCTGCGTGCTAGTGGCGGCCCCCAGCATCTCACACTTAATGAGTCTGCCCCATGCGCTTGCTGGCCCCATCTCATGCACGAAGTGCATCACCTCCGCCACCTCCTTCCGTTCCACAGCAGCCTGACGAGGCCGTGGGCAGCGCCTCTGCCTTACGGATGGCGACATTGAGGGTCAGAGAGCTTCCTCCTGCTGAGGTCACGGGGCGCACAGGGGTCTGCACATGGTTCCGTGTGACTCCCCCCCCCCTCTTTTCTAACCACGGCACTCCTCTGATTTGCTCCGTATTGTGAAATTACCGCCTTACTCATTTGTGCTGTCCCTTCCAAAGCGCCATCTGTCCTGGGGCAGAAACTGTGGGAAATTATCGTCAATGCCGCTCCCATGATGCTGTGTGCCTGTCGTAGGGCACGAGTTTGCCTCCTGCGAGCTCCTCGCCCGTGGACTGTGAGGGGGGCCAGCTGCTCGCCGCCCGGGAAGCATTCAGGCCCACGTCTCTGTTCGCAGGGCGTGCGCAACTACAGCACCCCCGTGGGCTTGGATTCCAGGGTCCTTGTGGATTTGGTGGTGGTGGGGTCCGTTGCCGTTTCTGAAAAAGGTAAGGTTAAAATCGCACCGTGACCTGCAGCGTGACATTCTGCTGTCTCTCCGTCTCCTAGACCCTGACGGTAAGTAATTTCAGTTTCTGGACACGTTCCTGTCCTCTGAGTCACCACTGTCTCTCTCATTCATTTTGTCCCTCACACTCAATACCTTTACAGTGTTTTCAGTTTTCTTAGCAGGAAAAATAAAGTGACATCATCTCTGTTCAGGTGGTGAGAGATATTTCCTCTGTTCTTAAGCTACCTGGAACCAGAGCTGGATTTGTGTGTAGTGTGTCAGTAATGGTTGGTTTTGGAGAACCTCCAGTGAATGGGAAAACGTCAGGCTCTAAACTTTGTTTCCGTTAGGAAGCGGCGGCCTCTGGGCGACGCGTGTTGTCCCGAACCTGACCGGGAGGCCTGGTGCTTTGCCATTCGGAGGGGGGGAGTGGGGGCGGGGGGCGGGGGGCTCGCCTCTGTCTCTCACTCTGCCCTAGTATGGGAGCCGTTGTAGTGCTTCGTTCGCGCTTTTGCTTTCTCTGTATTCCAGTTACGCGCTCTGTCTGTGTCATTGGGGATGGGTCCCCAGAGGCACACGTCTCCTGGGTGCCTGCTCTGGGCCCCGTGTCAGGCCAGCTCTGGGTGGTCTCTGCCTTGGGCCGCAGGGCCTGGGAAGAGCAGACACAGCGGCTGAACTGCGGTGTGATGTGCTCAGTGCCCGACACAGAAGTGAGCACTGATACCGGCGAGGGTCAGCAGAGTGACCCTAAGGCCTCGAGCTGGGCATCATCTGGGAAGCGACCTCAGGGCTGGCCCTTACGTGCCAGGTGGCGGAGGTGGGTGCAGCGGGAGAGGAGAGGAGGAGGGGCAGCACAGCCCTGGGTAGGTTAGGGTTGGCTTCCCAGAGGCCGCGAGGCCCGGGGACAGGCTTGGGGCCGTGCTCTTGGCAAGGGGCAGTTAGCAGGGCCTTCTTTTCAAAGATGATCAGGCGCTTCTCAAAGCATCACCCGTGCCCTTCCCAGGCGTCCACCGTCCGTAGTTCCTTGTGTCTGTGAGAGAGATGCCTGTGAGTCCACACGTGTCCTGCGTTCTCTCTGGGGTGGTTTGTGCTGACTCTGTTTCCCCAGAAGGGGGCAGCAGCACATGCGGCACTGTGTGTCCTGCCGGATGATGTCCGTCCCTGCAGACTGATGGGCACTTAAGGTGTCACCGGGGTTTGGTTTTGGCTTTTCCCTTACAGATAACACTAAAGGGAGCCAGAGTCCTGGGGTTGAGTCTGTGGTGCCTTCCAGGGCTTTCCGTGGCATAATCCTAACAAGTGAATTGCCGAGGCAAAGGGTGGACTTTAAACCCCGGTGGCTGTAGCCACATAACCCACCTCGCATCCCCAGCCCTGTACAGCTCGCCTCCCTCCCTGCTCCCGTGCCAGTAACTAGAATAACCACACTCTGGTGCTTACCCGTCCCGTAGTGAGCAGTCGTGTGCCACCTGCCGCTTGATTTGCATTCCATGGTGAGCAAAGGTGGTCATTTCTTGTGTTTGCTGCTCACCTGCCTGTCTCTTCGTGCAGACTGTCCACATCCTTTGTGACTCAGACAATTCTGCGTGGAACTGTCTTTGTCTCGTGTATTTGCACGCGTGGCTGGACGTTGGTGACTGTAAGAGTTGCGTGACAGACCAGCATTTTAGACCCATGAGCACTGATGCCCTTTGTGATGATGCTGATGCCGAGGTTGTGCAGAAGTCACGGGCTTCCTAACGGCACGGTGTCGATCCTCTTGGGAGCCAGGGTCCCGTCTTGCCGCGTTCCTTCCTGCCGCGTAGCTTCTCATCCAGCCTCGGGCTCAGCCTTCCGCTCGCCCCACCTCGGACTTTGCAGTTTGGGACCAGGGCCGCCGGCCCCGCCCTCCTGTGGCGCTTTTCACAAGGCAAAGTGATGCCGTCTTAAATCGCCTGTCCCTCATTTTCGTTTTTATTTCTCTTCCAAGAGAAATAGCTTAAAAAGATTCTGTGTTTAGTAGAAATTTGTTCTTAATCTTTTTAGAAACCGCTCTTTCGTTACTTTTAAACCTGAGTTCTGCTCATACAAACACAAGGTTCCATTTCCTCTTGTAACACGTTTAAAGGGCTCGAGGTTCACGTCACTGCGTGCTGACTGCTGTGCATGCGCAGTGTCTTCTGTCCCCTGAACCCCACTACTGGGGGGCCGCCCGCCCGTGGGCTCACTGTGGCAGTTTCTGAGGAGGGGCAGGGGATACTGGGTCCCGGTTTCTGCTTCCACTGTGACCTAATGAAACATGTACTCCGGAGATACTACTGATGCTCTGCGTGTTTCTCAGGTTGGAGAATTGGGAAGGGAGAAGGTTACGCTGATCTGGAATATGCCATGATGGTGTCGATGGGAGCGGTCGGCCCGGAGACACCAGTGGTCACCATCGTCCACGACTGCCAGGTGCTGCCCGTGAACGGGCCCAGCAGAGCCACTGCCACACCCTAGAGAGCGGGAGGGGAGGGAGGGAGAGAGACAGAGACGGAGTGGTCTCTGCCTTCGCTCCGCGGCTGTCGCGAGTGGCGGCCATCAGCGGGGGCCGGATCTGTTTGGCAGCATGACGGGTGCGGCCTTCTCCCTTCGGGCCTGGCACGTGCGTCTACTGTGTGTGCGGTGAGCACGGGAGCCGTGTGCCCGCCAGCCCCCTCACCCCCTTCTGTTTGACCAGGTCATCGACATACCTGAAGCGCTGCTCGAGGACCACGACCTCACCGTGGACTACATTCTCACTCCGACGAGAGTCATTGCCACGGGGTGTGAGCGCCCAAAGCCAACGGGAATCTTATGGTCCAAGGTGGGTGCCGTGGCCGGCAGTGGCCTGTAGCTCAGAGGCATCCCCTCCTGTGTGGCGTCCTTTGGCATGGCAGCTGTCCCCAGGCCTGGCGTGTCTGTGCGTTACAATCACCCGCGAGCTTTTGAACAGTTGAGCTCCTGAATCTGTCTCCCGGCATGGGCCCAAGAATATACTTTGCAAACCCGTGGGATTCTGGTAAGCAGGCAGGTGCAAGGTCTCCCGCCGCAGGGCACCAGCTGTCCATGGCAGAAAGAGCTGCCCACTCGGAGGGCCGATGCCCCGACAGCCTTGCTGGCGGGTCTCATCTCAGGGCTGCGTGCCACCGTCCTGGCCACAGCCTCCTGCTGCCTCGTCGGCTTTCTCGCTGGGAGTGCCAGGTTGTCTCGTGTGACCTGGCCGTCCACGCGGTACCCGTGGCCTTCGTAAGCTGATGCCTTGGTGACTTTTATCCGCAGCATTTGCACGGCACACGGCACGATAGTCTGCGGTAGGAAGTCGGTCCCAGAGGCCAGCCTGCAGGTTAGGGCCCCGCCTGCCGGCCAGAGCTACTGAGGAGACGGGCACAGCTTGGGCTTGGTATGGACTGAAGCCTTTGTTCCACACCTTCCATCCCTGGAACCCGAATTGCCCAGAGTTGGAAAGCAGCCTCCCCTTGGGCATGGAGACCCCGTAACCTCCACCTCCAAGCTTGACACCAAAATGAAATGCTACGGCCCAGTGGGCCTTCCCACAGACGCCACGGCCAGGCAGTTCTGGGCTCCTTCTAGGTTAGCCCGACGAAAGCAGAGAGGAGAGGCAGGCGTGACCTGAAAGTGGGCCGGTGGGGGTCCGAGTGCGTGCTGAGCACCGTGGGGAAGCCAGTGGCACCCTTAGTGAGTATTAAGATGTCCCTCGGTGTCTCTCCTGAGAACTTGGGTTTAACTTGGAATTCGGGGCCACAGCTGCTCTGAGTGGAGGCTGATACACAGGTCACAGGAGCAAGATGGCCTTTGCTCACGGCTGAGAATGTGAGTCGGGGCAGGTTACACAAGAGGCTGACTACAGCAAGGCTACAGGTCCCCTGGAGCACAGCACTTCACAGACGGAAGGCCGACTGCAGCCCACATTAGGAAGATTCTGGGCGGCCTCTCCAGGAAGAAAAACAAAGATGTGTTGCTTTGGGGAATAGTCATGGTCACATTCTGCTGATTTTAACAAGAAAAATATCAACAGGCGATGTTATTGGTCGTGTTAGGTGAAGGTAACTCCTCGTGTGTAAAAGAAAACCAAATGAACCAGGGATCCCAAAGAAGTAGCCATACTTTGTACGTAGGGCGTTGAGGCCTTTACTGGTTTTTGACGCCCCCACTGTTTCAGCCCCTTCCTGGAAGATCTATTGCTAATGAGGCCTGAGCAAGAATCTCAAACTTTTATTTTTTATTTTTACTATTTTTTTTTAAGTAGGCTCCACGCCCAACGTGGGGCTTGAACTCACAACCCCGAGGTCAAGATTTGTGTGCTCTACCGACTAAGCCAGCTTGGTGTCACAAGAATCGCAAACTTTTATCTATCTATGTATCTATCTATCTATCTATCTATCTAATGTTTGTTTATTTTGAGAGAGAGAAAAAAAGCATGTGCAGGCAGGGGAGGAGGAGAGAAAGAGAGGGAGCGAGAGAATCCCAAGCGGGCTTTGTGCCGTCAGCACAGAGCCCAGCATGGGGCTTGAACTCACGAACTGTGAGACCATGACCTGAGCCGAGATCAAGAGTCGGATGCTTCATTAAACAACTGAGTCACCCAGGTGCCCCAAGAATCTCAAACTTTTAAAAGGCCATTTCTCATTTTGGGGTCCTGTGTTAGTTCTCCCACCACAGGGCGTCCCTTTGCACGGGGTCATGTGAAAGCAGCAACTTTCTCCAGTCCCTGGGGCTTCTGTTCTGGCCTCGCTTTGTGTGCAGCCGGAAGGAATTTTCACTGACATTGGGAACCCCTGAATTCCACTGAGGATTTGGGAAAGGGTGGGGAAGTTCAGTCGTAGGATACGGTTTGATTTCAGATGGACTATGAGATACACGTTGGCATATCCTCCTGTGGATATTCTACCCGTAGACTGTTGTCGTGTGGGTATTAGAATCCCCGAGTTTGCTTCTCGTCTGTTTTGTGGAATATCTGGAATCACAGTTTTTTTCTAACCACTGTAGACCTCCCAGATGAAGGTTACGAAATAAGTACAAAGTGTGATACGTTTTCTTTTTTTTTTTTTTTTTTACTCGTTCTTAATACACAAAGATTCGGGCTCTGGGCTGATGGCTCAGAGCCTGGAGCCTGTTTCCGATTCTGTGTCTCCCTCTCTCTCTGCCCCTCCCCCGTTCATGCTCTGTCTCTCTCTGTCCCAAAAATAAATAAACGTTGAAAAAAAAAAATTTAAAAAAAATTAAAAAAAAAAAAATACACAAAGATTGTGCAGCATTCGATTCCCCTGGCCTTTGCCCCACCTTCTGAGAGAGGCACGTGGTGCTCCCGCTTGGGGGCCAGCGGGTATGGACTCTGCTGTCCAGCTGTAGTTCCTTTGGGCAGTGGGGAGGGGGGGCCCTTGACCCACCTTGTCCTCTTTTCTGCCTGTGCTTTGTGACTTTAAGTTTTTTTAATGTTTTATTTATTTTTGACAGAGAGAGAAACAGCATGAGCAGGGGAGGGGCAGAGAGAGGGCGACACAGAATCGGAAGCAGGCTCCAGGCTCCGAGCTGTCAGCACAGAGCCCGACGTGGGGCCCAGACTCACGAACCGCGAGATCGTGACCTGAGCTGAAGTCGGACGCTTAACCGACGGAGCCCCCCAGGCGCCCCAAGTGCTTTGTGATTTTAAAGGCGGGTGACCAGGGGGCGCAGTAGTTTGGAGAGCCCAGCAGCCACTGTAGGGCCTCTCAGTCGCTGTATCTGTGACCTTGGTGCACCCTCTGCAGGTCCCCCCCCCCCCCATTAGTTTATCTGTAGCGTGGAGAGCGTCGGTGCTGACCCCACAGGCAGAGCACGGAAGCACTGGCTAAACTTGCCCTTTGTTGCCGGCGTGGCTGTCACAGGCGTGAAATGGAAGTCGGTAATTGTGAGAAACGTGCCTGGACACTGTTGGGGCTGGCAGAGTCCTCGCGGTTCCCCTTTGAGACGTTCACTGAGCCAAGACTGGGCCTGGCCCGAGTCATTCCGTGGCTGTGCGTTATCACCGTGTGCCCTTCACTGCCTCTCGGTGAAGGAGAAAGAGACGTTCCTCCTGGAAAGTGCGTCTGCTCTGTTCATGTGGGTTCCTCTGTTCCCTCAGAGTGGCCTCTCACCTGCCGACCTGTCAAACTCAGGGGACTTTTCCCTGTCTAAGCTACAAGGTGCCATGACTGCCCCACTCCAGCCACAAGCTGCCTCCCCTGAGCCCCCGGCCCAGCAGGTCCAACCCGGTGAAAGGAGGTGTTCCTCCCAGGATCTCTGCCCAGCTGGCCGGTGGACGGTATGAGACCCGGCCATTGAGGTGGGTCCCGAACCCCCGGGTAGATGTGGATGGCCATGTGCAAGGTGACCTGCAGGCCTTAGCTCTGGCTGGAGCCCCCGCACAGCCCCATCCGCTCCCAGGGCTGCAAGGTGGCGGGTCACGACAGAGCAGTGCAGTGTCCTGCCCAAGAGCCTGGCTGCCCGCTAGACCCAGACGAGCATCTGGCAAGCAGGACGGGGCCCTCTGCGCGTGGGGCTCCAGGTTGTTTCTGACACCTCCGCTCCCCTCGCATGGCCCCACCGGACTGGACCTCAGGACGGCGAGACCCGTGCCTTTATTGACGTCTGCTGAGCTAGAATGGGGTAGATGGAGGGTATGATACTTATTTAAGGGTACCCTGGAGACATGGTCAGGCAACGGGGTGTGGCTGCAGCTCCAGAGAGACCCGGGGCACCCACGAGACTGCTCCTTGCCACCGAAGCCACAGATCAAAGGACTGCTTCCCAGCCCCTTTGCTCCCTGCAGTAATTGTGGGAAAGGTGTCATCGCTGATTACGGAGGGGAGCAGTGGGACTCTGTTGACCAACGTCTGGATGTTTGTCTTTCTCGGATCAACTCATTTTGTCCTTCAGTGAGGAAATGGGGCTCTGCCAGGGTCATCCTTGTATACAGGCTCAAAGAAACAAAAAGTTCTGTAGCATCCACGGCTGTTAGGGAGTGCTGTTCCCAGATGGTCACCACGCCGGTTGACTGACTTCTTGAGAATGACACATGCCTTGAGGAAAAGGGTTTGGGGACAGGGACCTCTTCTGTGAGCAGCAGCCGTCCTGGGACGCAGACGCCCGCTTTCCGATCCCGCATCACAGTGTTGTGTGGAAGTAACAGCCAGATGTGGACTGAGCCACACCTACCACGGGGCCGGGGACTTAGGCCGATCCTTCCATTTAAAAAGATTTGCTGTATTTGTCCCAGTAATTGAACTTCTAGGAACCTGTCCTAGAGAAATACTTAGAAATTCAGGTAGAGATGCGTGCATCCCGTATAATGCAGGGCCCTGAGGTGCGTCAGGGTCCCAGATGCCAACCCTGTCATTAAAGTACACGCAGTCTTTTGAGAGTATTTGAAGGTGAGAGGAAACGCTCGTGTGATATGTGCCGGGTGGACGGGCAGTGTGCGCGTCTCTGCACGTTTGCGGTGTCGTGTGTCCTCAGCCCGTGGCGCTGGAACCCGCGCAGGAAGGGGCGGGAGTAGGCCCGCGTGTGAACCGTAGCCGTCTCCGAGAGGGGGATTCCGATATCTGTTCACCGTTTTCTGAATTTCCCACAGCGGGTGCGTGCCCCCCATCCACACTACCGAGGAGAGACGGTTTCCGCGGGCAGCCTTCTCCCCGGGCGCTCGCCTCCAGTTCTGCAACGAGCCTCCCTTTGCCGCGCGCCCAGGGGGTAAGAACAGGCGCCTGAGACGATGCCCCAGTTCTCAGGAGTCCTGTGCTTGTGCGTGGGGGCGACGCTGGCCTGCCCCAGCTGCTGGTGCAGAGCACCTGCCTGTGCGTGAGGTGGGGCCACACGGGCCGCTCTTCCCCGCGCGGCGGACGCCCCGGTGTGGAGCTGAGCCCGGAGCCGCCTGGCAGGAACGCGTGCCACACCCGGCTCCGAACTGGCCCGGTGGGAGGGGACTCCTTGCGCTCCTGGGCTCGTCTGTCGGGCTGTCCCCACCCTCCGAACAGCATAGGATGGGCGGGCACCGAAGTGTGCGGACAGAAGCTGGCATGTGTGGCACGGGTTGGAGGTGATCATGTGTTCCAGCGAGTAAACACCATTTTACCCCGTGTTGCGTAGTGATTCCGTGGCCACCCCCAAACGGCCCCTCTCTTCCTGACTGTGGGCGTGGCGTGCGATGGGGCGATGGTGTGCGGTCACTGCCCTCCTGGTCCTTCAGCACCCACAGTAAGAGCATAATTATAAAGGAGTGGCCCTGTGGGGCCTTTTCTATTAAGTGACACCTTTGATCATCTCTGTGCAAAAAGACGTACAAATTGAGCCCTGTTACAATCAGGAGACACTATAATTAGCCAACAGATGCTGCGAGGCAGGAATGACTTTTGGAAGACAGCACGTTCATTAGCTGTGCTGTGTTCTTGCATGCTTGGTTACTCGAGTCACTTCACCTTGCTCATTTGAAAGTACCGTATTTGAAAGAATTTTCGATCCAAGCACCTGGGTGGTCACTTGAGCCTCCGACTTCGGCTCAGGTCATGATCTTACTGTTGGTGAGTTCGAGCCCCGTGTCAGGCTCTTGTGCTGACAGCTCGGAGCCTGGAGCCTGCTTCGGATTCTGTGTCTCCCTCTCTCTCTCTGCCTCTCCCCCGCTCATGCTCTGTCTCCCTCCGTCCCTCCCTCCCCCCGTCAAAAATAAATAAACATTAAAAAAATTTTTTTAAATAAAAGTATTTTCGATCCGTGAATGACAAGTGTTGGTCTCATGTGTGGCAGTAGTAATTTGTGTGGACATTGTATGTCACATGAGAAATACGTATGGCGTTCCTTTGCCAGCAATAGCTCAAACGTGTGCTAGCATTTCAGAGTGAGGATCCTCCCTCCCAGTCTCTGTATCTTCTGCTCAAGTAAAGGGAGAGTCAGGAAAAGCAACAGGCGTGAAATTCTGAAGCCAGGGGTTGGCGGAGGCAAGGTTAGAACCGGAGTCTTCCTTCTGAGTTGGCCGCAGGTGCCTTGAGAGTTAGGCTGCTGGTCTGCATTGGATTTAGCATGTATTTCCAGGGGACAGGATTTTTCATCTTTAAAGAGAACGTATGTTTATACACGATCTTCGTAAAACGTCAGTGGAGAATGGTTTTGGCACATAAAAGAAAGTTAAATTCGCTATACTATCTTTTAATGGAATGATTAGTTATTGAAAGGCAGAAACGTGTTTGTATGTTTGGTTAATAGGCAAAAATCTTTCGTGTCACATGGCACACTCGCAGATGTAGCAAATGTTCCTAATGGCCAGCCAGGAAAAACAGCGTCGCACCGCGTGGACTGTCCTGAGCGTGAAGCCAGCCCGTCTAGCCGCGCACAGAGGCCTCTGTGTCAGCTGTGGGACAGCCGTCAGCCCCAGCCACTCTGCAAAGAGCACAGAAATGGCAGACAGCTGGGAAAGTGGCAAAAGTGGCCACCTCTTAGTCGGGGAGATTTTTCCATTGAGAACGTGTGGGCGTGCAAGCATGAGCCGACGCTGAGCTTTGTCCTTCCTTACCCGAAACCATCCTGTCTTGAGACCAGCAGTTTTAGGCAACGGTGACGCAGTTGGCATTTCCCCTTGTAAAGGGGTGTGTGTGTGTGTGTGTGTGTGTGTGTGTGTGTGTGTGTGGTGTGTGTGTCTGAGTGTGTTTGCGGTGCTGTAGACTTAGCTCAGAATGCGTACCCAGTGAAAACATTTTTGTTGTTCAGCCATTCGCAGTGTGTACCTGTGCCTGCTTGGGATACAGCGCCCCCCTGTGGGGTGCGGAGCGGGTGTGCTTTTGCCCCACGTGACGCGTTCTTATTTTATTTTTTTATTTTTTATTTTTTTAAATATTTATTCATTTTTGAGACAGAGAGAGACAGAGCATGAACAGGGGAGGGGCAGAGAGAGAGGGAGACACAGAATCTGAAACGGGCTCCAGGCTCTGAGCTGTCAGCACAGAGCCCGACGCGGGGCTCGAACTCGCGGACCGTGAGATCATGACCTGAGCCGAAGTCGGCCGCTTAACCGACCGAGCCACCCAGGCGCCCCCGTGACGCGTTTTTAAATGGATCTCTGCTGCCTGAGTGTGGAACCTCGCCCCCTGGGTCAGGTTCCCTGAGAACGCTAGCTTCTGCCGGAGGGAGCCCCGTGGTTCGCTGGGCAGAAGCACGTGGGGGTTTCAGCATGTGGGGCGATCACCCGGCCAAGACCGCTCGGAGCGGGTGCTGGCGCAAGTGCTGTTACCAGGAGATCTGGCCTCGCGGGTGTTGGGTGGAACGACATTCAGCGTTGCCACAGAAGTACGTAGTCACACGTTTCCTCCGACTGTAATTGCAACTTTGAGTTGGGTCATCCTTTCTAAATACTAGATCTGGTAACTTCAAGACATCCTGAAGAACCTATATGACCAGTTTGGGGGCACCTGGCTGGCTCCGTTGGAAGAGCATGTGACTTGGGGCGCCTGGGTGGCTCAGTCGGTTAAGCGTCCAACTCGATTTCGGCTCAGGTCACGATCTCACGGTTGTGAGATTGAGTTCCGCGTCAGGCTCTGCACAGGCAGACAGTGCAGAGCCTTCTTGGGATGCTCTCTCTCCCTCTCTGCCCCTCCCCTGATCACTCTCGGCACACGCTCTCTCCCTCTCTCAAAATAAATAAACTTTAAAAAAAAAAAAGCACGTGACTTTTGATCCCAGAGCTGTGAGTTCAAACCCCACGTCGAGTGTAGAGATTCCTTAGCAAATAAAAAGAATCTGATTATGACCAGTTTCAATCTGTTTTTAAGTACTCTGAAAGGACACGGGAATGTGAACTCTTTAAGAAGGTAGAATGGAGGCGTCACGGGAATGTGAACTCTTTAAGAAGGTAGAATGGAGGCGTGGGAGGGTCGGTTGCTGGACCAGGCCATCTTCCGGACGCCTTGGGACCAGAGCCTCCAGGGTACTGGCCTGGGAGCTCTGTCACCTTTGAGTGAATCAGTTCGGGAGAATTGCAGAGAGTCCAGTGGAAGAAGGATCCCTTTTGATTAGAAAAGAGAAGCTTCATCTCACGCATGTGTCCGTGCAGACGTGGTTTTTGCTTGTCTCTTGGCGTCTCGACACTGGGAAACATTAGGGGGAGGTTGTCTCTGAACAGGGTCTTTCTGTGACGGCTGAGAGTCTCTGTGCTGCTCTGAGGACGTGAGTGGGCAAGAACCGGGCACAGAGGCTTCCGACGTGGCCGTGCCCGGGAGCGAGGGTGGTGTCCGTTTGGAGAGGGATCTGAGCCAGCGGAGAGGTGGGCCAAGGTGGGCGTGTTGTCCACTTAGTGCTGGCAGAGAGAACCAGGTGCCAGATTAATGAGGACCAGCAGCCTTGAAGTTTGCGAGGAGGGGCTCGACCGTTCTTGGGTGTTTGAGTTTCTTTGACCCTTTCTCTAAATCGCTGATCCTTAACCTGGGGCCTGTGTGCCCCTTGCGGTTTGGAGACCCCGGAGTAGACTGGCAAATTGCGCACAGAATTGCGGGGGACTCCTCCTTGGGAAGGAACCCCGGCTTCTCTCCCAAGGTGTCTGACCCCTGCCGGGGATGAGAACCATTACTCTAGTGACATACGGTTCTGAATGGAAAGAGAACATCGTTACTAGGTGGGCTATTTACTTGTAGAGGGAAGTTACATCTATCCGGCTCGTACGCTGATACGTATCCTGACGTGCCCACGTTTGTGGGAAGTCCCGTGATGGGACCATTGCCCACCATGCCCTGTAATTGGTCATGTACAAGCTCTGTGCCCTAACGCAGGACAGAACGCATCTGTAAAGACTGGGGATTGCTAAGAAGGGCTCACCAGTGCCTTTCTCTTCCTTTTCTGCCATGTGATTCCTTAAACGACAGAAGACGGGTTTTGTCCCGGGTTCAGTCGTCCAGGCTCAGCCTAACCTGAAGGGCTTGCCATGCGGCAAGCGGGCTCGAGTCAGTCGCCTCTGTGCGCGGACCCCACTTGTCCATCCCGGTACTCGAGGGGGGCCCTGCCTCCTGTCTCGGGGTGCTTTTACCGCCTCCTTTGTTGCAGCTTCCCAAAGAGCCAAAGTAGAAATCCTGTTCATTGAGACTTAACGTTTCGTGTAGGGCTGCTTTGTAGCTTGATGAACCCGTTGCTAGAAAGTTTTCAGAAGTGGCGTTCTGTTTCAGCTTTGCCTTGACTCTGCATTTTTGGCAACACGTTGAAAGGTTCGGTCCCTGAGGAACGCTCCTCCAGTGGAGGAGTGGGGGGAAGGGGGAGGCCCCAGGGAGCCCCGTGAAAGAGCTCATCCCACTCACAGGGTGGGGACTTGGGAGGAGGGGCTGGCATGGAGGCAGAAAGCCCCGATTATCATGGAGGTCACCAGGGGGATTGCCACCTGTGACCCGTCACCCTCTTTCCACTGACCTTCCCCGCTATCCCTTCTGCATAGGAGGCCTTCGCTTTTCTGTTTCCCGAGTAGAGAAAACCGTTCCACTCCTGCCAGCTGCCGTGGCACGTCGGGCACAGTCTGAAGTGGCTTCGGGGTCCCAGATTTCACTTAAGCTGGGGCAGGACGGGGACCGAGGGGTCCTGCTTCCCAGAGGGCCAGGGTGGGCCCCTAGGGCAGCATG
Source organism: Lynx canadensis (assembly GCF_007474595.2). NCBI lineage: Eukaryota > Metazoa > Chordata > Mammalia > Carnivora > Felidae > Lynx > Lynx canadensis. The sequence continues at coordinate 2,896,135 of NC_044317.1, forward strand.
GCCGAGACTGCTTACCTGAGCGTGTGCGGCAGAGGCCCCCGTGCGACTTTGATTTCTCCTCTGTTCGTGACCGTGTTGGGACCCCCGGAGAACAGCTGGGACTGCTTTGCTCTTTCAGATCAGCTGGGAGGTGATGGGGAAAATCCCAGTACTCCAAAGCCTTCGTCACCGAGAGAAGCAGGCTGGGAAAGACGTCACCCTCCGGGACGAGCCCCGGCGCCTCCTGGGAGCCAGCAGCCAGCAGCCAGCTCACCTGAGCGCCGTCCGGGGGCCCCGGGACCCACCCCTGCCAGAACCCTGCCCTGCGCAGGGGGAGGACGGGCCCACTGGCACCGTTTGCGTCGGGAACCTTCCCCGGGACGCCCGAGTGAGCGAGCTGAAGAGAGCCCTCCGAGAACTCGGAGCGGTCCCCCAGAGGCTCACTTGGCAGGGGCCCCGGGGCAGGGCCCTCCTGCATTACCAGGCCCCGGCCTCCGCCCAGCAGGCCGTCTCCCGCTTGCAGGGCTTGCGCTTGGGGGCGGCCACCGTGACGGTGGCACTGGCCAGGCGGCAGAGGGCCAGCGACCTGCCGGGCGGCCGCGTGCAGGAGCCACAGGCTGACTGTCGCCCGGCCGTCGCCGACCTGTGATGGGGCGCTGCTCCGGTCCCCGTGGAACTTGAGGGGCGTGGCAGCGGGACTCGGCAGAGCGTTGCTGTGTGAGCGGCTTTGGGCCCAGGCCTCTCCAGGATGGCCCGGCCTTGTGTCACTGCCCAGGACCTCCTGACGAGTAGAGAGTCAGCCAGTAGCTCACGGCCGACATGTCCCAGCCCTGCTGTGTCTGCGTCCCGTAACCTGCCGGGTGTTGCCACCACACTGGCTTCTCTGGTTATTCAGAGGCCGCAGGGGACCGAGTCGGAGTAAACGGTGGCAGCCAGGGGTTTGTGGTTGGGGGGAGGGGGAGTAAGGGGCGAGGCCCTGGCAGGGGTCAGGTCCTGGCAGGTACACGCCCTGCTGTCCTGGGATCCTGGGTCTGGAACCACCGCAGGGGGAGAGCTGTGTTCAAGTCGCAGAAGCCAACAAGTGCGGTCTCCTGGGTGCGGCTGTTTGTCACAACTTGGCGCTGGCGTCCGTGACGGAGAGCCCGTGTGACTGGGGGGCGGTACGCACCTCACTGCTCTGCCCTCCTTGCCTCTCCGGCCTCACCCCTCCGTCCGGGAGAACACCCTCCACTCCACATGGTCTTGTAGGAGGTACCCGCCATGGAGAATGAGCTGTCCCAGCCTGTGTCACAGACAGTGACAGACGCTCATGCCGGTTTGCCTAATGCCCCACGTTTCTTGTTTTTTTCCCTCCACTTTTCCTAAAAAGCAAACTGGATTTTGGCTGAACTATGCTTTCTAAACAGAAGCACTTTTGCAATGGATCCTGGGCAAAAAGTCAAAGAAAGCATTTACATGGAGATTTTTTTTTTTTTTTTTAATGTATACACGTGAGAAATTTTAGTTTTTTCACCAGCAGGTCGTGCTGGGCACGTTGCAAGCACATTGTTACACCTCAGGAGGGCCTGGCTTGCGTGTGCTTTCAAGAAAACCTTGAGGCACTCGGTCTCCCTCGCCAAAGCACTTTCTCATTGGCTTTACAAGGAAAATACCGTGGAGACGTCGGAAAAGCCTGCCCTGAGATTGCTCAGTAAATGTAGGCTTCTTTCCCAAGGCGTCAGGAATCAAACGAAGGGCGGAAAGATCTTCTGGGCTCTCTCTTCCCACCTGTACCGCCCACCCCACCCTTGTGGCTGCCTTTTGCTTCGTCACCCAGCGCCCGGCTCAGATGTTAGAGGCTGAACCTGACCCCCTCACCCAGAGCAGCAGTCTGGTCGTCTGACTCCTCACGGTTTTTTGTTTTGCTTTTCTGCCTTGTTTCTCCTGTCTTTTTTCCATAAATTTTCCCTGTATTTGACATATTCTCGTTTAGTCCTCGTGGACTTTGTTGTCGTCGATCTGTCACCATTAGACCAGTGCTCCAGGAGACCAGGAACTGAGCGTGTGGCTGTCCTATTCGCCCCGTGCTGTGTCCCAGCCGTGAGGACAGCTGGTGGATACGCCGGCTGGGAAACATGGGATACGGGCATGGGTGCGTCAGAGCCAACGGGGGGTGGGGGTGGGGGGGCGGTGGGCTGGGGGAGGAACGTGCCTGATCACAGCAATTGGACACCAGCCTGCCTTGGGCTATGGCATCATCCCTCCCAGTTAGGCCAGCTTGCTTGGCTTCTCTGTCCGTTGCATCCAGAATAATCCAGATATGTTGAAATGCAGATAATCCAAGTGAGTTCACCATTTTTATATTTGTGGGAAATAGATCAGTACAAGCAAAACCCAAGACCCAAGTGCCTGAGATAGAAGCACCCTGAACGTACCAGCCTACACGCCTTTTCTCCTCCTCCTGCTGTGGGCAGGCCTGGGAGTGCCAGTCTCTCAGGGCCACCAGGAAGGGCACTCAGAGTATGAGGCGGGTGCTCAGTGTCCCAGCCTCTTGTTCCCGAGGCTCGGGTATCAGTGATGGTGGCGACGGCCCTAGAGCTGTCCCAGGAGCCATCCCAGGCGACAGTCCTGGATGCTGAGACCAGTGGAAGCAGGCAGGGTGGCAGCGACACTGAGCTTGCCGGAGAGCACCTTTGTGAGGGGCGTTGGGCACAGCAGCTAGAAAGGCCGGGGAGAAGCAGCTCTTTCTGCCCCGGAGGCGGCCGGCTGTCGTGTGGTCTGGCCCTGGCTTACGGGCTTCCCCCTGGAACAGAGGAAGGCACGCGCGACCTATGTTCCTCGGCCTGAGAAGCCATGGCCAGGCCCCACCCCGGCCTCCAGATGACCAGATCATTGAGCTGGAAACAGTCCCTCCCGTTTGAGATCCACTTCAGGTGAATAAAGAGATGAGCACAGGGCCTCTTTGGAAGGCTGTCTCCACGTGGAGGGACCTGATAGGTGAGGTGTGAAGGACAGATACACTCTGAGAAGCAAGCGGGTCCCAGGCAGCACCTGCTCCATTCTGGGAGATCTGAGAAAACGGTTTCCACGCTCCTTTGAAAAAGTCGAGTCAGTTTTTGCCCTTTTCTGCTCTGCTCTCAAGTGAGACAGGTGAAGATGTCTCTTAAAAGCACAGACACCTGGTTTAGTGTTGAATTTTGTGCTGGAAGACGTGACCTGGAGGAGAAAGTCCTCCAGCAAGAAGGCAGGAGGACAGGAGAAGGGGCTGTGGCTGGGCACCTGAAGAGCCCCCGCTCAGGTAAGCCGCCCGTGCGCCCTCCAGCAGAGGGGGCCGCCACAGATGACATGTGCCCGAGGCCCCGGTGGTCTGCGGACGGTCGGCATCTCAAAACCGCATCCAGCCCTTGCACAACCGCCAGTACGGGAATCAGAAGGTGGTTCGAAAGCCGTCTTATCCGTTAAAAGAATAAACTGGGGGCGCCTGGGTGTCACGGTCAGTTAAGCATCTGATTCTTGACCTCAGCTCAGGTCTTGATCTCAGGGTGTTGAGTTCAGGCTCCAAGCTGGGCTCCTCCCTGGGCATGAACCCTCTTTTAAATAGACAGATAGATAGATGACAGATACAACCCGCAAGCTGGTAAGGGAAAAAAAACAAGAAACGGTTCTTAGCAATGAAAACATCATAAGCTTAGTCCAACTAAGGTCAGAATAGATGCACACACGAGCCGGAAGGTTAAGGCACGGGACTCTCCTGACACCAGTGCAGAGGGAACAGGGGAGGGAAGTACGAAACAGTGGGAGAAATAAACTGAAATGTTCTTTAGCTGAAGAAAGATGTGACTTCGCCTGGAGAAAGTCTTCAAAGGCGAAACCAACGGAAGCATGTAAATCCGTGGCCTTCCCCCACAGTGACCGTGACTTCCTGAACGCCTTTCGATGCAGCAGCAGCAAAACTGAAGTGCTTGGCACACACCTGATGAGCTGTCCAGTGCCCGGATGGACGAAATTCTAAAAGGTTCCTGAAAGAAAGAGGAGAGGTCTGAGTAAAAGGACACGCTGTGTGCTATAGCTGCGGGGTTCAGTAGTATAAAGAGAGTTCTCCCCCTGGTGAGATATCCTGTCCCTCCTGTCCCTGATGGCGCCCGGCAGGGGAGGGGAGGAGAGGGGAGCAGCACCGAGTCCGTGTAGCAGTGCAGCGGAACAGAAAGTTCTGAAGCAGGTGGGAATCCGCAGCGAGAGAGTAACTGCAGAGGGAGGGAGGACTCTCGTAGGATATACGGTTTCTAGGCGCACCTCCGCCCCTCCCTGCCGAGGGAGCCCCAGGCCAGTCGGAGATGTAAATGTGGGAGGAAACGCGAGAGAATCCGAGGGTAATTCAAGAGAGTGTGCTCTCCCACCCGTAGTGTCAGGATGGGGGAGGGGCGTCCTAAGAGACAGACCCTGAGTGGAGGGAGGAACCTACTCCTCTGCTCCCCGTTGGGGTATCGGGTCCTGGTTCGTACAGAGTCCAGACACGCCGTCCGCCGGGAGCTCTCTGAGTACTCCTTCAAGTGCAAGATCAATCCATGCGTATTGAGTAGGAGTAGCTTTTGTAAGGCTGCCAGACGGCCTCTTAAATGCTCGAAAGCCCGTGAGTCCAGCTGCCCCCAAGCGGAGCTGATAAAACAGAAGATTCTTTGCCTTTCGGTGATGTTTGGGGGCAGACGCCCAACTTCGTCTTACTTCTAAAAAGGGGAAGGGAAGTCGCTAGGGCAGTGCGGCTTGTGCCCCGGTTGCTGGGCAGCGGCCCGCCCTGCCAGCCCTCAGGAGGAGGGGCCTGCCCACCCTCCCGGGGCCTTACGTGGCCCCTCGGTGCTTGTCATCCCGTGACCCGCACATGCCTCACCCCAGACACCACATAAGGGGAAGGAGACCTGTGACGACACAGGACCGCAGATAAGAGGGCTGAGGACAGATGCGCCCGAGGAGCCAGCACAGGCGACGGGACGCTGGAGAGGGGAAGGCACGTTAGGGGAGAGCAGAGAGAACCACTAACCAGGTCCAGGGCTGGTCCACCCGGGGCCCGCCGCTCCGTCTGCGCTCGCACCACGGCAGACCTCCCCCTGCACACCAGCGGCCAGGGCCGGATGATCTTACCGGGCACGAGACATTGGAGCGCAAGTGAGGATTCCTTCCCTTCCCTCTGCCACCTCTAATCTTCCCGGGGAGCAGTGTTCTCGACTGCCTTACCCCGCGGCCCCAGGAAGCACCTGGCTTGCACCTGACTCGGTTTCCAAAATGTTTATTCTGGTTCTCACACCCCCAGCCCCCAGCAGAAATAGGGATTGCTAAGCTCCCTTCCCCTTTATCTGGGTCTAATCCAACCAGTGTCCCAAATAGTCCTAAAACTTAAGGATTCTAGTCATTTTCAAAAACAATTTTTGAAGGCGGCGGGGTCCCAAGGGAACCCTCAAAATAAATCCTACACACAACCCCAGACAAAAGCAAGAGGAGGAGGTTACTGGGTACGTGAAGATACAGTCACTTCCCAAGGTCATTCTTTAATGGCTGCTGCCTACCTGACCCCCTTCCCCCTTTTCTCTCCCAGCTGACGGAGGGGACAGCATCCTCACCTAGACTGGCTTATATTGTCTGCTGTTGTTGCCCTCCTAGTAATGGCTCGAATTGATGGAGCTGTTTTATCTTTTTTTTTTTTTTTTTAGGATTTTTTAAAAGTAATCTCTATCCCCAGCATGGGCTTGAACTCACAACCACAATTTCGAGAGTCACCGGGAGCCCCATATTGAGCTGTTTTAAATGCTGTGAAAGTTGTAAAATGTGGCCCCGAGTTTTTCCGACACTCCTCCTGTTGAGAGAAGTGTCCGTTGCGTCCGTCCCTTGAGTCCAGGCTTTGGGACAGCGTGGTTAATAGGCTGTGGCAGGAGTGACCGCCAGCTTGCAGGAGGAGGCCGACACCGGCTGTCGGGGCCCAGCCACCACGCGGTGAGGAAGCCCCCGGCTGCCCAGGGCGAGGCCCACACGGAGAGGAACTGACCTCACCCCCTCACCAGCCTTGCGGGAGCACCACCTTGGAAGGGGGTCCCTTGGCCCCAGATGCGCCGGCTCAGCTGTCGTCTCCCGGGGCAGAGACGGGCGCTCCGCTGAGCCCTGCCCAAATCGCAGGCGGGAGCGAGACGGGGGATTTTTGCCGCTTCAGGTTTGGAGGGTGATCTGCTGTTCGGAGTAATCAGTTGTATAATGTTCGTGTTGTGCTGTTCGTATATAGATTCTACGTATTCACACGTGTCATCGAAGGTAAAATCTGTAAACACAAGTTACATGCGTGGATAAGCGAATGCCAAATTTCACTAAGTCCTCACTACCGCTTCTCGGGGGGCCCCTGTTCACAGACCGCAATCCACCTGCCCTCAGCCCCCCGCTGGTCGGTCGTGAGGTGGAGTCTTAGGCACTGATCACAGACTACGCCAGCGCCCTCTGTGCGTCTTCCGTGCCTGTGGCCCGTCTTCACCTGGTCACCCGAGGCGTTTTCCGGAAGGGGAACGGGGGAGGTGTGATCTCCCCGCGGCATGCCGGAGGCCTGCTCAGTCCGGAAGCGTGCGGGCCCGGGTGCCGTGGCTCTGTGTCCAGACTTCCTGCTGCCCTCGGAGCCCGTCTGCGCGTCTCTAAGCAGCTCCCCCCACCCGTGGCGAGCCCCTGGTGTGATGGGCGCCGAGCCAGCGCGGCCTCTGCTGCATGGAGTCGCCCGTGCCTCGCGGCATTGGTAGGCGAGGGGGCAGCGGCGGCCCGTTGCTGGTGTGCGGCAAAGCCCCTCCGGACCCCCCCCCCCCCCCCCCCCCCGCCCCCGGGGGCCCCGGCCACCTGGCCGGTCCCTGTCGTCGTCTGGGTTCTCACCAGAGACCGCCTGGACAGCCTTGCAGACGGGCGCACACTCCCGTGCCTCTGGCGGGCCAGGATTCCTTCCTGTGGATGGAGCCCTTTGTTTTCGGTGTCCCTAAATCACAAAGGCTAAAATGGGAGCTGACCTGTGACCATGTAACGTGGACGCTTTGCACTGTGGATGGTTTGGAAGCAATAAACTCAGGCCCCAAGTGCCGGGTTCTGAGCAAACCACACACGCCTCCCCTCCTCAGAGGGCGGGTTAACTTGTTCAGCCCTCGGAAGGACCCCACGAGGCGTGTACCCTTAGGCTCCCCGTTCCCGGGTGGGGGAGACAGGGCGAGGCCGGACCCGTCCCCTGGGGTCACGCTGCTGGATCCCCTTTTGGCCACCAGCAGGGCCCCGGGGGGGACCCCAGAGAGATGACGTGGTGGTTGAGGCGTGTGGTGGTGAAGCCGGGCACACGGGATTGGCGGCGAGTGCAGCTCTGACGTGGCGCAGCTGTGCCTTCTCAGGTGACGCGCCTTCCCTCTCCGTCACCGGAAGCTCTGCACGGCCTTTAGTTCACCTAAGCTGCCCACCAGGGCTTCGAGAGACGTGCTCCTACCAGCACCCCCGCCACACGGGTGGGGAGGCCGAGGCACGGGGAGCAGAAGCGCCTGCCGGCACTCACGGGAAGAGGGAGCGTCGGGACTTGAACTCGGACCCTCCGACTCCCGCCCTCTCGGCTACAGCCTTCGCCATCTGCTTCTCAGGAGCCCTGGGGTCTGTGCGTACAGGGCCCTCTCTCGGGGCCGGCACAGCTGTTTCGGGGTCGGGTTTGAGGCGGCGTTGGCTCCCTCTTTTTACCTTTCCAAGGTTGGTTGGTTTTAAACAACTCCTGTGATTGGGAAGAGACCTCCTTGGTTTAGTTTGGGCCTTTCCTCCCCAAAGCCAGGTCCCCCTTAACACAGATCAAAGGGCCTGACTCCTCGAAATCGGGTTCATGGGGGCACGTCTGCTGTCCACGATCTGGTGGCATCGGTTTCCGTGGGTTTGCCGGCTGCTGTCCCAACACAGACTCCGCGCGGTGAACGGCAGGTGGCGCTGCCGCCCCGTGGAGAAACGGTCGGGGTCGCTTCCTGGGGCCGGCGGCCGCCTCTCCTCTCCGAGGAGGGTCCCCTGACCCTCCCCCTGGGGAAGGCACCCTGGCCAAGACCCCTGGAAAGCTAACCGGAACCCCCTCGCCAGGCCTCCGGCCGTTCGGACAGAGATGGCCCAGCCCTCCCTGCTGCACGCCAGCCGTGACCACGTGGGGTTGCAGCAGGGCCCAGAGACGTGTGCTGCTGCGTGGCTTGCTTTGGGGGGATTTCCCAATACAGACGCGTCTTTACCCTTTTTCAGAGGGTATCTGGGGACCTGGCTCGCTTCTCTGTGGCCATAAGCCCCAGACACGGGAGGACACGTGGTCCCTGCACCCGCCATGGCGTGATAGTTTTAATAAGATGCTGGGAGAGGCTTGTCACTGTCTCTCCCCAGACCACTGTCCCGAGGCCACCGGGTGTGGCCTACACCTTCGCTGCACAACCACGCAGAAAGCCTACACTCTGAGAGTTGGAGCGGGCCCCTCGCCGACTGTGCTCACAGTGGGGGCTTCCTGCCTCCGCTCGGGACCCAGGGGTGCCCCGGCCTTGGTGGCATCTCCCCAGGATGTCGACGCAACCCCAAGGGTCCTGGTGCTGCAGACCCGTGATGACCGGGGTGTAGGTGCCACTGAATCTAGCCCCAGGCGAGGGCAGACACACGCAGGTGCCCAGTGTCTGTGGTGGTCTTCTGTCACACCTGTAGACGTCCCCATCCCTGGAGCACACGCGTCAACGTTGGGAAAGGCCTGTGGTTTGCCTCAGTCCTGAAATCCAGCCGTGTCCCTTCATGAGTGGGCAAGGCTTCTCTGCCGGAGACGGCCAGCAAAGACCTCCCTCCTTGAAACAGCCCAGAAGGTTCCAGAAGCAGAGCGGAGAAGCGCAGGGGGCCAGGGAAGTGAAGGGGGCTGCCGTGGGGGGTGTGGGGTGGAAACCCATGAGATCCAAGTCTGTTACACCAGAAGGGAGCTGGATGTCAGAGATGTGAGCTGGTGCTGCTGGGCCAGTCTCCCCCCACCCCATCCGCATGACCCACACCCCCGGCGCCAGGCACGGGGTGTCCCGAGACCCCAGCAGAGGCTGCTTATGGACCGCGCTTCAACTCGCCCCTTTTCACCAGGCTGGTGGCTGGAGGAAAGTGGGTGCCCGGGAGCCATGGAGCACGGTGCTTTAGGGACATGGGCTTTGCGTCTGGGTCCAGATTCCAGCTGTTGTCAGCAGGGTCTGGAGCAAGCCCCCGGACCGGTTTCTGCTGTGCAAGGCAGGAGTCGTCCTAGGACCTCCCTAAGGGAACCCCAAGAAGGACCAGGCGCATGTGGGAAGGGGGTTGCTAGCCCGGGCTCCCCTTCCCTCCGTGGGCCCTCGGCCCTCACCGCTGCTGGCGCTCAGAGCCGCTGCCTTCGCGGGGCAGGAGGGGGCAGCAGAGGCCACTCTGAGCCGACCTCACCGAGGCTTTTCTCAGGAGCCCAGAGACACTAGAGGAGACTCTCAGACTCGGCACTCGCCAGGACCCCCTGGAAATCTGTGAAAATCCTGGGTCCTGCCTCCAGAGAGTCGAATCGAGTGGGTGTCAGCCCGCCCCCCGCCGACCCGCCGATCTGTGGTTTCAGCAGACACCCCAAGTGTTTCTGATGAGGGCGGTTCCACACTCAGAGTCACCATCAGAAATGCAGTCGCAGGGCTCAGGGGTCTTCTGGCCTGGAGGTTAGGAGGTCCTCCGTGGGAAGGGCGGACAGTCCGTCCTGGGGCGCGTGCTAGAAGATGGGGAGCTCAGCGGTTCCCGAACGAAGTGCTCGATGGGAACCCCTGAGCAGAGGGCCCTTGCATCTTGAGTGGCACCCACCCCCACCTGCCCCCCTGGATCTCTAGGAAGCAGGGCGAGCCACGCGTGGGTCTCGTGGTCACTCCCGTCTGGGCACCACAGAGCGAGGTCATTCCGTTTGCTCCCGAAGACCATCATCTCATCAACCACTGCCCTTCATGGGTCATGAGGACAGATAAGGAAACTGAGGCTCAGAGGCGATGCACCTTGTCCGGGTTAGATGGTGGCAGAACAGGGACTCTAGCTCTCTCTGTCCGCTCCCTCTGGGATGCCTGATGGCTGCTGGGAGCCTGGAAGCCTGGGGAGCCAGGCCCTTGTGGACCACCCCCTCCTTGTCCCCAGCTGTCCAGCCCCAAAGGGAAGAGAAAACTGGGACGGATGGGCTTTGGTGGGCCAGGCACCTTCCCCCATCAGAAGCACATACCCGAGTGCCTTCAGGCCGGGGGGCCAGATGTGGATCAGAGGCGAGCTCCAGGGATGGGGTGACGCCTGCCCGGCTGGGCCTGCAGTTTCCCGCTGCCTGGGACCGGGCCGCCAGGAGGCTGTTGGGCGCGCCCAGGACGCCAGCCCCCCCACCCCCAGCAGAACCCTGGAGTCCCTGCGATGCGTGACCCACAAACAGAAACATTATGGCGTAATCCCTGCCCCCTCCCCACGTCCAGGTGTTTTGATATTGGGGGGAATTCATGCACTTAGGGTCCAGGACCGCCCCCCCTGACGTATGCTCAGGGGCGTCTGGATTAATTCTACCCAGGAGGCTGTTTACATGCACAGCGGGGGGTGGTTTGACACCAGGCTCGGAAACGCCTTTGCAGTTTAAGATTGTAACCTGCGTACGCACGCTTTTGTGGGGGTGCACGTGGGAGCTCCGTGGCCCCTGTGCACATCGGGGCTGAAATGGGCCCTGCGGGGGCGGGGGGGCACATGCCAAGCAAGCCCGTTCTGTGAGTCACCTGTAGCAGCAGGGCGGTGTGCAGTCTCGAACATGGGTCTGGAGACAGTTTTGCTGCAGTGTTCAGGCCCTTTCTGGGCCAGGCTCTCCTCGCTGGGAAGGCTTTTCTCTCACCCCCAGGCCCCTGGTCAGACTGGGAGACAGAGGCCAGGCCCCATCCTGGGGCTCCCTGGCCGGTTTTCCTGCACAGTCCCCTCTGCGTGCCTCCCCCGCAGCCAGCCCGGGGCGTGGGAGCGCTGGGAGGGCCTGTAGAGACACAGGTGTCCTCGGGGAGGTGAGCAGGAAGCGGGGCTCACCTCCGCCCCGGCCTCTGGCCCAGAGGCGCCAAAGCCAAGCACAGCCGGCGCGCACGAGGTCTCTGGCGCACCAAGGGACCACATGAGTGGGCGCGGAGGCTGGAGCCACGGCCGGAGACTGGGGAGCTCGCTGGCTGGGCTGGCATTGGGTTTCTCCTAATCAGCCCCGCTTCCCGGAGCCTTGGTCCTAATCGGGGCGCAGTCTCCGCGGAGCAGCGCGGGAGGGAGGACGAGACCCGCTCTCGCCTGCGGAAGTTGCCTGGATGTGAACGCAGCCCAACATTCCTGCGCTGGAGGCCCGGGGGATTTTCTCCGGCCCGGCCTCGTTTTTCTCGGGCACCGGTGGCTGCCCCAGTGGCCTCCAGCCCAGGAGGACCGTGCCTTCTCTGCTCGCCGGGCACCCGCTCCCGCAGCACAGGGCCAGGCGCGTGCTGGACACAGAGGGCTGTGCCGCCGGGGAGACCCCCGGCCCCCGACGCTTCGGGGGTGAAGTCGCCGGCCTTTTCCTGTACCCTTTATCTCATTTTATAGACAGCGGTTCGTTTGGGACATTAATTGCCTGGGCGAGTTTGATAATTTTGATGTAACCGAGCACTGGAGAAATTACCCTCACGTCCAAAATGTCAAATTTGAGAAGAACCAGGTTCAGAGGCTCGCGACCCCACGACGCGCAGAAACTGCGGTGGGTCCTGGCATGGCCGCCCGACAATGGGACTTTATTGTGTTTGTTTTCTTAGGTGGGCAGGGACGGCAGTGGAAAGAGGGTGGTCGGCTGGAGACACAGGTTTTTAAACAGTGTTCCCCACCCCCCAGTGACTCGAGGGGGAATGTTCGCGAATGGAAATGTTTGTCACCTTGCTCTCCCAGCAATGGCCCTTTTCTGGCTTAAATTTTACTCACTTCTCAGTTGGGGAAAACCAAGTGTAGAACACCAAACAAGACAAAAACAACAACAAAAGCCCTACGAAAAGCCTTAAAGTTGCCTCACAATTTACAACAGCCTGACTGTGGGAACATTAAAGTCTGACACTCGAAGTAAAACTCCCATTGGTGCCAAAAGAAGGTGAAAAAACAAAAGCCAACATATCATAGATCTACTTTTATATATATGGTTTTCCCTGGGGGAAGAAAAAAGAGTACAGTTTTTCTTTCAACATTTGATTATTTCTTTAAAACGAGAAATGACATTTAGAGCGGCAGAGGCTCTTCTTAAAAACAGAAGCCAAGAAAAATAGTTCCTCGTGTCCAGATTTCATTTCAATGTGAAGTGAAGGATGGAAAGAGGAGGAATAGAAAAGAGACAGAGAGAGAGAAAAGGGGGGGGGAAGTATTCAGAATCCCCCATATTTTAAATACAAAACAAGTCTAGAGGTTCCAGGCTGGTTTCTGTGTAGATTTCGGGGTTTGGAAGATATTCTACAATCCCAATCCCGATAAAATACTCATGCGATTTTATTTCTGGTTGATACAATGTTAAAGGCCATGTACAAATGTTACACGTTTTTATTTTTGTTCTTTTTTTAGGAAAAAAATACACAAAAGGCAAAACATCCTCAAATTGTCATTTTCTACAGTGCAGAAGGAAATTTAAAATACGGTCACAAATGCTGCACCCCAGCAGCCATAATACTAAAAAAAAAAAAAAAAAAAAAAAAAAAAAAAAGGGAGGGGTAGTCCTTCATTTTATATATATATTTATATAAACATATGGAAATTTGTTTTTACACAGATCGGACTTTGTTTCAAATTTACAATGGATCTCTAAAAAAAAAAATTCTATGCGGCAAATATTGCCAACAAAGTTACACCATTAATACTGATAAACGGAGGAGCCTATGCGGTGTTTCGATTGTCAGGGAAAAGAGAAGAATAAATAACAGAATGAGCCTTTTGCTATAGTTTAAAAAGTGCCTTAACCTTCCTGTGTCACCGCGATCCTGAATCCGTGCGCTCACCGGCCTTCCCTGCCCCCGCGCCGTGCCGGGCTCCCCTCGCGCTCCCACGGGGCACGCAGTACAGTAGAGATCGTAGAGATCAGGAGACAGTCGGGTCTCGTGAGAAAAACCCCCGCCGAAAAAGTCGAAATGCAACTCGAGACAAAACCAAGACGACTGTAGAGAAGGCAGAGGAGGGCGGAGGGGACGGGCCGAGCCCTGCGTCGTCGGGGCTCCTTCTGGTTTCCTTTTGTACGAAGAACAGTGGCTTCAGAAATGCAAGTCCGCACCAAGGTCCACCTGCGGTCGCCAGAGGGCTTCTGAGATGGGGAGGGAGACGTGATTTCTTGCCCCCCCCCCCACCCCTGGAAACACGGCTCTGAGAGGAGACTTGTGTGTTCCAAGACATTCTTTCCAAAAAAAAAAAAAAAAAAAAGTAAAAGTAAAAAGATAAATACTCAACCAAAATATAAAAGTATTTGATAATGATGGTCTCACATGTTTGCCTTTCTTCCGAAAGCCTTCCCCCACCTTTGCCGCTGGAGGGAAGGCGGGGAGAGACCTCAGCTACTTTCTTGTTTGGGTGTCGAGGGTTTCCCCCAGCACAGCACCTTCTCAGCCGGCTTCAACTGGTTCAAAAACAGATTTTTATTTACCAACAGCTGCAGTCAGACCAGGCCCCTCAGCCACCACTTGTTAATTTTTTGAGGGAGTGGGTGCCGCCGAGCTGGCTCTTCCTTTGCCTTGGGGACTCCTTTCCAAATAATCCGGGTGGGTAGGGGTCAGACCCTCGTCTTCGGCCTACGGTTATACCTCAAGAATAGAGCAGTTTCTGCGACGGGTTCCGGGTCCCCGGGCCAGGCCGCCCGTGCCCAGAGGGCCCCGCGGGCTGTGGTCTCACATCACGCAGGGCTTGATGTCTTGGTAGGTGACCTGCTGGTGGTAGTAGGAGCCGCTGCCCGCCGAGTGCATGGACGAGGGCGCCATGGTGTTGAAGGAGAAGACGAACTCCTTGCGGTCACACATGCCAGGCGACTGGGAGTGATACCTCGGGATGCCTGCAGAGGAGGGACAGGAGAGCAGGGAGCACAGCGTTAGGACGGGGGGGGGGGGGGGGGCCCGGGCGCCAGGAGGAGAAGGCCGCCTCCAGGCCCGGGCGCGGGGGCCCACCGCCTCCCTACGCCCCACCGAGGTGCCAGAGTCCCAGAGCTCTGGCCTCAGGCGGGTCCAGGCGGCCCCGGGGGTTCGGGCCGGGCTCTGTGCTCCAGCAGGAGATCCCGGGACCCCAGTGACAAGCACCGTTTCCTGGGTGCCGCGGCCTGGGCCTCCTCCGCCTCCGTCGCCAAGTCCGGGGCTGGGGCTTCCTGAGGCCACAGGGGAAGGGGTGAGGGGGCCGCCGCGGGCCAGGAGACCGCAAGGACAGCCTGACCTCCACCTCCAGGGCCGGCACAAGGCCTGTGCCCGGTGCCGGGGCACCCGCCTCCCAACCCCAAAGGCTGCGAGGCCCTGGTACACGACGACGGGAGGCTTCTCCAGGGGAAGAGCCCCTTGGAGAAGGGCCCCCTGCCCCCCGCCCCGGGGTGAAGAGAGGCAGCCAGAGCCGGGAGTCTGAAGCAGGGCGATCCCCGCGGAGGGGTGGCCCTCCAGCCTCCGGGCTGGCTCCTGCCTCCCTTGGGCGGCTGACAGCTGAGCCCTGACAGGCCCCGCGTAGCTCCTCCGAGCCCTTTCCAGAACCAGACCCAGACCCAGGGAGGCTGGCGGGTGCCAGAGGAGGGTGCCGGGCGGGAAGCTGTTCCCGCTTGGAGGCGTCCTCCTTGGAGGGGTGAGGAGGAGGGTATCTGGGGAACAGAAAGCCCGGAGCTCTGAAACAAAGAGTCTGTGGGGCCTGCACCTCTAACTTGGTCTGGGCCTGGCCACAGCCCCTGTGTGCCTCTGTCACCACAAAATGTGCCCCAACCCGACATTCCCAAGGCCAGGCCTGGTTCCCCAGGAGCCCAGCGTGCTGGGCCTCTGAACACCCGGCCCAGGCAGCTTGGGGCCTAACTCTCCCTCTCGGCCCAGGCAGCTTTCCGGTGGGGACTACGGAGCCGGGCGACCAGGGCCGGGCTCCCGCTCCACATCCTGGGAACTTGCTGAGGTGTGTGAGGGGGCTGAGGACCCAAAGGGATGTAAAACATCGGGGTCTGAGTCTTTTTTGGCGAGGAAGGGGCCTACTTGGCCAGGCCGGGGGCTACCAGCAGCGGGGAGTTGGAACCGAAAATGAGAAGCAACAATTATCGCGGCCCAAACTGCCCTCCCCCCTGCGCCCACCCCTCAAAGTGGGGGAGGTCCGGCCAAGACGTAGCTTGGCGAGCCGCTGCCTCCCCCAAGCACCGGGGCCGGCACCCCGCGGAAGTGGCCGAGAGTTCTCGCCCGGGGCGGTCGGCGGTTTGGGCGCCTGCTCTCGGGAGCAGCGCGCCGACGGATGTCGGAGGCCCCCGGGACCGGGACAGCCCTGGTCCCCCCACTCACCTTGCAGCTCGGCTGGGGCGTTGTGACTGTTCTGGTGTAGATACGGCTGGTCCAGGGAGTGCGTGGAGAGGCTGCCGGACAGGGGGTTGGCCGTGGGGTTGCAGGGGGACAGGGGCTGCTGCTTGATGTAGGAGGCGCCGCTGTTGAGCGCGGCAGAGGCTGAGGGCGGCCAGGCGGCCGTGGAGCCCGAGTAGACCGCGTGCGGCTCCATGACCCCGCCGGCGGCCGCAGGCAGCAGCGGGGAGGCCGGCACGGAGCTGTCGTGGTGCGGGTACTCACCGGCCGCGGCACCGCCACAGCTGCCCATGTACGAGTGGCCGCCGTTGGCGGGCAGGTGTGGCACCGAGTGGCTGGGCAAGGCCATGCCGTCCACGTTGCCCGGCAAGTGGCCGTTCATCATGCCCAGGCCGCCCTCCAGCGCCAGGCTGTTGGGCGGGCACGAGAGGCCGCCCGCGGAGCTCTGGAAGCCGTAGGTGTCCGGGAGGTGGTTGAAGCCCAGCCCGTTCATCATGCTGTACATGGGTTTGAGCGCCTGGCATTTCCTTCGGAAGCCGCGCGGCCGCCGCCGAAAGGAGCCCTCCTCGAACATGAACTCGCTGGCCGGGTCGATGGTCCAGTAGTGGCCCTTGCCGGGCCGCCCCAGGCCCTTGGGCAGCTTGATGAAGCACTCGTTGAGCGAGAGGTTGTGGCGCACCGAGTTCTTCCAGCCCTGGTAGGAGCCGCGGAAGAAGGGGAAGCGACTCTGCAGGAACTGGTAGATCTCGCTGAGCGTCAGGCGCTTGGTGGGCGAGCTCTGGATGGCCATGACGATGAGCGCGATGTACGAGTAGGGCGGCTTCTCGGGGCGCCGGATGCCGGCGTTGGTCTTCTTGGCCTTGGACGGGCCGGACGACGCGGGGTCCATGGCCGCGCCGCCGCCGCCGCCGCCGCCGCCCCCGCCGCCGCCGCCGCCGCCGTGCGGTGGCTGCTGCTTCTCGGGCGCCGAAGACATCGGGTGGCTGCTGCTGCCGCCGCCGCCGCTGCCGCCGCTGCTCTGCGCCGCAGACGAGCCGGGAGGAGGAGGAGGAGGAGGAGGAGGAAGAGGAGGGGGGGGAGGAGGGCGAGGGGGAGGGGGCTGCGCGCGCGGGGCTGGCTGCGCCTCTGCCGTCATCCGCGGCCACTGCTCCGGAGCGGGCCTCGGCGCGCCCTCCCCCGGCCGCCCGCCCGTCCTCCCCGAGGAGCGGCTGGATCCGCCGGCGGTTGGCGCGGGGCCCCCCTCTCTCCAGCTCCCTCCTCCCCCCCTCTCTCTCCTCCCTCTTTCCCTCTCGCCCTCCCACTAGGGAAGGAGCCGAGCGGAGGCTGAGGGCAGCCTCTTTGCCGCAGCCCCGGCAGAGGCCGCGAGGAAGCCCCCTCCCAGCCCGTGTTTTGGGGGGAGGCACCACCTCCGGGGGCCTGAGGCCGTGCGCCCCCGCGGGGAGCAGCTCCCGGCCCCCGCCACCCGTGGCGCTCGGCTCCACGGCTCCAGCCAGGCCGCCCTCACTGCATCTTCTCTCCGCGGCGTCCCGCGGGCCGGACCGAGACCCTCCAGGAGTTCCCTCCCCTCCCCTCCCTGCCCCCCTCCGAGCCCCGCGTTGGTGGGCGCTTAAAGGGCCCCCACCCTCGCCGCCCGGGGGCCGCCGGCAGAACCGCCCCGCCTCCACCAACCTGGCGAGCAAGTGTTAACGCGCCCTCGGCCCCGCGGCTCGGCCCCGCTGCGCGCAGCAACCCCCCCCCGCCCCCCCCCCCCCCCGCCTTCCCGGCCCCGAGGCGCGGGCACCCGGGGCCTTTCCCGACGCGTACAGCCCGGCGGCAGATCGCAGACTGCGGCGGCGGCAGCGGGCACCAGGCCGTGGCCACCGCGGGCGCAGCCGGCTCGGCCACGGGTCCCCGCGGCCAGCGGGCGTCCGTTCCCGTGAGGGCCCGCCTACCCGCTCTCCCCGCCCCGGGAAGGACTGCGCTGCGCCCGGGACTTTTTGGACTCGCCCAGAAGCGCGCGAGCAGGCGGGCAGCCGCGGGAGCCGAGCGCGGGCGGAAAACGAAAGCGCAGGGCGGTTCGAGGCGCCGCGGGCCGGGCCGGAGCGAGTGAGAGCTGCCGGGCCTGCGGGGACCAAAACCGCACAGGCTTTCCGGAAAAAGCGGCCCCGCTCACTTCTCATCCACGCACTCAGGCACACGCGTGCGTACACTGGTGCACGTGCAAACCCTGGAAATGAGGATTCCGGACGTGCAAACTCACACCCATTCGTGAGTGCCCACTCACGCACACCTTGCTCAGGCATGTGCGCGCCCAAGTAACGCGCTCGCTCGCGCGCGCGCGCGCGCACACCAGGCCCACGGGGCTTGAAATTCGCACCTACTCTCGCTCGCGCGTACGCTAGCCAAGTTCCAGTCTGAACCCACACGCTTCCTAGGGGACCCCCTCCCACACACGCACACACTGAAAATCCGCCTGGTTGGCCCCGCAGCGTCGGTGTTCCCCGCTTTCCAAGAACAGGTTCCGATTTCTCGTAGATGGTAAAGGCCCTGGCAGGAAGTTTATACGGCTCAACGTAAACACGTTCTGGGGGATTCTTTAATAATAATAGAGAATTCCGCGTGCGCGGGGGGAGTTGGCCTAATGCCCCTGTGGGTCGGCCTGCCGCCGCCGCGGGGCCTCTGACACTGCGCGCCAGGCCAGGTTCCGGAAGGCAGCCTGCGCGCGGGCGGGGAGCACAGGCCCTGGCGGCCCTCTCGCGCCAGGCTGTCCGCCGCACGGGGCTCGCACGCACGCTGTCCCTCGCAGTCCCGGGGTGGGGGCTGGGGCTGGTGGGGGGCGGCCGGGGGCGGAGGGGGGGGTGGGGAACAGTGGCGCCGAGCCTGGGACCGCGCAGGAGCTGGGCGCAGCACACGGCAAGCGGGGACCCAGGTGAGTGCTGTTCGCGCGCTGACTGCGGGGCGCCGAGCCCAGCCTCTCCAGCCGGGGCCCTGGGCCGAGAGGAGGGAGGTGAGGGGTGTTTTTTCGCGGGTCGTCGCCAGGAGCCTGGATGCCTCGCCTCGGCGGGAGCTGGGGCCAAAGACAGATGCCGGGCTCGGAGTGCGCCCGCCCCGCGGCGCTTTTCAAAGCCCGCCGTCCTCTCGGGTTCCTCTGGCTTCCTTGTCCCCCGCTGTCCCCCCCCCCCCTCGCTCAGACGCCTTCAGCCTCGGCCGTAGACGCCTCCTCGTCGCCTTCGGGGCGCCTGGCACCTCCGTGCGAGGAGCTGGGGGCTCGCAGGCGCAGCGTGCCCCGCGGTCGCCGCCTTCCCAGGCCGAGTGGCGCTCGCGGGAGAGGAGAGAGTCCCCTTCTCCGTGCTGCGTCTCCGCCCGGCTCCCCGGCCTAGGGGAAGGGTGTGGGGGACGTGACCACGTTGTGTGTGGTTGTATCTCCGCGCAGGTGGGCGCGCACAGGCAGACCCACCCCCGCTGAACTCAGCCCCGCCGACAGCCACAGGCCACGGGCACCATCCCGCACCGCCTCCGGTACATCTGGGCATCCGACACCCCTCGCACAGCTCGGGCGCCCCAACCCTCGCACCGACGCACAGGCCTGCCCACCGCAGAGTACACGCTTTCCGTTAAGTGCACGCACCCCTACGCTGCGCATTTGCCCACGCACAGCCAGCCGCGTGTCCACCCGCAGTGGCTCGCGCAGCCCCTCCATTAGCGTGCACACGCGTTCTTAATTGTCTCTGGCCCTCTCTCCATCAAATTTCTTTTCTTCTTTTCTTTCCTTTTCTTTCCTTTTCATTTCTTTTCTTTTCTTCCTCTTTTTCTTTTTTTTTCTTTTTCTTTTTCTTTTTCTTTTTTTTTTTTTTTTTTTTTTTTTTTTGGACCAAACAGCAGCCGCAGGCTAGGAGGCCCTAGCGGCCCGGGGAGGGAAGTTCCCAAGAAGGGGTCGCTACCGCCAGCTGCTGGGAGAACATCTGGCTTTCAGCAGAGAGGCCAGTGGGGGAGGCTGTCACACTCCCCAGCCAGCTAGGGGTGCAGCCAGCGCGAACCCAGCGGCTCCCAGAAAGCGATAGTAACGCCTCTGTTTTGCTGATGGGGCGCCTTCAAAGAGGGGGGTCTATAGAACTTGAAATCGGGGGACACTTTTTCCACTAGCCCCTTCCCTCCCGGGGGCTCTCCAGTTGGGAGGGGGCTGCGGATGCCATCTTTGGCCAACCCCACCGATCATTTCCTCCCTCCTGCAAATCAGGATCTTTCACTGGCTCCTCCGGGGGGCTCTGGGGGTGTTTTGGGGTAGGGGAGCTATGCCTTCCTGGGGAGGAAGTGTGGAGTTGGGGCCCCACCTGGCCTCCACTTACCCCTCAGACTCTGACAGCACACTGGACTCTGCAGGGAAAGCGCAGCGGTTACCTTGCCCAGGGAGAGGGGGCCGGTGGCGGGGTCCTCAGGAATGTTGCAGATGAAGGCTCTCCCTAATCTCCACCCAGGAGGGAGGCAAAGGTGGGGGTGTGAGAAAGAGGGCAGATGAAATGAGCCCCCAGCTCTGTAATTTGGAGGAGACCCCCCAGTTGTAGGGAAAACCACATCCATAGCAAGGAAGGCTTTTCTGTATGCCCCGGAGACTAGCCTCTCAACTCTTAGGTTGGCGGGAGAAGCCTCGCTTGACCTGGCGCTTTGGGGTGGGGAAACTGAGGCCCACTAAGGCCCTGGCTTGGATCAGCCAGGAGAACACCTCTCCATCTTTTCTCTCTGCCCCCCAAGACAGACCATCACTGCATTTGACCCTCCGCAGCCGCCCCAGTGCAGGCCGAGAGTGGAGAGAATGAATTTAGAAATGCTTCTGTGGCCCCACGGCCCCTGCTTCTCGGGCGCACAGGCACAGGGACCAGTTGGGAAACTGGTGATGACAAGAGAGTAGCAGCTGTCACCGACACAGTGATAACATCAGGACTTCTCAACCGCTGGCTCTCTCCAGGTGCTGATCCCAACCTTATAAACACCCCCTTGGATGTTCTTCACCTTTCTAAGGGCTGTGAATCCCTTTGACAAACTATTGAAAACTGTATCCTATCCACCCTCCCCCGCTCCAAAAGGCACATACCAGTGACATTCATAGAATGACGTTCAAGGTCCCACCAAACACCTGGAGCCTATCCATGAACCCACGACCTCCCACCCATGAACCCAGGACCCAGCCTAAATGCCTCAAAGATACCTGTTTAACCTTCCCAGAAGCCGCTACCAGCTCCACGTTATCCCTCCCTTTAGAGAGGTTCCCCCCATCCCGCCAGGTTATTCTGAGTCCTGGGTCATCCTGCAGAGCCCAGCTGCAAATCCAGGTCTGACCACAGAACCAGGAATTAAGCCCCAGGCCACAGGGCAAGGGTCTGCAGCGGGAAAGGCAGAGAGACCCTCTCTCTGCCTGTACACCGGGGATGATCGTGGGCCACATTCCAATCCAGCATTCACCATGTAGGGATGTTGCCTAAACTATTTATGCCTTAGTTTCTTTTGGGGAGAGGTGGTTGTTGGTTGATCAGTTGGTTTTTAACGGCTTTATTGAGCTGTAACTGACACATAACATTGTGTAAAGTTAAAGTGTACGATGTGTTGATTTGATACATTTATGTGTTGCAAAATGATCACGCAGGAGCATTAGCGGCGGCCTCTATTCTGTCACATAGTTACCATTTCTTTTGTGTGGTGAGAGCATTTAAGATCTACTTTCTTAGCAACGTTCAAGTATGTGGCATATCGTTTTCAAATGTGAAACAGTATTATTAGATGAAATCATCATGAGGTGTAGGTTTTTCATCTAAAAAGGGGTACAAATAATGGCCGCTATTTCTCAGGGCTGTGGTGTGCATTGGGCAGTCATAGACGTAGGCTGTCATAGAGACAGAAACAGAACCCCCAGGGCCCATGGGACAGGGGGAGGAAATACAGACAGGGGTGAGTGCAGCATTTTGCTCTTAGTTAGCTTAAAGATCCAGAAAGACACCCCCTCCATCCCAAATCAAATCTGCACCCCAGCTTTGGCCCCAGGAATCCTAAATTGGGGGGGGGGAGTGTAAAAACAGACACGCCTGTGCTGTGTCCCACTCCCCAAGCCCAAGGTATTTTTACTGGCTAATTGCTAAGTGAAGCCGCCCGGGGGGTGAGAGTGCGCCGTAACCCGAGCAGGGAACCAGATCCAGCTCGGATTGTGCCGGGCCTGCTGAGCGGGAGGGGGCAGGGGCGAAGGCGGCAGCCGACCACCCACCGAGAGGGCAGCCGCCCTGTCCCCCACTACCCCTGCTCTGCATTAGTGTGGGGCCCCCCGAGCCTCCCTCATCCCTGCTCCCTCGAACCCCTTCCGGATGATGTCCAAAGGCGACACAAGGTAGGGCAGGCTGGACCCCAGGCCCGAGGTGGGCGCTGGGCAGTCAGGAAAGCTGCCTGGCCTGGGAGAGTCAGTAGGGAGGCCCGAGGGGGCAGTGGTGGGGTATGTGGGTGAAAATGTGGCCCTGGGGTTGGGGACTGTGGGGAGAAATGTGAGGGTCAGGAGAGAGGCACCCCCCCTTCCCTGCCTTGTAGGATGATTTGTGCCCAAAATACGTGGGCTGTTTCTCTGCAGATGCTGGATGTGCACACGTAGCGTGCCAATATGCAGGATATTGTCCAGGAGGCAAAAAAAACACAGGAAGTAGGGGCATCTGGCTGCCTCAGCCGGTGGAGTACGTGGCTCTGGATCTCGGGGTCGCGAGTTGGAGCCCCACATTGGGCACAGAGTTTACTGAAAAAGGGGAAAAAAAACCCTCGTGACATAGAGAGGGAGTAGGGTAAGAGGAGGCCCACGGAGACGTGTCCTGTGGGCACTATGGTGCCAGGCAGGTGTATGGCATAAGGTCTGTGTGCACAGAACAGGGTGAGGGCTGCACGTGTAACTTGTTTCCCGTCTCAACGTCACAGGATGTGAGCGTGGTGCAGTAGCTCCCCGTGTAAGGAGGGCCGTAAGATTCAGTCAACAGTGCTCCTTACGCGCATAGAGTATTCGACTACTCCGTGAGCCGTTCCGCACACAGACGATTACAAGATGTGTGTGACACAGCACATTACACACACACACACACACACACACACACACACACACCAGTCCGGGGCGTGCACACAATCCAATGGGTTCCGGACACGGAATTTTGTAGGCCCTCTGGACCCTGTGATACAGAATTTCACAGACTGCTGCGGGGGGGGGGGTGTGTGTGTGTATGGTCTCATGGGTCGTGGACACGAACACGTAAAACGTGTCCAGACCATCGTGGGAGAGGGGTTGGTGTGGCACGTGCACGGGAGACCCAGGCAGCGTGAACGGAAGGACGTGGCGGGGTCTGAGCGAGAGCTCACGCGCAGAACGAAGCTGCAGTGACCACACCACCAGCACCGTCGAGGCCTGTGTGCCCGGGCCAGTCGCTAGCTCGCAAAGCAAAGCCGTAACTCTGGAAGGGGAGTCTCTTTTCGGCTCAGGTCCCAGGGGAGCGAAGTGACCCTCCTGCGTTACTCTTCTGACCACAGAGTGACCTTTCTGTGCCGTCGTCCTGGCAAGGGTGGGCGGATGGAGGTGTGGGGACAAGGTGCCTCTGTGTTGGTCACGGAGAGGCTGTGGGCTCAGGGCCGTGTGGAAGGAGCCCTGGAAGGGGGGCCCTGAATCACGGGAGCCCCAGTTCCCCGGGCGTGCTGGGGCCACCAGGAAAGCTGATCTGATCGCAGTGCTCACCTCGTGCTGGGGTGCTCTCCCCTACCTGTTCCCATCTCTGCGTGTCCAAACTCCCAACCCCGCCAGCGCCCTGTGTTGCTCTCAGGTGAGCAGGGAGCCTGATTCTGGGCCCCGCCTCCGAGACGCGTCGTTCTCTTCTCGGTGACCCCAAGGTGAGGAGGAGAGAGTGGCAGTGCCCTCTGGCCCCCACTCAGCTGGGGCCTGGGAGCCCCACCCACGGGGACCACCAGGAGCAGCCGTGGGGAGGGTCGGCACACCCAACCCTGGCGGGTAGTTTTCCCCCTGAGTTGGGACGCACAGAGCGCTCCCCGACGCTCACGTTTTGGTCAAGAGAAGAAGAAGAAGAAAACAGTCTGAGGCTTGGGGCCACGGCCTTGAGCTTGCCCCAGTGTGGGCACTTGAGCCCAGCGCGCGTTTTCCATGACGTCCCTCGGTGAGGTATTTGACAACACTGACGCCCAGGAATTGGCGGCCCTGTTCCCTGCGAGATTGTCGGGGGTTTTCTGGCATCAGCAGTGCAGGCTGCGCCCCGAAGCAGAGCCCGCTCCCCGGTCGCGGAGCGTCCTGGGGCTTCTGTTCCGGATGCCTGGCCTGCCGGCAGCTCTAGTCTCCCCACAGAGGCCTCCCTGGCTGCTGGGCAGCCGTGCTCAGGAAGACGGGGCGAAGACGCTCCTTCCCACGCGTGCGTGCGTGCGTGCGTGTGTGCGCCCGCGGGAGGGGGACGGGGTGCCTCCCAGGCTTAGTTTTCCAACAGAGGACCCACACGGAAGGGGGCAGACCGAAGCCAGACTGTGCAGCAGAGAGGAAGGGGCTTTGGCTCCCGGCAGAGCTCGGTCCTCCTGAGACGGGAGGGGCAGTGTGGTGGGAGGACGCAAATGAATTCTGTGTGAGTTTCCAAAACCAGACCGACAGACAGACAGACAACCCAGAGGAGAATATAAATTAAATTTCAAGGGCCAGGTATTTTGTATTTTCTCAGGATTTAGGGAGTGCTAAGACACCACGCAGCACAGCCAGTGGGGAAGGGGGCGTCAGAAGAATGAGGTCGAGGCACTGGGGGCCGGGCCAGGTGGGGAGACGAAGGGAGACAGTGCTCAGATGTGCTCCTTAATCCAAAGCAGCCCCGTCTGCTCCCAGAAAGCCGCCAGAGAGCCCTCAGAACGTGCCTGCCTGTCGGCCTCCACCACAGCTGCTGGTGCTCTGTGCGTCCCCACTCGGGGCGTCGGCAATGGTGAAGACAAGCGTTATTTTTAGGGAGACGACAAAATGGGCCCAGCAGCGGCACCGCCTGGAAGGGAGGGACGGGGGAAGGGGCTTCACCAGCCTGAGGGCTCGGCCGCAGCCCAGGCTTGCTGAGAAAACGGAGGTGACGCCCTCCTTCCGTGCATGCATCCCCCGCGGTCTGGCCGGGTCCTTTTGTCCCAGCCGGGTTGTAACTCTGCTGGCACGGGGACCCTGGAGAGGTCTGCGCGTGGGCGCGCGTGAAAGGCACAGGGCTCTCCTGGGCCTGCTGCCTGCACGAAGGGTCCCCGGGGCAGTCAGAGCCGCGTGGGGTGCGGGGTGCCGGGCAGCCTGGCCTCGGCACGTAGAGCAGGGAGGTGCAGTTGCCCGGGACACATGGACACCCTCCCCTCCTCAGAGAAGGGCCCGAGGACATGTGGTCATCAGAACCCAGAGACACCTGGAGTCAGAGACACAGAGCAAGACTTCAAGAGACATTCCGATTGCGGGAGAATCGGTCCACACATGGAGAGAGACAGGAACAGACTGAGAGCAAAGCCAAGGTTGAGAGAGAGAAACAGAACTCAGGTGGACGGACGGATGGATTCTGCTTAGGGAGGGGGGCATCTAGAACACAGTGGCCCTGGGCCTTGGGGGGGGGAGGTCAGGCAGGGAGCCGCAGAAGGCAGTGAGGAGTGTTGTGTAAGAGGGAGAGAGATGGGGAGGGAGGGAGGGCGAGAGGCTGGGGCACCCTTCTCTCCGGGGCTCCCTGCACTCGGTCAGTGGCCACAGGGCATGGAAGTTTCTCTGCGTCGTCCGGTTTTCCTGGGAGCGGGTCACAGACCTCATTCCCTTTAGCCCTGGAATGGGGCTTTCCCAGGACAGTGGGGAGGGTCGTTTGGGGGGCCCTTTTGGGGTCCCTGGGCCGTTTGGAGACGGCCTCAGGTGAACAGAACAGACAACCTCCGCAAATGATTTAATCTCTGGGTGCCTCAGTGTCTGTCTTCGTGTTGAGAGGGGATGAGGTCACTGCCCATCCACAGAGCTGGCTGAGGACCAGACGAGAAAGCCTGGAAGGGCCCTGGCGGGGTCTGGGGGTGAGGTGAGGGGCCCCCTGAATGCGAACCAAGGCAGAGAGAGCTGTTGGGAGTACGAGTCCTGCCTGATTGAGACTTGGGTCTGCTGCTGTGTGACGAGGGTGCTGGTGGCCTTTGTCTCTGTGCTTAGGGCTTCCTCACCTGCAGAGCAGGACCAGGGACAGCAGTTGAGAAGACTAGATCCATGGTCGTTATTAGTGGGAGCACCCCTGCTCCCTCCTCCCTGGTGTTTGGGAAGTAGGGGGTCGAGATTCCTTGTCCCCTTATCGTGGAGGTCCCCAAAGGCTGTGGGGCCCCAGCCTAGGGACGTGGCTGGACAGAACCAGAGACTTGGTGGAGTGGACACAAAGTGGGGAGTGAGCCCATGTGGCTGGACGGGTTCCTCCTCCGGCCGGCTCCGTTTTGCCATCACTGAAACGGTCCCCACCGGGCAGTGTGCACGGGATCCTGGCACCCACTTGGGGAGAAGAGCATCGGGTTGGAGGGGAGCTGCCCCTGGCCCTTTGACGGCTGGGGGCCGATTTTCTGACCCACAGCGGTGATGAGGTCTCAGGGGGGTGTCCCTCCCCACACCGTCATCACCCTCTGCAGTCAGCAGGCCCCTCGGGGGCTCCCTGCCCTCAGGGTGCGGCCGTCTGGTGGCCGGAGATCTGGGTCGCAGCCCCGCCTCCCTGCTGAGCCAGCCAGCGG
The DNA here is from genome assembly GCF_007474595.2 of Lynx canadensis. NCBI lineage: Eukaryota > Metazoa > Chordata > Mammalia > Carnivora > Felidae > Lynx > Lynx canadensis. The sequence continues at coordinate 2,922,348 of NC_044317.1, forward strand.
TGTGACCTCCGGGGGGTTTCTTAACTTCTCCGGCCCCCTTCTACATTTGCATGATGGTGAGAATAAGGTATCTCCCCCCAGGGGAGACTCAGTGGGAAGAGCAGAGAAGCCGCTGAGCACCTACTGTTTACCAGCGCTGTGCTGAGGAGATGCGGCCGTGGAGCCCCATCTCACAGACGGGAAAGCAAGGCACAGCACAGGCAAACAGTGAGGGCTCCGTAAATGTGGCATCGATTAAAGGACCCCTCCCTCCCTCCCCTGAGGGCACGTATGGGGTCCCAACTTTGGGCTCCATGGGCCAATCTGGAAGAAGAGGGGAGACTGTCACCACCCCCACTTTCCACCACCCCAAACAGCAAAAGAACAGCCTCCCGCCTTGGGATCCCTGCCCTGTAACCGCCCCCACCCCCAGGCAAGGAGGGGGCAAACCCCCTTGCCTCCTGCAGCGGCCCCCCCACCCCCCACCTCCGCTTCCCGGCACTGAGGGCGCCCGGTCTGAGCGCCCTGCCAGGGCGGCCGTCTTGCTGGCGGTAGGGGCCCGTTTAGCCCCTAGACCGCTTCCTCCAGGGTGTGCAGGCACGAAATCCGGGCAGAGGACTTGGGGCGAGGCTGACAAGGGAGCGGCCCCGGCTCAGCTCTTCGGACGCCAAGGGGTCCCTCCCCCCAGGAGCGGACCTCCTGGGGATTCCTCTGAGTGGGGTCCCGACCGGCCCAGGCACCAGATCTTTCCCAGGGGAGATTCCAGAGCGCTGCCCTCCCTCCTCCAGCGTCGGCTTCTCCTGCCTCCCGCGCCCGCCTGTAGACCTCCTTCACCCGAAATACACTGGGTTCCTCTTGACTGTTACTGCTTTTGGCCTCTCAGCGCCCTGAGCTTGTTCCCAAGGGGCAGCTGTTACCCTACAGGGTTTAAAAATCCAACGGAGGAAAAGAAAAAAAACCACAAAGTAGCCACTCAAAGCTTCGAGTCCTTTTATTCTGAAACAGATTTTCTCAATGCCTGAAATACTCCAAATCTTTGAACAGCGCTGGCGCTCAGGGTGTTCCGTGGGGGTCTGGGCTTCCATTATGCACCTCCTTTCTCTACCCAGGCACCGATCAATCTTTCCCTGGGTGTGTGTGTGTGTGTGTGTGTGTGTGTTTTACTAATTCGCAATTACCTGCAAAGATTCTGTTCCTGACATGGGAAGAGGTCTTAAGCTCTGCTGTTTTTAAAAGCGTAAATCTGAAAATATTTTAAACATTTTGTTATATTCCCAAGGTCAAAGTCGATGCTTTTATCTCACTTCTCCCACCGCCCTTGTTGCTGTGAAAGTTTGCGAACCAGTTAGGTCCACGTGGGGGGGGGGGCAGGCACAGCTTCCATGGGGATTATCCCCACCCCCCGTGCCCTGGATCCGGTTAATTCACCATAAAAGCTAACTCAATTAGGAATCAAAATCGCTCTTTTTAAAAGAGACCAGGGATAAGTGTCCTGACACCCCCCCCCCCATCGCCCACCGTGCCCACGTTTTTCTCCGGGTTTTTGCAAAGGAGCATTTTCTGAAGCCCTTCACCGACACTTACCTGCCCCTAACCTCATTCCTCCTCCCTCTCGCTCTGTCTCTCTCCTTTGAAGCAGCCCAGACTCACTCCGCTTTGGCGAGTCTGACTCCAGCATTCTTCACGTCGCCTCCCAGAAAAGAACTCTCGGGGGCTGGCGTTCGGCCGAGGCGCTGCACCCGCGGCACAGCGAGCAGGGAGCTCGTGTCTCTCGCGCGGCCCTGGGCCCCCGCGGGGCTCTGGGTGCGTCCCCACTCCGCGTCCTGGCTGGCGGCCGGAGAGGCGGCTCCGCGTCCACCGGGGCCCTGGCGGCGGGAGGGTCCTGGGCAGACCGGGCTGCTTCCTGCCGCTCTCCTTCTGCAACAAAGCAATTACTTTAACCTTGGTTTGGGCTGATGATGGGTTCTGCTTGCGTGATCGCGGTGTTTATTTTACTTCGACCATCCCGGGGGAGGGGGTGCGCGCCTGGGCGCTGGGCTGGGGACGCTGGGGTTGCAAATTGGAAACGCTGCGGTCGGGGAGGGGTCTGGGGAGCAGTGAGCCTGGCTTTCTCACTCGCTTGGCCCGGTGGGGGCGGATTCAGCCTTCTCCCCCGCGCGCGCTCGCGCACATCTGAGGAGAGAGACTGGGGGCCTGGGGCGCAGGGGCACGCCGAGGATTCATCCGCACTCGTGGAGGGGCGCCTTCTGGAAACCAGTTACGCGTGCACATCTCAGAGCCTGGCGCCCCGCTTTGGCCGCGGTGGGACTGGCCAGTCCCGGGTCCTGCGGCCGCTGGGGTGTAAGAAGGGAGAGGGGCGGAGGGGAAGGGTCTCAGCGCTGGACTCTGGACGCAACCTAGGTCGCCGCTAGAGGGGGACGCCTAGACTGGAACCAAGGTCCATGCAGCTGGGGTGTCCCGGGTGGGGGGGGTTTTCCTCCTGCAAAACCGGGAAGTGCACTTAAACTGCAGGCTTGCCCGGGTCGTGTTTATAGGGTGGTGGAAAATAGCGGGTACCGCGAAGACTGTTCACAAGTAAGGGGAAAAGGACGTCAGAAGGTCTGCTACGTGGACCATTCTGGCCGCCTTGTTTGCAGCTGGAATTACCCGGCAAACTGGCTCCGGGCTCCACCTGCCTCTGCCCGACTAGACCGGCCTGGAGCTGATCATGGGGAGCCAGGCTGATTGCCATCTGGGAGCAGAGTGGAAATGGTGGGGGGGGGGTGGGAGAAGAGGGCAAAGTGCAGACCTAGGACCCCCCCCCCCCACCGCCCCAGACTCTGGGAAGCTGTGCTTTGGGAGGAGATCCCCGCAGAGGCCCAAGGAACACGTACATGTGCGGGGTTGAGGGGGTGCCTGGAACCCGGACCGGGACTGTGTGGACGCAGCCCGGGAGGCTGGGGCACCAAGAGAGCTGCCATTTCTGTGGACGGCAGAGACCCCACCCCTTACTGTCGCTCTTTCTCCACCAAAGCCTACCCCTGCAGGAGGCCTCCAAGCCCAGGACGGAGGTCCCAGGCAGCGTGTTCCCCGGCCCCCCAGCTCCGTCCTGCACCCCGCCTGGCATCTAGCTGAGCCAACACCACGCGGGTTCCAGCTCAGTTCAACTCACTGCCTGGGCCGCGAGCGACCAGCTCCGGCTGCACTTAGGGCGGCTCGCGGGCGGGGGCGGCAGGTAAAGAGGAACCAATTTGCCCTGAGGCTGAATCGACAGCTCAGCACCTCTGCGGGGCTCCCGCCGGCCGGCAGGGTGACGGGCTGAACTGTGGGGGGCCTGAGGCTCCAAAGCCATCCAAAGGCGTCCTGGGCCAGCCCCACACAGCGTGGACTGCGTGGACCCAGGTGCCTGGGGCGTGCCGCTGGGGGGGCAGCGGCCGTGCCGGTGGGCAAGCGTGGGTCGGTGGGCGCTGGGGCTGCCTCTCCTGGCGAAGTAGGTGGCCGTGTATATTTTTGTTCAAGTGGTGTTTATGTTAATGAAAACAGGATGGGATTACAAACAGCCCGCCGATCGCGCTGCGGGCCGCGGGCTCTTGCGGTGCCCCAGTCCCAGGCCCAATCAAAGGGCAAGCACGGGCCCCTTCCGCTGCCCGCAGAACCCCCCCTCCTCCCCCCCTCCCCATCGGGAACTCTCCGTTTGCAATCATTCACTCCCCCAGTCCGCAGTAGCACAATCAGGTTTTTGGGTGAGGAGAACCCTAATTTAAATTCTGCGGTGCCTTTTTAAGAAAAGCACCCACCTGACCCCTGTGGGACACGGGGTGGGGGGATAAATTCAGCCCCCTTCTCCCAGCAGCGTCCGGCTTTCCCTCGCCTCCTCTTTATTTGAAAAGTAACATAACTCGCCCCAACTTTTTCCGTCTGCTTCCTGGCCTGGGACGTCCTTCTGGGGAGAAGCTGTCGTGCTGTGCCGTGAGCCGCCGGTCCCCCCATCCCAGGACACTTTGCCTCTCAGGGCCAGCTGCTCCCACGCAGGTTGGGAAGGTTGGGAAAGGCCTCGGGTGCCTCCTGTTAGCTCAGTGAGAACTGGGAGAAGACGGAGCAGGAGAGAGCGGCCAGCCAGCTGGTCAGCTGCAGTCCCCGGGGCACCTAACCTGGAGGGGAGGCCAGCGGGGCTGAGGGGGCACTGTGCCCCCATGCTTCCTTGTGGGAACTCCACCGGCAAAGTGAAACAGTGGACGGTTTCGGGCCTTGTCTCATCCTTCCCGAGAGGGCGCGGACAGGGGAGATTTTGGTTTTCCCCACACTTCTCGGCTTCTCAGCACCCGGTGCTTGTGAGGACGCTGCTCGCCACCCTTCCCGTCACTGCAGTTCCGGATTCAGTTTCGGGTGGAGGCCCAGGGAACACACCAGCCTGCGCTTCCTTTCTGGTGAGCTGGGCCCACCAGCACCGGGTTCCCCGTCTGTCCGTCTCCCCATCACCGCAAAGCGGATGCTTTACTCAGTAACGCTTTGGAGCCCGGGCTCCCCCACCCCCCGCCCCGCCCCGACTTGACGACTTGACGTGGTGATCCGCCTGGCCCCCAAGCAGTAAGGCGTCCAGGGAACCCAAGAAACGCCAGTCTGTAAGGGAAGAGGAAAACTAGGGGTAACTACCTGAGAAGTGATGTCTGCCCGTGAGCTAGTTGTCCCTCCGCCAGGAGAGTTCCTCTTGGGGTGATTGATCCTACTTCCCCGTTTTAGGTCGTGTGCCATGTGTGGAGGACGTGTGTTGAAGGACACTGTGCCCCCCTCTCTCATCTGCCACCTCGGGGCTCCATGCCGACCCCCAGAAAGTGGGGCTGGGAGGTTGTATCTGTGTGTAGGTCTGGAAGGACAAAGGAAACGGAGTCGTTCAAGCTGGGGGGAGGGGGGTGTTCTTAACTGGGGATCAAAGGATCGGGTGGCAGGTGCCAGCTAGGTGTGTGGGTGCATTCGGGGGTAGCAACCCGTGGCCGTCACTCCCTCCCCGGTAAGAACCAGCAGACCCAACAAACCTAGCCTCAGTTGCAGTTAGTGGTACCCCCGTTCTGAACAAACCTAGCCCATTCTTGCAAAGACTTGCCGTTCGTCAAACCCCTGCGCTCGGATGACGTTCCCTGGACGGGTTTTGTAGCCTTGACACTGTGCAGCAGAGGGAAAACTCCGAGAGGAGAGACCGGCGTGAGGGGGCACAGCACCCTCAGCTTCTGCAGCCCCAGTCCACCCCTGTCGTCCAGGCTGAGGGCGGGGTCACAAGCTCCCGCCAGGCCACGCTTTTCTCCAAGAAGGTGCTGGGCTCACAGGCTCTGCAGAGTCCCTCCTCCCCGTGGCCCTGCTCCTCCCCAGCACCAGCGAGCTCTCACGCTCTCTCTGCAGGTGCCAGCGTCCCCATTCCCAGCTCCCCTCATGCCGAGCCAGCCCGACAGATGCGGGAGGGTTGTGTTGGGGACACTTCAAACCCGTGTTTAGTCTGTGGAGCTTGGTGGTGAGGAGCATCTCAAGCCCAGCGCCCAGCCAGCTGGCCTTGCGTTCTGCCCGCGGGGGTGGGGGCAGCTTTTGTCTCGAGGGGCTTTGGAGAGCAGGGGATCAGGTGAAAAGAGGGGGGTGCTAGTCTCATGTGGACTGTTCTCAGGGGTTCACGGTCGCCCTGGTTCATTCAAGCAAGCAGACGGCCCCAGAGGCAGCCCCCAGGCACCCACCGCTGTCCGGCCCACGGCCCCGGGGCGGGGGCTCAGGAGCCGCTTGCTTTCTCCGCCCGCATCACTTTCTCCAGGGCTGTCCTCCGGGCTAGCAGATGCCAGATGCATGCGGAGCCCTGAACTTGCCTGCGAGCTGGCGGGCCTAGCCGTTTATTCCATCCTGCAATTAAACCTGAGGTCAAATATCTCCTTAACGACACTATCAGGCCAGAGGCTCATTATGGCGTATATTTAGCCATAAACTACGGGTTGTAGCAAGGAGGAGATGAAAATTATTGTGCTCTGGGAATGAATCCTTTTAGCAGAAACCAGAGCTGTTATTTAGCAGGGAGAACTAAGTACAGGCTCAGGCTTCCCGGCGACCCCAGGCAGGACGAGCCGGGTTTCCAGGCCCTTTCCGGCTTCGCCTGCACCCCCGCTCATGGCCTGGCACCCGTGTGGCCTCCGTGCTACTTCCGAAGGCCCAGAAGGGCACCGCTGGGGAGGAATATTGCTTCTCGGCAAAGAGGGGCACTCAGTAGCCACCGTGTACCGTCTAGGCTTCCAGTTCTGAGCCCCCAGCCCGTTGGTCTGCCCCCTGAAAGCCAATGGCAGCCTCGTGGGGCGGGGGGGTAGCGTGCAGCCGGGCCGGGGAGTGTTCTGGAGCATGGCGGCTGCGGCACGTTCGGCTTCCAGAGTGGCTCTGCTTCTGCTGTGCAGCCTTGGGTGGGTTACCTAACCTCTGTGCACCGCAGTAGCCTCATCTGTAACACAGAGGAGAAGTCGGACCGCCTTCCAGGAGACTCCGGAACATTAAATCCGGTATTAATATGAAGGCTGCAGCCCAGCTCCTGATCTGGGGAAGAGTTCAGTACGCGGCAGCCAGAGGCAACCTCACGATGATAGAGGCCTCTGAGCTGCTGGTCTGGACGGTGAAGGAAAGCCCTTTGAGGAGGGGACTGGAGACAGACCCAGACGGTGGGGCTCAGGCCGTCCCCAGCGGGGCCACCAGCTTGCTCGGCCCCAGGGCCCTCCTCCTAGAGCGCTGCCTGCCTGGGGTGGGGGTGGCTGCGGGTAGCGGAGGAGCGGCGGCAGGGTCCCCAACGTGGAGCAGTGTAAGAGGAGGAGCCCGCGCCTGTCTCGCTCCCTGCCTGTCCTCCCCAGCATCCGGATGTCCCCAGGAGCTCCCAGACCCACCGGGACGCTCAGCTCGGCAGTGCTGGGGGGAGGGAGATTGTTTGGTCCAGAACCACCCCAAATTCAGCCTTCTGGACAGTGACCTCATGGCCCACAAGCTACAAATATTTGGACAAATGAGAAAAGCCCCCCGGTCTAGATGCCTGCCCGTGGCCCCCGAGGTGGGGGTAAACTAATGACAGGGCTAACGGGCCCCTCCAGGCAGGGCCGGTGTGTGTTAGAGGAAAGAGGCTGCAGATACCCCCGCCCACCTCCCCCCAGGCCCACCTTCCTGGGCTGTAAGAACACCAGCCTCCATCCTTCCCCGAACATCCCAGCCAGCGGTTCTGGGAGCTCCTGCCAGACACGTACGGGCTGTGTTGGGGCTGGAGTAGATCCCCCTGCCACACACAGACACACACACACACACACACACACACACACACACACACACACACAACCAGACCCCTGTCCCTGCCTTCTTAGGGCAACCTCCCCACTGATCTGGGGTGCTAACCCCCCTCCTTCTGCACTGTCCAGAGACCGCAGGGAGTCCTGGGGTCCCTCTGGTCTTAGGCCCTGGCAAGGGGAGGGGTGCCACAGCCTCTCTTGGCCTCTGGGCATCACGGCTGTCTCTGGAGGTGTTTGCAGGTGTGGCGAGAAGCTTTGGACGGTTCGGTGACGCCGAGCTGGTGCTGGCAGGCCGTGTCCTGCCCCCCCCCCCCCCTCCACCGCCGTCTCCTGCCCCCGGCCCTGCGCCGTCTCCCCCAAGAAATGGGGGTTCTGCCTGGGCACGCCAGAGACCAGGCGCCTGTGACACCGGATGCCGTGACCCTGCTTGACGTGACTGGCCTGTCTCTCTCTGGGGCATCACCCACCCCACCCTCTTCACGACACGCACGCCAGGTGCTTTACGGGCATTCGATCCCGCGGTGGCTCTGGGATCCAGGCCTTCCTGGTGGCTCCGGGCTGGGCTGGGGGCGCAGAGAGACGTTCGACAGATGTGGTCACATGGAGTCCCTGGTACATGGTGTTGCGAGATGTGACTTTCGTCGGCTGATCAAAAGAAACACGCGCGTGGTTTATTCTAAAAACAGCGTGCGTCGGGGGTGCGAGTGTCTCTGGCTGCACAGCGTTTCACCCGGGAACAACTCCGGGTGGAAGGAGAAATGGTGCCACCAGGCCAGGCATCCACGTGCCGCTGGCTGAGGCCACGCATTGGCCTCAGGTGGGCCTGAGGCACTGGCTTGGACAAACCGCGGGTTGACGCCCAGAGGGGGACCCCCTACCCCCACCCCCCCGCCAGTGCTGGCCTCCTCGCTACTGTTCGGGTTGTTCCATTGCTGGGAGGGTCTCCCGTCCCGCGTGACGAATGCGCTCAGCCTGACACAGTCTTGGAAGCACACCGCCCGTTACTCACGGCGAGAGAATCCGCTGCCCAAAACAGTTATTTCATCAGAAGCGTGTTTACTGTCCAGCCGGCCGGCTGCTCCGGCGAGGAGTCCCAAACACAAAGCTCCAACTGTGTCCTCCGGGGCCTCAAAATCATGGCTCCTGCACAGACCAAGTTCTCTCTGTTAAGAAATGTGTGTGTGCGTGTGTGTGTGGTTTTCCTTCCATGCTTTCTTCTCCTTTGAAAATGACATTGAATGACTTTCTTGTGCGAGGCTCGCTCGCGCGCTGGTGGAAACGGCAGAAGACCCAGGAGGCTCAGGCAACTAACACAACGTTTCCCTTCCGGGATCACGTGTGGGTCTGTGGTGTCAGCTTTGCACCAGTGCCTACAGCCGGCCTGCAGCGAGCCGGGTGTCGGGGAGCCCCGCCCCTAGCTTGGGAGGCAGGACGGCGGTGTTGGGGGCCCTTCCCGTGTGTCCGGCCCCATGCGCGTGTTCTGTTACCCGTGAATCCCCAGAAGTGTGATCCCCGTTCTTCTCACGAGGTCGCGGAGGCCCAGGGAAGTCGTGACTTCACAGGCACACACGTCTGAGGGGTAAAGTGGGGGGGGCTGACTCGGCATCCGACCCCAGAGTCTCGGTCCTTAGAGGCCCTGCTTGGACGCTCATCACCATCACGGACCCGAACACAGACGCGGGGCGGGGAATTCTGCAGGTGACAGAGCAGGAGTTTGGGATCCCGTGTGGGTAGGAGTTAAAATGAATTGCCCAATTCCCATATCAGGTTCATAGTTTTCTAAAAAACAGTCGGCTTCAGATCACCCTGGAGTCGCTCCTGATGTTCTAAAAAAAAAAAAAGGTGTGTGTGCGTGTGTGTGTGTGTTGGGGGGGGGGGGAGATGTTTTTATCTGCGTGTCCGTGTCTGTGAGACATCTGGAACTCTGTTCGCGATAAGGGCGCTTTTCCAAACAGGATTTGTGACGAGGTGACCCAGGCTCGAAGACGAGGTGGGGACGCTGAAGGCTTAATCCGAGCGACACTTGTGCCGCCCGCAAACTCAGTTCCGCGTTGGCCTCTGCCAGAGACTCAGTGAGCCACGGCTCCGGGCAAGGGGCAGGGACGGGATGAGACCGGGCATGAGCTGAGACGTTGTCGGGGCCGGGCAGTGGGCAGGCGGAGGTTGTCGTGTGTTCCTTACCGTGTGCACTTCCCATGGTAGAAACATTTTAGGAAAGTAAAATAGCATTTCTGCAGCTCGTAGGGACCAACTCGGCAGGGTGGGAGCTGGGACCGGGAGCCGGGCTGCGTTCACTGGCTGTAAGGATGCGTTAAACACACGCACACACACACTCACACAAGACTAGAAAGGAATTCTCGGCAATCAGAACGTTCTGGCCACGGCAAGTGACGTGAGGACGCCCTTGTTACACGGAGTGGGACTTCACGCAGGAGGTAAGGGGCGTCCACAACCATCAGGCGGATTGGAGGAGTGTGCTCTAGCCGAGCCTTCCAGAACGGACTCTCGGACGGCGCAGAACAGCGCTCTCTGCCGTGTTTACCTCAAACAGGAGGCGGGAGGTAGCCCCAGACCTGCTGAATTCGGGGTCACGGCTGTGTCTGCACGCCAGGATCAGGAAGTCACCAGCCGCTTGCCTCCGGGCTCCCCACGGCGGGGACTGGACGCCAGCCGGCTGCTGCTGAAACCCTGAGTCTCTGTGACTGCGCACCTGCCCGGGGGGCCGGGAGCTGGGACCGGCTCCAGGCTCCAGGCTCCAGGCTGCCTCCCTTCTGCCTCCGGGTCTTGGCCAGCTCACCTCACTGGCTGGATCTCATTCCTCCCTGCGCTTTGGCCACCGGGAGTCTGGGAAATGTAGTTCTCTTACTTTCCAGACCCGGAGCCACATGAGAAGAGGGGAGCGGGTGCCGGGAGCCCATCGTACGTGACACCCCGCAACGCAGGGCGCACGCGGAGGGCTGTGTCCATGGCGGGAGCGAGCGCGCGCTTCGCCGCCTCCCTGAGGTTCGTCCGTGCCCATCCCCAGCACTGCTTGAAGGGACACCCTTGTGCCGCTCCCTGCCTACCCACAGTCACTCCACAGACATTGGCCGGGCACCACGCGGTGCCCACACCGTGGCAAGGCGCGTCCATCCTGGCCGGGAGAGGCAGACGATCAGCAGCAAAGAAGGGCGAATCGGCAGGAAAGCTCGCTTCCAGTGACGTGCGCTGACGGAGGTAAAAGCAGCTACGAGACGCAGTGTTGGAAGGAGGCCAGAGTGTGCGTGACGAGGCCTTCGGATGACCCCAGCCCAGCCCCCATGTGTGGGACCACACGAGAGACCCCCAGCCAGAGCCGTCCGGTCCAGCCCCTCGTCAGTTCCTGACCCGCAGAAGCCGCGGGAAAGAGCACAGCCCCTTCTTTAGGCGTGATTTATTTATTACGTAGCAGCGGCTAACCAGAAAGTCTGACGTCCGCTCACGACTACACTCTTCCTTGAAACAGAACACGTGCAGAGAAGCCCGCCCGTGAGCTCGATGAGTCTTCCCAAAGGCCAGCAGGTGAGGGTCCGTCCTCCCCAGCCCCCCGGAAGCCCCGCGCGCCCCCTTCCAGCCGCGCCCCTGCCGTGACTGTCTCCCCCAGAATTCCCGTGTGGAATCCTAACCCCCAGTGTGATCAGAGGTGGGCCCGTAGGGGTGCCGAGGGCGTGTGTGTGGAGCCTCACGGTGGGATCGGCCCTTGGGAGAGGCCCTGGAGAGCCGCCTCGGTCGGCTGGCGGCCTGAGTGAACCAGGAAGCGGGTCCTCACCAGAGGCTGACTCTGCCGGCCTTGGGTTTCCGGCCTCCAGGGCCCGAGAAATCCGTGGCTGTGTTTGAGCTCCCGGGCTGGGGTGTGTTTTGCTTGTAGTCACCTGAACCAACTACGCCACACCGGGGGTGACCGTCCACCTCACTCGGTGAGCGCTGTGTAAATGGAGTCGTACGGAGTGCGACCGGGCGACTTCCGCTCCGTGCCGTGCGGAGGTGACTCACGCAGGCGGCTGCAGGGAGCCTCGGGGCGTCCGTCCCCACCGCCGGGTAACGTTCCATCGCGGGCTCCGTCTTGCGACCCAAACCCTTCGGTCCTGCTCCTGAGGGACTCGACCTTCCTTGTGCTTTGGAGACGCCCATCGGTGGTGCTACTGCCTTTAGGAATGTTCCAGTACAGTCTTTGGGTGAACATACGTGTGCATTTCTGTTGGACGTTGTCTCCATGCCTCTTAACACGTAAGGCAGCGCCCTAGACTTTAGTGGCTTGAAACAGCAACCATTTCCTTCTTTCTGGGGACTCTGTGGACGGCCCGGCTCAGCTTGGCAGTTCTCTTCGGGACGCCCACCTGCACCAGTGGGCCACGTACGGGAGCTGGCTTGCTCTCCTGGCCGGCCGCTGGCGTGGCCGCTGCTGGGAGCCCAGGTGGGACTCGGCAGGACAGCACCTCGCTCTCCCCCTGGTGGCCTCGTCCTGTGGCTTCGGCTGTTGATGACACAGGAGGAAGGAAGTACAGGCTTCCCGCCTTCCCAAGTCACCCTTCTATCGTCCAGGGCAGGTGGAGGGTCAGCCCAGGTTCAAGGGGAGGGCTCGTCTCTGGATGGGAGGGCACGTCACGGGGGGACCGTCTTTGCAGCCTAGCAGCGAGGACTCTGGTGGCCGTGGAGAGTGCACTGTGGCTCAGGATCCGCCAGGACTCAAGAGTCATGTCAGGGCCCTCCTCACCCTTGCCTCAGTCTCTGCACTCAAGGTCTGCCCTCCCGGGGCCCCTGGGTGTGAGCACTGGGCGGGCGTGTCAGCACCTCCCCTGGCCTGCATCCTGACGGACAAACACACATCCTGCAGGTCAACACCGACGTGGCCACGAACCGACTCTCACGTGTGTGCATAGCCGTCGGGGTGTTCATCCGCAGGGGGCCTGGGGAGCCTGCACCTGGGGGCGACCTTGGCACTCCTCTCTGCTCAGGTGGGAACGGATTCTGAGCACCGGGTACAGGTGGCTGCCCACCGTGAGAGCACGCTCAGACTCTGGAGCTGTGACGTGAGGGTCCGAATGCCCGCCTCCCCCGCTGACCGTGACCTGAGGCCCTCGGAAACATGAAGGCAGGAGGGTGGGCTCTCCCCTTCCCCTTGCACCGTCCGCAGAAACAGGTGGCAGATAGAGGGGCGTGGCAGGGTGCCCGGTGCCGCCTGAGTGCGGGAGCCCCCGCGCCCCTGCTTACCGGCCGGGAGCTAGACCGGCGGAGGCAGCACAGGGCGAGGCTGACCGTGCGTTCTGGGGCAGAACAGGTTCATGCCCGTCATCCCGTGTCTCGTATCCAGCATGGACAAGGATGGGCCAGCAGAGTAGTTTTTGGAAAGGTGGAGAGGAAGACACACACACAGGGAAGGCCCCGGAGAGGCAGGGCAAGCCGAGGGGCGCCAAGGCCGGCCACGCCAGCCCCGGGAGAGGCCTGGAGCCGTTCTCCCCCAGATCGCTCAGAAGGAGCCCACCCTGCCCACACCCCGATTCCAGGCTTGCGGCCAGCAGAGCTGATGTTTCACGCCTGCCATGTGGTGGTGCTCTGGTCTGGCAGCCCCGGGGCGCCGATGCGGATTTATGTATCTGATTGTCCACAGGACGCGTTTGTTACATAAAAGACGCGGCCTTGTAAATCAGTGGAGCCACGAATGCGATTCACAGAGTTGCTGGTAGAGAAAAGAGGACCGACACGTTATCTGTGCATTTTACGTGCTCATAAAGATATAAATCCAAGCCTACGGAGGGTTCCTCTTGTTTCAATTATTTCATTCCGTTAAACAACAATGTGGCTAAAGCAAACAGAACCATTTTTTCACGAAACAAACAGAAAGGGTTCAGTGACTTTGGTGGGTAAACCATCCCGCCGGCGTGGAAAGCAGCCCGGGCTCCAGGCGGCGTCCTGTGTGTGTGTGCGTGTGCGTGTGTGTTAAGGTCTATGCGGCATGTGGGGGGGGCGGTGGGTGAGGTCTGTGGCGTGCGGCCGGTTTCCAGGGAACAGGGCAGGAACCCTTTCCGAGAAACGCTTACAGGGCCGCCCACTTGGGGTGTGGAGCTCCTGGCTGCCCTGCCCCATCCCAGCTCCCGCCCTCAGGGACAGGAGTCCACCCTTGGCCACCCCGTCTGCCCCCGAGTCTGGTGACGTGCCAGCAGGAACCTCCCGTGGCCCCCGTGTTGGCGTGGGGTAAATGGCGCCTGTGCCCCCAGGGACACACCAGTGCTCCTGGGATCGCCACACGCCGGGAGTCGTGCTCTCGGTATTTGCCATCCCCTCGGCCCTCCGCCCCTCTGCAGGTGGGGGACCGAGGTGCAGGGAGGCTGAGTCACTTTCCCACAGTGGCACACGCAGGGCCAGGGTCCCTGAACGCCCACAGTGCCCACCACCCGACCCGTGGCTCCAGGGAGGTGAGAAGCCTGGGGAGGGGTGGCGGGTGGAGAGCGGCTCAGAACAGCCCCCGTGGGTGACCCCTGGCCCTGCCCACACCTGTCCTCAGGCCGGATTTCAGCATAAATGTCACCTGCACGGAGGGGCCGCCCCAGCCTTCCCCGGCACACGATTGGGTTTTATTGTCTTCACTCCCTGTTCACCGTCCGGTCTCGTGATGTGGTTTCCATCTGACGCCCCCTCTGGGACAGCCGTGTCCTGAGGGCAGAGAGTGTTCTGTCTCGTCTCCTGCTGCAGCCACACACAGCCCAGCTCTGGCGTCCTGCATCCTCAGGGAAGGAACACCCCTCACCCTGTGGTGCTGACGGAGGCACAGGAGCAAATCGGGCCCTGCCCTCAGGAATCTGGACAGAACGGGTGCACGGTGGTCCCAACAGCCACTGACACTTATGTGGCACTCACCCTCTGCCAGGCACTTTTCACGTGGCTCTTAATGGAACCCTTGGTGAGAATGTGACCATCGGCCTGCTTTAAAAATGAGGAAATTGGAGGGCACCTGGGGGGCTCCGTCGGTTAAGCGTCCGACTTCGGCTCGGGTCGTGATCTCGCGGTTCGTGGGTTCGAGCCCCGCGTCGGGCTCTGAGCTGATGCCTCGGAACTTGGAGCCTGCTTCGGATTCTGTGTCTCCCTCTCTCTCTGCCCCTCTCCTGCTCATGTGCGCGTGCTCTCTCTCTCTCTCTCTCTCTCTCTCTCTCAAGAGTAAACATTAAAACAAAATTTTTTAGAGGAACTTTGGCGTGGAGAGGCAGGTCCCACAATAAGAGGTGGGTTGAAAGCCGGGTGCCCCGACTCTGAGCCCCCAGTCCGGCCTGGAGGGTGGGAAGGTGTAAGAACGCACTGAAGGCTTGTTGCTGCTGTCAGGGGGCCAGGGTGGTGCTCCCAGGGTGGTGCTCCCAGGATGCTGCCGTCGTGTCTTCTTGTCTTGAGGTTTGGACAGGGGCTTCAGAAACCAGGCCAGAAGTGTCAGGTCGCCCCTCAAGGCGAGGCCACCCAAGCGGGACACCCCACAAGCAGGACGTACTGAGCCAAGGCTAGGGGGCTCTTTGTACGGGGCCAGAGTGGCCGGGAACCAGCAGACACACAGAGAGCGCGTCCAGGAGCAGAGGACTCGGGGTCTGACAGGGCTTAGCGGGGTTAAGAGGAGAAAGGGAAGAGCTCTGTTTGCTCCCTGTTGAGCCCCGTCTGGCTCAGGAAATGGAATCGCAACAAAGGTTCGTGATTGTATCGGAGCTTGCCCGCTTGCAGAGGATTCTGGCTCTGACGCCGTGAAAATCTCGGTGGGGATGACGAGGACGCTGACATCTACGAAACCCACAGCGGGCCCGGCACTCTCGTCCCCCGGCTCCCCCAGAGGTCGGCACAGTGGCCCCACTTTGTGTTTGGGGAAACGGATGCTCAGAGCCGTTCAGGAGGCTGCCTGAGGCCACGCAGCTGAGACACGACGGAGCTGGGCTCCGAGCCCAGGGCTCCCTGACGCGGGGGCAGAGCGGGCATGCCGGTCTCCCCCACCCTGTGCTTGTCCTGGCCTTGCCGTCCTGCCAGAAGGGGACGGCAGAAGGGATGAGATGGGTGTGCCACCTCGGGGCGGGCCCACCTGCGCCCGGTGACCCTCCCCGCCAAGCCCTGCCGAAACCGTAGGTTTGTGAACCAAACACCTGTCGCTCAAGACACTGCTCTTGCGGGAGGTTGGGTACACGGGGCAGGACAACCACGGGTGCGGGGGCCCGTGGCCCCTCACCAGCTCCCACGGCCCGTGGGGGGTGAGGGGGACACCGAGGGCAGAGATTCCGGAAGGTTTGTGTCTGGAACGCTGAGACCACGACAGTACCTTAGCGTCAGAAGAGAAAGAGCGTGTACCTTCTCGGTGGAGACCGAAGGAGGAGCGGAAAGGCTCGTCTCCCGGAGGAGTCACCCACACGCACACCTGTGGTTTACTGGCTCTTTCCTCCCTCTGCATCTCACGGACCCCGCGTTAAGACACACGTTGTAGGGGCGCCTGGGTGGCGCAGTCGGTTAAGCGTTCGACTTCAGCCAGGTCACGATCTCGCGGTCCGGGAGTTCGAGCCCGGCGTCGGGCTCTGGGCTGATGGCTTGGAGCCTGGAGCCTGGAGCCTGTTTCAGATTCTGTGTCTCCCTCTCTCTCTGCCCCTCCCCTGTTCATGCTCTGTCTCTCTCTGTCCCAAAAATAAATAAAAATGTTAAAAAAAAAAAAAAAGACACACGTTGTAAAAAAAAAAAAAACAAACAAAAAGACACACGTTGTAAAAATCAGTTCCATGTCGTGGTAAACGTGCCTTGCGATCATCCCAGCCGGGTAAGGTATCGGACTTCTTTTGACGTGAAGGCATCGGCTTCTAAAAGTGATATATGTGTATACGGAAGGTTAGGGGTAGCCCGTATCCCGTCAGAGCTGTGTTTTGGTGGGGCTTTGGCAAACGGGTTTTAAAAATTAGGCCATTTTGGGGCGCCTGGGTGGCGCAGTCGGTTAAGCGTCCGACTTCAGCCAGGTCACGATCTCGCGGTCCGGGAGTTCGAGCCCCGCGTCAGGCTCTGGGCTGATGGCTCAGAGCCTGGAGCCTGTTTCCGATTCTGTGTCTCCCTCTCTCTCTGCCCCTCCCCCATTCATGCTGTGTCTCTCTCTGTCCCAAAAATAAATAAACGTTGAAAAAAAAAATTAAAAAAAAATAAAATAAAAATTAGGCCATGTCATCAGGTAGGTCCGAACGCAGCTGCCGCCTTCCCTCTGCCCGCGGCCAGCAGGTGCTCCTGGAGCTGAGGTCCTTGGAAAGACACGCCCTGCAGCGTGGTTTCCGTGCGCCTCAAACCTTCATCCTCATGACAGCTCTGGCGGCCAGTGTGGACGGCGGGGTCTGTCGTTCCCCAAGTACACACTCTGAAATCACATCACTTTCTCCTGACCTGTCACTGGGCAACGGGCATCGTGCTAGGAGCTTTCTACGTCAGAAGGTATTTCAGTTCCCAGATCCCCTTGCAGCCACAGCATGGACATGTGCCCTGATTTTGGCCAGTAGACCCTAGACGGGAGCCTTCTGAAGGGCTTCTGGGAAGAGTATGTGTGTGTGTGCACGTGTGTGTGTGCATGCACACGCATGCACTCATCCTGACCGGTGTGCTCGTATCTGATGTGATGGCCAGTCTGCTGCAACCATCTTGTGAGCTTGAGGACCGAGCTCCTGGCTGAGCAGAACAACAAAAGGAGCGAGTCCCTTATGGTGTTGTCACAAACTGTGGGGTCACCCTGCCTGTATGTCTTGCCGTGTGAAAGGACAGAATTAATTCGTTGTGACAGCTTTCTCCTCTGTAAAACGGGGCCGGCTCTGAGGATGCATGGGGATTGAAGGGGCCGGGATGAGGGACGTATGTGGCGCAGGGCAAGCTGTCACTGCCGTTCCTGCATCCTCAGCCGTCTTGTGACCTGAAGACCGGTATCTGAAGGGGAGCGGAGCGGAGGGGTCAAGGACCAGCCGCTTCTGTGTCCTCCCGGGACCCTCTCGCGTGGACTTCTCAGGGCCTGTGAGCGCGAGGCCCTGAGGCTGTCTGTCCCAGCCGTTGTGCTGAGGTCTTTGCTGCAGCAGCTTTACGCGTGTCCGTTCTGACCTTCTGCGTTTCCTCGAGAAGCAGCAGTCCGCCACAGGGGATTAGGATGCCATGGTCGGAATGCAGAAAGCCCTTAACTTCCAAGTCAGGCGCTCGGCGTCTGTGGCCTCCCTGCAGTCCAGAGGCTTTGAGGACACGGGAGGGTTCCCTACGTTGTAGCCACCCCACCTCCCCACGTCACCAGGCAAGCCCCCCAGGCAGGCCGAGCAGCCCCTGGCGGAGGGACTCCCTGCCCACACCCGAGCCCTGGGCGCTGAGAAGGGAAAGCCGGGGAGCGAAGGGAGGCCGCCCCGGGTGTGGGCCAGAGGGGGTCGGCCCTCCACGGGGCGGGGCGGTGTGTGCAGACAGGGCAACGGGAACCTCGGGCCACGCGCCCCGTGCTTTTCCACGGGACCACACGCTTCTCGGCAGAGAGGAGACGATCTCCCGGGCGCCCGGCGGGGCTCCTTGTGGTCAGCGTGCGTTCTGATTTCGCCGGCCCGTCTGTGCCGATCCTTCGGTGCTCTGGCTTCTCCCCCGCCCCCCTCCCCTCGAGGGTATGAGACGCGTCACTTCCGGTGACATCCCATTGGCCCGCACTCGGTCACGTGGTCACCGCCGGCTGCAGGGGAGTCCGGAAGTGCATTCCGGATCGGAGGTGGCCGGGTGGAACACGAGGGAGGGGGAGGCGAATGGTGAATACCATTGACGGCAACTGTCTCTGCAAAGAGGGGACTGGCGTCCTGAGAGGACGGTCCACTTTCCCTGACTCTTCAGCTGGAGGAAAGCTGATGAGTCGTTGCCTAGAAAAGCCCCGTGCGTCTCCGTTTTCCTGGGTCCCTGGGCGCACCGTCTCACACCCCCAGCGCGACGCGGGTCCGGCTCTGTCCCCGGAGACGCTGCCCCGCTCTCAGCCCTGGGGGCGTGGGGCCTCACCGGCCTGCGCTTCCGGGCCGGCCGCTCCCCGCCTCGGTACTGTTTGTCGAGAGGCCACAGGAGCCGTACCCGGGCCCACACCCCTGCAGAGCGGCCGGCCCAGGGCTCTGCTCTGGGTGGTCGTGTGGTCCGGCGGGCTCGGTGAGGTTATGTCTGCAGGCGGTCAGGACCACCTCCGTTCCTCGGCAGTGTCCCCCTTGTTTAGGGCCTCCCGCCAGACCCCAAAGCCAAATACTTCCCCAGCCCGTCCCTGAGAGGCTCAGAGGTCGTGGGAAGGGAAGTCGGCCTTCGTGGGGTGTGGGGTGTTCCTTTGTGCCCCCTGCAGCTCTCCCTGCAACCACTTAGCAAAAGACAGACAGGTAGGTGCTGTGTCCCGAGTCCCTCGGAGGGGCCACGATTCACCAGGTGTCATCTGCGTGGCCAAGCCTGTGCCCCCGCGGCCGCACACACACAGACACGATACCGTAAGCCATGGAACCGTCCTGTTGAAAACGACGGGATTGGCCTACAAGGTGTGAAGGTGGGTCCAGCCTCGTGAGGATTCCTGAGGAAATGCCAATAAAGAAAATCCGTGTGCCCCACTTCTGGGTGTATCTCCGAAGGAACCGAGAGCAGGTTCCGGAGAGATCTTTGCACATCCGTGCTCATAACGGTGTTATTCACAATATCCGAGAAGTGGGAGCCAGCCAGGTGACGGATAAACGGATCAACAAAATGTGGAGAAAACACACAGCGGGTTGTTATTCAGCCTTCAAAGGGGGAAACTGCGACACCCGCTACAACCTGGGTGAACCTGAGACGTCACGTTCGGTGACGGGAGCCTGTCGCAAAAGGACAGACGCTGTACGGTTCCCCTTACGTGAGGTCCCCGAGCAGTCACGTTTCTCGAAACAGAAATTGTACATGCGTGCATCCTTGCTGCAGCCGAATCTTACCTGGACACTTTCAGAAACACAGGAAGCCATTGGTTGGCTTTGACGAGGGGATCCACGGAGTCCGGCATTCAAGAACAGCGGTGGTGGTGATCCTACTGTTGCGACAGTGATGAGAGGGCCCCCTCCTGCCCCACCCAGCCAGGGGTCTCCAGAGAAACAGAGCCAGTAGGAGGTTATATGTATGCCCATTGATGTAAATGTGACGCGTGTGGGAGAGCGATGCGTAGGAGATACATATGTGGTGTGTGTGTGCATATGTAAGATACACGAAGAGACGTCAAGGAATTGGCTTACACCCTTGTGGGGGCTGCGGGCCTGAAATCTGTACAGCCAGCAGGAAACTCAGGCAGGAGCTGTTGCTGTGGCCTTGAGGCAGAATTTCTTCTTTTCTGGGAAACCTGTTTTGCTTTGTCAGGCCTTCACCTGATCGGACGAGGCCCACCCAGATTATTGTGGCTCATCTCCTTTATTTAAAGCCACCTGGCCGTGGACGCTGCCCACGTTCACCAGATACCTTCGAAGCAACACTTAGATGAGCCTTAGAGTCAGTGAGCGGCCCCGCAGCCTGGCCGAGTCCACACCAAACCTGCCTGGCTGCGTCACTCTTCCTGGCAGGCCTGGGATCTGGGGACCAGGCAGGGCTGTGCGCCGGTCTGCCAGTGTTTTCTGTCGGGTCCATGTGCTCAGTCCAGCCACTGAGACCGATCTTCAGAGATTTGCCGACAAGGTTCCAGACAACCTTGTCTGAGTTTGTCAGGTGGACAGAAAAAAATCAGAGCTGTGCCCATTTGCTGGCCTTTCTGCCCCTGGGCAGATAGACACGTGGATCACCACCTCATTAGAAAGGGCCCTTCCTGGGGGCTGACGGCAGAGCCATCACAAACGTGCAGGAAGGAAGCATAACCATAGCAACGTTTACTGAGCACTTATTATGCACCAGGAACCTTTAACCCCGTTGTAATTATTAACTCCTTTAGTCGGACAGCCAGATACAGTCATCACACCCATTTACAGATGAGGAAACTGAGGCCCACGTGGCTAGTGCAAGGAGGAGCCGGGATTCGAACCCACTTCCTGCGGCTCTAGAATCCCTTCTCTTGGGAGAGCACACGCCATCCTGGGATGTCACTTTCGGGGACGGGACACACACCTGAGAGTCTGAACCCTGGCCCGAATTTTCTTTTGACAAATTTGAACTTCCTTCCACTCTCGAAGAGCGCGTCTCCATACCCACAACGGGGCATAGTCCCCCTCTGTCTTCTCTGGAATGTTCCGAGAATTTGTGTCTGTCAAAAGAAGCCTTGTTGCTAGTCAGTTGTACACCTGCCTTCGGGGCAAATCTGAGACGAACTAAAATCCCAGACTTTCATCCCACTGGGGTGAACAGAAGTAACTCCCGCATTAGGCGCTGGTGACCATGGTGCCACCGCTTTGGAATTCACACCCACGTGCCCCCCCGGGAGAGCCCTGAGGTCTGGGGAGGGGTTCTGCAGGGCGCGCCTCGCCGGTTTCCGAGGCGCGGGCGCACGGCAGGGGACCCAGGCCAAACGTCCACGCGGTCCCGGCCGTTCTGACAGGTCCTGCCGAGGGCTCTGGAGGGTCACTAGACGCTCCGCAAACTGGAAGAAATTAGCTCCGACCACAGAGGATCCAGCAGACCCGTATTTAATAATACCTCCCAAACGTGTGAAGCGCTTGGTTTTAGAATAACAGGAAGAAGGGAATCACCTGTAACTGCAGATTTGAGTTTCATCCCGGCCATCACGCCCTCCTGGGCCCCCGGCCTCCCAGCGTCCCCCGCCCCCCTCCGGCTGGCACGTCCCTGGGCTCACACTCCTGGCCTCCCTGCGGCCAGGGCTGGGTCTGCTTGAGGAAGGAGCCCACGCTCCAGCTCGGGCCTGGAAACGTGAGAGCCTCCACTGGGGCCACGGGGCCACGGAAACCACCTCGAAATTGCTCTCTTCCTTCTGCTCTGCTCCGCCGGCCGCCTGCCTCACGGCCGCTCCAGGAGGCCCTCTGACAAGAGAGCATTGTGACTCCCCTGTCACAAAGGGGGCCTTTCACGGCGGCTGATCTGGGAGGGTGGGGACCCCCCCGCCTGCTCATTAGGCGGTTCTGGGTGCAGTGGCCACGGTCCGCAGGGCTCTACCTGGAACCACCTCGCTGGAGACAAACCCTTTTACTTGACTGCAGTGGGGAGGTGGGGGGGGAGGTGGGGGGGAGGTGGGGGGGAGGTGGGGGGAGGTGGGGGGGAGCCCTCCCAAAGGCAGCAGACAGGCTGATCCAGAAAGCTCTCCTAGCCCTCTCTCGGGAAAGCTGTTTCCTTCTGGAAGGAAGGCTACCTGTGGATGGGCAGATTTATGGTGACAGCAGTTCAGAAGGATCAGAGACACAGACAGACAGACAGACAGGCAGCCCTGGCTGCGCTTGGGGAGCTCTGTGGCTTGGAGAAGGGGAGGTGGGGAATGACCCTTCATGCTCTGCCCTCCAGACCCGGGGCCGTGGACCCACCTGAGCAAACAGCTAATTCAAAAACGACCTCGCCTGCAGAAGGCACCTCTGAGGGCGGGCTGCTGCCGGGGGGCACGCGGGCGGGGTGCCTGCATTGGGGAGCCCCCCGCGTGCGTCACCACGACACGGCCCTGCCGTGCAGGAAGCCAGGGGGGCTGCGGGCCCCCAGAATCTAAGCGGCTCTCTGCGTGACCGTGCCGCTCGCCCTGGGCAGAGTGGTTCCCGGAGCAGGACGAAGGGGCAGCGGCTGCTGTCCATCTGTCGGGGCCGGCGGCCCTTGCGGGGGCTGAGGAGGGAGGCCGGGAGGAGGAGAAGCCCCCGGAACAACGCCAGTCCGCGTGCGTCTGGGCCAGTGGGCCAGCGTGCTCGTTGTCAGTGGAGGACACACACGCACCAAAGCCAGTCTGTCATCGCTGGTGACACGAGTGTCCCGGCTCTTTGATCCTCCCCAGCCCCCAGAATAACAACAAAAATGACCTGAGATACAGGAGTGCCGGGTGAGAGAGAGAGATCCTGAAGTGATAGGGCTTTGACCCTTCTTCCCACGAAAACCAGAGGGGATGGATGGCCGTCCCCGGGAGAGCCTCTGAGAGGGGACTTGGGGTGGGGGGTGGGGTGGGACAAGACCCGGACGTGTGTCCCTTCACAGAGTAACAACGAAGAGGCTCGGGACACCGGGGGGGCTCGGTCTGTTAAGCATCCATCTCTCGGTTTCGGCTCGGGTCGTGATCTCGTGGTTGGTGGGTTCGAGTCCCACGTCAGGCCCTGCGCTGACCGTGCGGAGCCTGCTTGGGATTCTCTGTCTCCCCCAGTCTCTCTGCCCCTCCCATACTTGTGCTCTCTTGCTCGCTCGCTCTCTCTCTCTCTCTCTCAAAAACAAACTGAAAAAAGAAGAGGCAGTCACACAGACTTCAGAATGTTCTCAAGATGTTTTCAAATGTCTTCTCTATTTTTCCATTTTTTGGTCCCTGAATGGCCTCTAGCTCTGTGGTCTCAGACAAATGAATTAACCTTTCTGAGCCAGTTTATTTTTTAACGTGTACAATAAGGGTAATATCCCCATCTCCCATGGAGAGACGTTGCCGGCTTGGAGAGGGATGTGTGTGACGAGGTGACATCCGTTGACCCGGGAGAAATGGCCATAATGTGTTCTTAGGTGAGAAAGGAAAATCACCCCATGGGAATTAAATAGCAAACACCTGCCCAGACTGTGCTAAGTGATGTGCACAGCCCGCACAACAGCACCGTGAGGTGGGGTACTATCGGTCCCATTTCACAGATGAGCAAACAGAGGCAACAGAGAGGCCAAGGAACTTGCTCAAGGATGCACAGCTACACTCTGGTGCCACCCCCCCACCTCGACTCTGTAGACACAAACCCCAGGAAAGCCCCACTTGTCCCCCTGCATTTGTGTCAGCAGGGAGGAAAGCGTGTGCAGACACACAAGGGCACAGGATAGATGAGCGTCACCTTGGAGTGGGATTCGGGGTAGGGACAGGTGGGAAGGGGAGATCGGCCATGGCCCATCTTGATATTCTTCTGCTAGTTGTCATTTTAACGAGGAATAAAAACTCAGCGGTTTGATTTCTGAGGCTCTGCCCGTCTTCTCCGTTCTTGGTGTCTGTTTGGCATCTTTGTGAGATTGGCACAGATGACACGGGCTGTTTTCTGACCACGATTGGTTGTTAGGAATTCAACAGTGCAGATTTAGGGTTTGCAGTCCCCACATCTGGCTTGAGCTCTTGGTCCCTCTGCAAGGAGGTCATCCCAGCATCACGGTGCTCCGCCGGGAGGGGCGCAGTGGCCGTTCCATTAAGACGGGCGCGCGGTCCCAGCGTCGGCTGCCGCTCTCCTGGAGACCATGACCTCTGAGGCGTGCCAGCTCTCCAGGGTCTCTCGGGGATTCGTGTGGTTTCCTAGCAAAATCCCCGAAGGGCAGCCTGTCCTCCCCGAATCTGAAGCCACTCACCCGTGGTCACAGCGGGCTTGGTCCCATGTCCTTGTGGGTGCGTGTTGTGAGCTGGGCTCGTGACGCTTCATCCGCCGGCATCTAAGTTTGGGGCCCGAAGAAACAGATGGGGGTTTCCCTGGGGGGAGACCCCAGCAAGTAAGAATGAGGGAGTGGGGAGAGGGCAAGACGGGGAAGGGGTGGAAGAAAAGAAGGACCCATGAATGCCTGATGGGCACGATCCCACGGGAGACCCTCCCTCCCCTGGGGAGTCAGCCCAGGGAGGGGGCGGAGGGCCGCTTCATCCTCACTGGCTCCCCACCCCCTCCAGGTGGGGAGGGTGAGACACAGGTGCTTGGGGAGGGGAAGCTGCTGCTGCAGGTAAACTCACCTGGCCAAGGTTATCCTGGCAGGATGCGCCAACCGCGCCTCCCCGCATGTTCATGCCTAAAAGATGCCGGTTCTTCACAAATCTCCTCTCAGAGAAGGAGCTCTCGGGCAGTACGAGAGCTGCTAAATCTCTAAGGATGGTTATTATGGAGATTAGCAGCAAGGTGCCTATAATAGGATCGGCTGAAAATGAACAGGTGCGCGATGGCAGTTGCTAAAATCTGTCTGTGCATCAGTCAGGGATCGTGTTGGAAATGCAGATTCTGATCTGCAGAAGTAAGTTTGGGGTCGGGCCTGAGATTTCCTTTCCTTTCCTTTCCTTCTCCTTTCCTTTCCTTCTCCTTTCCTTTCCTTCTCCTTTCCTTTGCTTCTCCTTTCCTTTCCTTCTCCTTTCCTTTCCTTCTCCTTTCCTTTGCTTCTCCTTTCCTTTCCTTCTCCTTTCCTTTCCTTCTCCTTTCCTTTCCTTCTCCTTTCTTCTCTCTATTCTATTCTAGTCTATTCTATTCTGTTCTATTTGAGAGAAAAGAGTACGAGCAGGGGAGGGGGCACAGGGAGAGAGAGACTAAGAAATTAAGCAGCCCCCGTGCTCCGCTCAGAACCCAACGCAGAGCTCGATCCCACCACCCTGGGATCATGACCTGAGCTGAAACCAAGAGTTGGACGCTCAACCGACTGAGCCACCCAGGCGCCCCGAGAGTTTGCATTTCTAGCCAGCTCCCAGGTGATGTCAAGGCTGCAGGTCTGTGGACCACATTTTGAGCAGGAAGAGCTTAAGTGAATTAACAATGTCTCTTTCATGAAAGCAGTGAGAGATGGTCTGGTTCTGGTATGCTCTGTGTCGTGAAGCCTTCAGGGAGGGACCTGACCCCTCCTGTCCTGTTGCTCTACTGGGAGCAGCCTCTATCCCCAAGGTCCAGGTGATGGCCCCAAATGGCTGTGTCAACTCCAGCCATCTCACTGATATTCCAGTTAGTAGGAGAGAAAAGGATGAAGAGGGACAAAGAGGTTTTGTTTTTTTTTTTTTTTTTTTAATTTTAACCTTTTTACAAATTCACAGGCAGGTGTAAGAAAAAAAGATTCTGTGTACCTGTTACCCAGTCTTCCCCCGACGGCAGCGCCTTGGAAAACAACAGTAGAATATCGCCACCAGGACGCTGACATTGTCACGATCCGCCAATAGTTCAGATTTCTGCAGCTTGACTTGTACTCCATGCGGGTGTATTTCCTGTGTGGTTTAGTCACCTGTGTAGGTTTGGGCCTCCAAGCACGGTCACGATACAGAACAGTCCCAGCAACGTAGGGGTCTGGGGTGTTGCCCTTTTATAACCACACTCCCCTCTCTCCCAACCTCGTCCCTGGTCCCTACCCGCTGGAAAATATGGAGTGAAGGGTTTGGCCAGGAGTCTTTTCGTTACTCGTATTTTTTTCTGTTGAGATAGACTTTGCATACAACAGAATGTACAGATTTTACATGTACAGGTCAGTGAGTGTGATGAATTATATAGCCACGTGGTTCCCCGTGGTTCCAGAAAGCTCATCCGTGCCTCTGTGTGGTCAGACCCCCTCAGCCCCCACAAAGGCAGTGTTTAGTGTGTGTGTCCTTGGGCTCCGTGTAACAGAGGTCAACATGCTCTCGAATGTCATCCATCAAATGGTGCACATCAATAGTCTTTTTTTTGTTTGTTTTTTTAATTGCCTCTCATTCTGTTGTTGGCATGATGGTGTGTGTGGGCTCACCCGTTGAGGACACTTGGCTACTACGAAGAGAGCGGTTACAAACATTCGTGCTAGTCTTTTTAGCGACATCTGTTTTCTGTTCCTTTGGGTACATGCCCGGGAGCGGAAGAGCGGGGCTGAAGGGCGAGTGTGTGCTTTAATTTGAGAAGACGCTGCTGGCGCCCGGTCGTATAGATTGTAGCTTTTCTGGTGTGTGCGTTCCTATCCCGGGATGGCATCCATTTGTACTTCCTCGGTGATCAGTTACGTCGAGCATCTTTTCATGTGGTAAGTGGCCACTTGCGTGCCATCCTTTATGAAATGCCTGTTCAAATCGCTTGCCCATCTTAAAACTGGAGTAGTCTGCCCTTTTAATTATGGAGTGGTAACAGTTCTGTGTCCTGGGTGTGAGTGCTTCATTTTCTCACAATCTGGAACTTGCCTTTTTGTTTTCTTAATGGTGTCTCTGGGTGAGCAACAGTTGTAAGTTGTAGTGGAGTACACTTTAGCAATGTTTAAATCCCTCGTTGGGGGGCGCCTGGGTGGCCCAGTCAGTTAAGCGTTTGACTTCGGCTCAGGTCATGATCTCACAGTTTGTGAGTTCGAGCCCCGCGTCGGGTTCTGTGCTGACAGCTCACAGCCTGGAGCCTGCTTCGGATTCTCTGTCTCCTTCTCTCTCTGCCCCTCCCCAACTTGTGCTCTGTCTCTCTATGTCTCTCAAAAAATAAACAAATGGAAAAAAAATTAAAAAAAATAAAAAAATTAAAAAAAATAAATCCCTCGTTGGGACGCTGTGTGTCCTCTCTACCAAATTGTGCCGTGCGCAAAACTTGCCTACGTTCAGGTGCACGGTCCATCTCAGATACAATCCGTGTCTGAGGTCACACAGATGTCAAGAGTCACTTGTTTCTCCCTAAGGACATCCAGTTCTAGCGGCATTTGTTAGGACAACCGTTCTTCCCCCACTGAATTAATAATCATTATTTACTACTAATAATTGGTATCAATTGTTTCTGCGTTCTCTGTTTTCTGCCTGATCACTGAGCTAGAGGCTTATCAATTGTATTTATCTTTTCAAAGAAAAGACTTCTGGTTTTGATTTTTTTTACGTTACTTGGTTTTCATTTTCTTGATTTCTGTTCTCATCTTTATTTTCATCTTCTAACTTTGTGTTTAACTTATTCGTTTTCTAGCTGTCTTTTTTTTTAGTTTTTTTTTAAGTTTATTTATTTTTTGAGAGAGAGACAGAGACAGCATGAGCAGGGGAGGGGGAGAAAGATTGGGAGAGACAGAGAATTCCAAACAGGCTCTGTCAGCATGGAACCCGATGTGGGGCTCGAACTCACAAAACCGTGAGATCATGTCCTGAGCTCGGATCAAGAGTCAGATGCTTAACCGACTGAGCCACCCAGGGGCCTCTCATTATCTAGCCCTCTAACATGGATGCTGAGGCCAGTAACTTCAGACTGTGGCACCGAAGCTATGAATTTCTCTCTAAGGGTCGCTTTGGCTGCACGCTGCAGATCGGACCACGCTCACCTTCATCGCCCTCCATTGCAAATAATTTTGTAATCCCCCCTGTGACTCCCGTGACCCTTGGATTATTTGGAAGCGTGTTCCTTGAGCTTGAGTTCCAAGTGGGTTGTGATTGTTCCCCAGGCATCTTCCTGTGGTTTGTTTCTAATCAAAGCCCACTGACACAGGGAGCAGCGTCCGCACGCTGAGCTCCCCACGGTGTGCTGTTGTGGCTCCTCTCGTGGCACGGCGCGTGGTCTTTCTGGGTGGTATTTCCTGTGCGCCCAGAAGTAGGCAGTGCGCCCTGCTGCTGAGTATTCTACAGGGTCGGCTAGGTCAAGGTGGTGACGGGTTTGCTCCAACCTTTTATGTTTTTACTCATTTCTTTTGCCTACTCATTCTATCTGAGAGTGGGATTCTTGAATCTCCAACTAAGACAATGGACTTTCTGTTACTCCTTTTTTTTTTTCAATATGAAATTGATTGTCAAATTGGTTTCCACACAACACCCAGTGCTCATCCCAAAAGGTGCCCTCCTCAATACCCATCACCCCCCTTCCCCCCCCCATCCCCCATCAACCCTCAGTTTGTTCTCAGTTTTTAAAAGTCTCATACTTTGGCTGTCTCCCTCTCTAACCTCTTTTTTTTTCTTCCCCTCCCCCATAGACTTATGTTAAGTTTCTCAGGATCCACGTAAGAGTGAAAACATATGGTATCTGTCTTTCTCTGCATGACTTACTTCACTTAACACTCTCCAGTTCCATCCACATTGCTACAAAAGGCCAGATTTCATTCTTTCTCATTGCCACGTAGTATTCCGTTGTGTATGTAAACCACAACTTCTGTATCCATTCATCAGTTGATGGACATTTAGGCTCTTCCCTAATTTGGCTCTTGTTGAAAGTGCTGCTGTAAACATTGGGTCCAAGTGCCCCTATGCATCAGCACTCCTGCATCTCTTGGGTAAATTCCTAGCAGTGCTATTGCTGGGTCATAGGGTGGATCTATTTTTAATTTTTTGAGGAGCCTCCACACTGTTTTCCAGAGCGGCTGCACCCGTTTGCATTCCCACCAACAGTGCAAGAGGCTTCCCGCTTCTCCACTCCTTTTTTTTTTAAACTATAAAATTCTGCCTCGCGATGTTTTGAAGCACTGTTATCAGGTGTTGACACATTTCCGCGTTCACAAAGATTGAAATAAACGTGTATATATATTAATCACTACATACGCAACACGTAACGCGCACGTACTGCCTGTGTGCTGCAGGTATAAATACCAACACGACGTGTACGCACGGCTTCCTCCCGTTTCTGTGCCCCGTCTGTCCAATTTTTATCACCTCACCCCCCCCCCCAAGAGAGCCCCTTTTATTCCTCCAGGGCTTCTGTGTGCACAGAAGAGAAAGTGCAAATGCATGTTTCTGTTCCCTCCCCTCCCCCTCGCCCCCGCACAAGGGTAGTGCGTGACGTACTCTCTTGCGCAATGTCACCGTCCCCCACGACACTGTCTCGGTGCCGTGTTCTTGCCAGCGCGGCCGGGCTCCCCTGGGAGGGCCGCGGGGCGCGCCTGTGAGGTCAGCCAGCCCCGTTGGGGGTGCTGGGCCGGCGCCCCCATCGGCCGTTACAAAGTGCTGCCTCTCCCTGCGCAGGGGGAGACCGCGAACACTCCTCACTTCACGTTGTCCCCCTGCTGCAGGCACCGGCCTCCGACGCGGGTCCTGCCCTCCGGGAGACTCGGGATTCGCGACGCTCGCACGCGGCCTCCCCCAGCAGCCCGGCAGCCAACATCGGCGCGAGGAGGCCTTCTGCACAAATACCCTGCGAACGGCGGTGGCGTTAGGCAGCTACGGCTTCTGTGCTGGGCGCCGCGGTCTAGCGAGATGCCGCCTGGGCTCCCAGCTCCACGGATTCACTGTGCGCCTTTGGGTGACGACTGTGGTTTAGGGCGTCAGGGTGGTGACAGCTGACGTGTCAAGCGGGTGCTTATTCTGTCCTCAGCACAACTCGTAAGAGCACTGCGCGCTTAATCCCCTTTACTTGACGTCGGGACGAGATCGGTCGCATTACGTACCCCCTGGTAAATCTTTCTGAGGCACAGAGAGGTTAAGTAACTTGGCCAAGGTCGCGCAGCCCAGGGGAGCCAGCGTTCAATCCCAGCAATCAGTCCAGGTTATCGTGAAGATTACACCCATCCGTGAACGCGGCGTACTCAGACGGGGACCTGGTACGCGCTCACCAGGTGTTAGCTTAGTTGCCGTCGTTACCTGGCTCTTGAACTGCAGTGCAGCTAGCCTTGCCGAGGCGGAAAATACCGTGCGCACTTAGAAAGATCAGAGATTCCGTTTCACCCTGTGCAGTTTGTAAACGGGCTGGGTCCGTGGGAGAGGCAGGTGCTGGACCAGGCGGGAAACGCCGAGAGAGGGGGGAGGCTGGGTCACCCTGTTAACAAAAGCCGGGGTGCAGCCTGGCTTCCTACCCGCGTGCCTCCGGGATCGTGCTGACACAGGACGCCGCCAGCATGAGATGTGCGAATGGCTTGGAGTCCCTTTGCTTTTCTCTGAAGCAGAGAGCAAAGCAGAGAAGTTAGCACACTTGTTTTGGCAGAGGAAAAAACGCAGAATGCCCAAACCACAGAATTCTCAAGAATATTGCTAAGCACTAATTTTGCTAACATGTCAGCCAGCCTTTCAGATCTAGGCAGTCTTGCTCCTCGGCTGGAAACAGTTCCCGAAAGCCCTGTGGTCCCAAACACACCCTGGACTTGTGGGGTCATGAGGAAATCCGCTGCTGCGTCCTCTCGCCTTGCAGCCAGGCCCAGCGGCAGCAGCCCCGATGCCTCAGCCCCGGGACCACCCGAAACATGCCGGCGGGTCTGCCGAAACCTCAGCCCAGTCCTCCTGAACTCGGTTAAGACCCAGAGGTTCACATGCCCTCGGAAAATGATCTCACCAAGACCCGCTCCCCAGGTTGAGGTCCCAGGGCCCCCGAGCCAACGTCAGGGTGCGGACCAGGCTCCTTCTTGGCACACCTCCTTGTGTTTCAAGGTCAGCGTCTCCATCAAAACTGGCTAAGTAATGAGGCAAATAGGATAACATCCCTGTTAAGAAGGTAATGAGTCACAAATGCTATTTCGATGGTTTCCTTTGAAAGAAATACGCAAACCAAACCAATTTTAATTAAAGATCTTGTCTTTGTAATCAGGCAGCCGCAAATGAAGGCCAAACTGCTTTCATGTGGAGTCATATACACAGAGCTGAGCTAGTTTTCCCATAAAAGGACACGGCTTTTTTTTCTTTTTTTTTTTTTCAAATAAAAAAGTAGTTTGTTTCTAACAATATGGGGGACAACAAAAAGCTATCTTTTGCAAAGTATAAAATTGTGAACCGCCCTCGATCCCCCCCCCCCCAATGGATGCCATCTGTCGATGCTAAACCAGTTGGAACGTTTGCCAAAGTCACATCCCAGCTGGGATTATCCCGCCCTTGGAGATTATACACGTGATCCTGATTTTTCAGCAAAAAAAAACGTACTCGAAAACCAAATAAACCCACCTCTAAGTACATCTAAAGCACAAATGGCGGAGAAATGATTGTCACACGCCACAGTGTGTTTCTTCTGCGGAAGAAACCGCCTGAACATCAAAAGTGATGTTTGGGTTTTTAGTTGTGAGCTGTCAACGGAATTGAAATACCTCTCCTAAATACGTCGTCCAAAACCAGCCGAGGAGATCATCGTCTTTGGTTAAACATGCATGTAATTTAATAATCCAGGAAAGGAAAAATGCATCCTTAGTGGCCTGAGCTCAGCCATGTGTCCCTGCTTCTCGACGGTGCCGGATCACGTCTTCACCGGAGAGGGTCTTGGGGCGGCTGCCCGCGGAGCGTCCCGCAGACACCTCGCCCCACGCCACGTTGAGTGCGTCTCCAGATGGCCGGCTGCGCTCTGGCCAGGGAGGGCTTCAGGGGCAGCGGTCGTCTTGAGCCCTCTGGGCCTCCCCGGTGCGGGAGCCTCGGGGCGCTTGGCCACTGCCTGCTGGCCTGGGCGAGCTCGGAGGCAGGAGGCCGGGGCGTTGATGTTGACTCATGGGAGCTCCCGCCCATCTTCACGCGAGTGACTGTTCCAGTCCTACACGTGCTGAGCTCTGCTCTCTGGCAAGAACCAGAACGCGCGATGGGAAACCAGGCGGCACCAGAGAGTCCTGTACACAGGGAGCTTCTCTTCTGTCTGAGTGACAGAATGCGCGCCAGCAGCCGGGGATGTCGCCGGACGGATGGGTGCCGGGTGCCGGGCGGTGTCACACAGCCATCTGTGTCTCCAGATTTCAGCTACGTGTTCCCTGGGTGCCACGTCCCCCGTGGGAGCTTCCCTGCATGTGTGAGATCGGGTCCCGACGAGGGGAGCTGCAAATCACATCTCCTCGTTCCAGCGGGAGGGCGTGATATGCCGCAGAGGACACAGCCCCCTCCGCTTGCTCCCAGGCTGTGGTCTCCAGAGGCATTTCACAGGGCAGCAAGGCTTGGCGAGCCCGCAGCGGCACCTTCACGTTGGCGGTGAGAGTCAGCATGCACCGGCCATTGTCATCCCCACTTAAGAAAAGTTTTTTTTTTAATGTTTATTATTTGAGAAAGAGACAGAGAGCAAGCAGGGGAGGGGCAGAGAGAGAGGGAGATGCAGAATCCGAAACAGGCTCCAGGCTCCGAGCTGTCAGCACAGAGCCCGACGCGGGGCTCGAACCCACAGACCGCGAGATCATGGCCTGAGCTGAAGTCGGCCGCATAACCAACTGAGCCACCCAGGCGCCCCAAGTCATCCCCGTGTTTAAATGCACGGGGTGATGTAGAGTCCCGCTCTGGCACAGCAGGTAGTGGCCTGGGTCTCAGTCCCACAGCGTCTGCTTGTGGCCCTTGGTGGCAGTGAGGCAGCCTCTTATCTGTGAAACGATGACCATACCCACCTCAGCCCCCAGGGGTGGCCGCGCCTCAGCCCAGGTTTTCATATTCACCACGCACCACAGACTTGGGAGCGAGCCTTCCCACGCGAGCGGACCACACCCGCGGTTCTTTGCGAATGCAGGCAGCCTCTGGGAGTGCCGTCTGCTCAGAAAGGTGGCATGGCCACAGGACACAGGGTGACCACACGGGCCGGGAAGTCTGCTGCCGCTCCAAAGCTGTCTCGCCGGCCCCGCGGGCTGGACCCCTCCCCTTAGACAGCACATCTGGTGCCTGAGGACTCCCGTCTGCATCACGGAGCTGGGCAGCGGGGTTGTCCGAACCTAAGAACAGGAGGTGCTGACCATCCATCCGGCCATGGGACACTGGACCACAGGGCTAAGGGGGCAGGAGGCAAGTCGGTGTGAACCGACCCGAGAGGCGCTCCCGGAGGCTGAAGACAGCAGTGACTTTGCACGTGAGCCCTTGTCACGTGTTTGCCGTCTTCAAAATCAGAAGGCGGAGCTTCAGCCCTGGAGACCACGTGACCTTGCGTGGTGTTACGAGCCATGAGCCTCTCTCCCTGAGCGGATGAGGACATCTTTTTAAGGCCTCCCTTGGGTTTCACATGTTCTGTGCGAAGGTCCCCCACCTCCCGAAGGACCCAGTGCTTCCCAAACATGCCGTGCTTCCTCCGGCCTGCCTTCTCTCTGAAATGCCACCGCCACCTGCCTTCCCCAGGCCGACACACGAGCAGCCTCCTGGGCGAGGCCTCCTCTGGTCCCCCTCCCAGACCAGGCCATGGGGCCCCTCTGCACAGCCAGTCCTGTATGTTCCCCGATGTCGTGTCACTACCTGTTGTGTGGGTTTGGATTATGTTCAGGTGAAAGCAAGAGAAACCTAGGTTTTGTTTTGTTTTTTTCTTTTTCACAACAAAGTCTGGGGGAAGGCAGGTCAGGGAAGTAGCGGTGCTTCTCCTCCAAAATGTCTTCAGGAAATGGCTTCTTCTGTCTAATCCACCGCGTGTTGCCTCTCGGCCCAAAGCCACCTTTGCTCAGGATGGCCACTTCAGCACCAGCCATCACATCTGCATTCCAGCCAGCAGAAAAGAAGACCTGTGAGAGGAAAGGACAGAGGGCCCACCACACTCTGCTTAGATCGTAATCACATGGCCACCTCTAGCTGCAAGGGATGCTGGGGGTGGAGTTTTAATCCTGGGTGGTCACACACCCAAGTGAACATGGGCCCTGTTCCCACGGAGGGGTATGGCAGACATGGGGGACCGGAGGGGGTCTGTGCTCTCCTAATGCTCAGTTCAGAGCCAGGATTGTCAGAGGTCCTCAGTAAGTAGGTGATGTTGGAGTGAGTGAGTGCACGCCGGCCGCGGGCCCTGGATGCGAGGTGCACCTCTGGTGGGGCCCCCCCGCCGGGCCTTGCCGCTAAGCTGCTTGCGAGCAGTGTTCTTCACATCGGACGGGCAAAGAGGGTCTGGCAGCTTTGACCTCAGGGCCGCACGGGGGCCGGGGCATGAGGAGGCCTGCCGGGGAGGCAGGGTCCCGGGAGCCCACCAGGGGTCCGGGGGACTTCCCTGATTGCCTCTCCTGCCCTCCGCCCCTCTAGGTGCCTGAGGCCCTCTCCCACTTCTGGGTCCGGGTCCGGGTCTGGGCTGGCCGAGTTTCAGCAGGTAACCCCGCTGAAGGGGTCTGCATTTCATTGATCCCGTGTCCCTGGGGCCCAGCCTTGCAGCCAGCTGTGCGGCAGGATCATCTCCTACAACTCGGTTAGCGGAAGACCCCCCAGACGGCAGGGGCACTTGGGCCGGCTTGCTTCCCACAGCGAGGCTCCGTGCGGTGGAGGTCAGGCTGCTGGGCGTCTGGAAGGAGGGAAGGGCAGAGTGGAGGGGTTTTGGCGCTCTCCGGCAGAGGCAGAGGGAAGATGCTCCTGTACTTGGCCGGCCGGACGGGGACGGAAGAGGCAGGAAAGGCTGGAACCACCCACACGCTCCCCCCCCCCCCCCGCCCCGTATGGCGTCACAGCTGTGGCTCCTTCAGCTCTTCTTGGGGCCCAAGCACGCAAAGGACCCGCACCGCTCCCCCCCCACCGCCCCCGACTGTGTCTGCACCTCCAAACCTGCTCTGGTAGCCCAGAGAGAACTCCCCTGAGAGCTGGAAGGACTTAGCAGCGACAGTGTCCAACCTCCTGCCCCGACAGAAGGGGAAACTGAGGCTGGGGGGGGGGCCGCGTCGCCAGTAGTCCCAGGACTGCTGGGTCAAGACCGAGGCCTCCTGCCTTCCACGTCCCTGGTGTCCTTACTAGGTCCCCCAGAAGGGCCTGTCCTTTTGCCTCCTTTACACCTGCACCAAAAATGGCACGTGCCCCGGTGTCAGGCACGGGAGGCCCGAAGTACCTTGTCTCGTAACTTCCTCCCTGTTGACATGATCGTGGGGGTGGGGAGTCCGTGAAGGTCATCGCGGAAAAGACACCCCCCGGCCCAGAGAGGTCCCTCCCCTGGCACCACCGAGGCTGCTCCTGGGCACCCGCTGCCCGTGGCGTTGCTTCTGCACGGCCTCCGCATCCCTGGAGCTCTTAGCTGCCTGCACACGTCAGAGCCGCTAAGAAGGCATCACCCTGGGGTCTCCAAGGACCGAGTGGTCCCCAAGCTGAGCGGGCTGGACCGAGGGAGTGGGTGAGGCAGGGCTGCAGCCGGGACGGCCACGTGGGTAACCGCAGACCCACTCTGAGCTTCAGAGGGCTCGTGTTTGAGACGAGGGGTGGGGCCGCGTGCTGCCCACCTGCCCACGAGGCACAAGCCCTCGGCCCCCACATGCCTTCCCGCTGGGACAGGGTGCCTCGCCCAGCAAGTACCCTGGTCGAGGGGGGGCTGGCTCTTGAACCCAGCCCCTGCTAATTATCCCTCCTGGTTGCTCGGCCTGATAACTGTTGCGTTTGGAAATAAATGACACACTTTCCCTACATCTGCTCCAAATTTGCATTTCAGAAATTAGAGAACTTAGTTATGTGGTATTACATGGCAGTCCGGGCCGGGTCTCGGAGTATGGAACTGATTGGATATTCTGCCCAAAATGAGAGGAGTTTCGAGCTCTTTCCAGGAAATTGAGTGGAACACCCAAACTGACATCCAATATTAAATATTATATTTGTATAGTTGTTCCGTAGAGTTCCCTGGCATCCAGCATCTGAGAGCAAAATTTATAAGTGGGGAAATTGAATACCTGGTTAGAATGATGTTCATCAGGGCTCAGAAATTAAAATATTACTGTATGCACTCCAAGTCAGGCTGCTTATAAAGGTAGAGCTATTAAAATATGATTAGCT
Organism: Lynx canadensis; assembly: GCF_007474595.2. NCBI lineage: Eukaryota > Metazoa > Chordata > Mammalia > Carnivora > Felidae > Lynx > Lynx canadensis. The sequence goes on from NC_044317.1 coordinate 2,957,871, forward strand.
GAACCGTATTTTGTCTCAAAAATGTCATACACCATTAAAGTTGAAAAGACCTTGATGCAAATAACCTTGGCAGAGTCCCTGCCCCGTCAGCAGCAATGTGAGTGTGCAGTCCCTCCAAGTGAGGGGAAAATGGGGAGCCTCCCAGGGCAGCCGGGCTCCCTGGGGCTGCGGGGGCACCCAGCGCCTTGAGACTCTGGCTCATGGGCTCAGGAGCGTGTCTCAGTGGGACGTTTCAGGCCAGGGCAGGTTCATCGGAGCGTGCGCGGCAGGGACAGGTCTGGGTGCAAAACTTCAGGGAATGCCAAAACTCTGGGTAATCCAGCCAGGTAAGCTAATATTTTAGCATAATATTAAAAAAAAAAAAAAAAGCCAGCAGACTACTGCCTGCTGCCTGGCCTGTTTTTATAAATAAAGTTTTATTGGAACCAGGGGCCAAGATTAGGGTGGGGTGAGTGAAGCAGTGTTGTACATGTTCAGGACCAGATCCTGCCTTCACTTGAAATTCGATATTTTGTTCGTCGTGGATTTTGGGGGTATTATTTTTGAGTTTTGGAGCATCCATTTAAATTTTGGACCCGAGGCCCCACTTGCCTTACCCGGCCGCCGCCAGGGGCCAGGGAAATCATTATGGAGGTGCGCTCCCACCTACATCCCCCAGCAGGACGACACGGTGGCCTTTCTGCCAGGGTCCCCGTGAGGCGACTGCGCTTGGAATCCCGTGCCCACGGTGGATGTGGTGGGAGCGAACAGCCCCTGTAGGAGAGCCTGGCCCCATCCCAAAGGTCAGCCACCCCTGTTTGATCCACTGCCGTGAACATCTTAGCGAAAACCACCGAAGGCAAAAGCCCAGATTCCCGCCCTACCTCCAGGCACAGCTCGGGGGCTGGTGTCAGGGGACCTCGGATGTCTCCACCCACTTCCTGTGGCCTGGGGCATGGTGCGGCCGGGAAGGTCACGTTGCTGTTCCCTGAGCCTCAGTTTCCTCACTGAACTCGGCAGGGGATAACAAAACCCACGTTGCCCGTCCCTGGATTTCAGCTTCTTAAACCTTGAGTCAAAGTGGCGAAGGCGCCAGCTCTGAAGGGCTCTATACGCCCGCCAAAGCGCAATGTTCTCTTCCAGAAATGGGGTCAGAGACAGTAAACGTCCTATCCAAGATCACACAGCTGGTAGTGGGGACGCGGCTTCAGAAAATCCCGGTTTTGGTCTTCACCAACTGGGGCCTGCCTCCGGATATGCTGGTGGTAGTGGTGTGGCTTGCTAAAACAGAAGGCTGCCTCCCACCCCCAAAGTTTCCGATTTGGTAGGTTTTGGGGGGGCCCACGAACCGGCCTTTCTGGCAAGTTCCCCGGTGCCCCCGATGCTGCAGTCAGGGACCTCGTTTGGAAACCCTCCTCTGAGGGCGACGGGGGAGGCCTAGGGTGAGGCAAGGAGGCTGGTACCAGACTATGTCCCCTCCTTTGCAGGGGATGCTCCTAGTGCCGGGGAAGGGCACGCTGGTCAGGCGGTGTTTCCCGAACGCTGTGCCTGCACCCGCACGGAAGCTGCTCTAAAAGGTGTCGATTTGCAGGCCCCACCGCAGACCTGCTGGATCAGGGGTCGGCCAGGGGTGGGGATATTCGTCCTCGCCCCCTCCCAGGCGACTCTGTGGCCCATGAGTCAGGACCGCTCCCCGCCCCCTCCATTTAGTACCGCTTGGGAGGGGTTAATTTTAAATACCAGTCCCTGCGCCCAGCCCCGCAGCATTGGAGTTCAACACCCGCCAGTCAGCGCAGGCATGTCGCCAGCTCCTAGAGCTCCCTGGAGGATGCTGATGTACCGCCAGGCTTGAGAAGGTGTGAGCTAAAGGGCCATCCCCGAGCAGAGACCCCAACAGCGCTAAGAGGGACGCTGAGTCGTGTCCACGCGGCGGCCGAGCGAAAGGCCGTAGCTGATGGACAGCCCTGGGGCGGACGGCCGTCTGAAAAGCGGGTAGATCTGGAGTCATCGAAGAAAATTGTATGTGAGGACGTTGGGCAGGGCACCACTGTTCTGTAAGGTTGTCTTTTCCTTCAAACCACTGAGGCCTGGAAGGGACCCAGATATAATAGAATTGACCATATTGCCCACTTAGGGTACAGACCACGCGGCCTCATAAACGGGCTGAGAGACCCATAAATTGAAATAACAGCACGCCCCCCTCCCCGCCCCACCCCTGCCACTTGTTTGGCTTGGCAGAGAGGAGAGTTCATGCCTGGCATTATTATTACTATGGGTTTTTATGGTGACTCACCTCCCACATTTGAGCCTTCCTCTCGCTGCCTGAGGAGGAAGTCTCCCTGACGTCTGTGTTGCCACTAAGATTTGTCAGGGTGGTTGCGGACCTCGGGTCTCCCCGGGGCCACGGTCCCTGGGCTCAGGCCGCTCGGAGGCCCGGCCTACCGCCATCCCCCGGGGCCTTGATTTTTCATGCAGGGAGCACGGTGTCAGCCTCACTGGTGAGCTTAGCTCAGCGCTAGGCAGGAGGGGGGAGGGGTGACCAGGCTCTGGAGGGGGCTGACGTCACCTGGGGCCACTGCTTCTGGCCTTTTGGCCACACTGTGCCCTTTGCTCAGCCATAAGCCTCAGCAAGAGAAGTTGAGTTAGCCTCCAATCCTGGGCGAAGCTGGGCATCTGGAGCGGGGGGCAAGACTGCCCGGGTTCAAATCCCCGCTCCAGCCCAGACCTACTGGTCATCCTCACATGTTGCTGAAAACAACCCCCACCACCACCACCACCACCAAGAGAACAAACAAACAAAACCTTCTCACCGTGCCTCAGTTTCCCCACGTGTTGAAAGGGAATCCTCACCATGACGCCACATAGGTTGTTTTAGATCTAAAGCGGACTCGGCCGGAGAGAGCAGCCCTAAAGCAGCGAGTGCCCAGGAGGCTAATTTCACCGGCCTGTGTTCATCTGCCCATCCCTCTAGCCACCTTTCTAAACAGGTCGTGTAATTTTAACTTCTTTTGCAGACATTAGATTTCACCTCTGGGGTCCATCTAGTCGTTAGGCCAAATGCCTCCGTTCAAGGTTTTAGCAACGCACCTACAGAAACGCAGCTGGCCTTGCCTTGGTAACCTGATGGGCAGAGTCAGAATCCAGAAATTTCTAGGCAGGTAAAGAGGGACCCTGGGGGTCTCCAGGGAGAGGGAGGTACAGGAGCAGAGCTGCCCCACAAAGGACTGGACTTGCCCGGGGAGAAGCTGAATCCCACTCACCCTGCCCTCCCCTCTGCGGGGTCTGGCACCAAGTGGGCTCACTGGAGCCCCTCAGCGGGGCCGCGGCTGTGCGGTCCCCTGGGTGCCGTCCTTGGCCCCTTCCTGGGTGCTATTGTCCGCAACTCCCCTCACCAGGATCCAGAGGACTTGTGGGAAAATTAGTCTTTGCTCTTTGTGAAAAAGATAGGCTGTGGATTCTAGTGGCGGGGGTGGGGGGGGGGAGTCATTGTGTTCCCCAGCTTTTATTATGGAAATGTTCAAACTGGGAGGCTGAAAGGAGTGAACACCGACACCCATAGCCCCCCCCCCCACCCCATTCTCCAGCTTACACCTTGCTATTCTTGCTTTCTCTGGTACCTGTCCATCTGTCTGTCCCTTTGTCCACCACTCATAGATCAACTTCCATCCCATTTTATTTTTTTATGCAGACATCAGGTGGCTTTCTTCTGAGGCTGACTTATTTTACCGTAATGTCTCTGTTCAAGGGTTTGATAAGGTGGAGCCCGTACAGAAATGCAAATCGCTCTTCCTGAACTAACTCTCTCATAAAAACGCACGCCCATGAGCGGTAAGGCAGTTCCTTGGGACAGCGGCTCTGCAGGGACTGCCAGTGCCTCCAACCGTCTGCACCTCTGTCTCCTCCAAGAATTAAAACTGCATTTTCTCAAGCATGAAAATAAAACAAAAAGTAAAAAAACTCTGAGCAGGTTTTTATTACCCTTTTGCAATATTATTAATCCATCCACCCACCCACCTGTCTGTCCATCCATCCCTCCATCCCTCCATCCCTCCATCCCTCCATCCCTCCACCCACCCACCCATCCACCCACCCATCCATCCACCCACCCACCCACCCATCTGTCCGTCTGTCCATCCATCCATCCATCCATCCATCCATCCATCCATCCCTCCACCCATCCATCCCTCCACCCATCCACCCACCCATCCACCCATCCATCCATCCATCCACCCACCCACCCATCTGTCCGTCCATCCATCCATCCATCCATCCATCCATCCATCCATCCATCCATGTATCTGTCCATCTATCCGCCCATCCATCTCTCTATCCATCCACCCATCCAACCACCTATCCACACATCCATCCATCCATCCATCCATCCATCCATCCATCCATCCATCCCTCGACCCATCCATCCATCCCTCGATCCATCCATCCATCCATCCATCCATCCATCCATCCATCCATGTATCTGTCCATCTATCTGTCCATCTATCTCTCTGTTTATCATTCCAACCATCCAACCACCCATCCATGCATCCATCCATCCACCCACTCACCCACCCACCCATCTGTCCATCCATCCATCAATCCATCCATCCATGTATCTGTCCATCTATCCGTCCATCCATGTATCTGTCCATCTATCCATCCATCCATCTCTCTATCCATCCACCCATCCACCCACCTATCCATCCAAACATCTATCTCTGCAAAAAGCATTCACCCAGAGTATCATCGTTAGTCACATGACCCTCATTTAATCCCATGACAACTGTTATTATCTCCTTTGGACACATGAGGAAACTGATGCACAGCAACTTGTCCAACGTCACAGAGCTCTCACAGGCAGTGCTGGGATTTGACCTGCCCACGATAGTGCCTGGGACTGTCTGCCACCCCCATGCCCCCGTAGGACCTGGCAGTTCTGAATGGGCAAGAATGGAGGTGGGCGATGGCTTCCTTGTTTGTGGACTTACCACCTCAGAGTGTGACATCACTGCCCCCCAAGTTTTTAGAGAATCCCCCAAGCCAGGAAGTTTCCCTTCTGAGGAGCTGGGGTTTGGCCTTGCTTGCATCTAGAATCCAGGGAGGGTCAGGTCTGAGATTGCATTTAGGGCCTTTTCCTGGAAAAAGCCCCATTAACCAGTCTCGTGCAGCCGTGTCTGGGAACAAAACCGCATTTCCTGTGTTTACCAAAGATGTTGTGTAGGATGAGTGGAGACCCAGGTCATCCCTACTCAGGCACATTCCAAGGGGACCAGCCACCCCAGGAAGTAAGTCAGGGTGAGGCAGAGGGCACAGGGGCAGGTGCTGGGCCATGGCCGTGTGGGGGGCGCCCTAGGACCTGGAGGGACTGGCCATCTGAGATAATGGAGGTGAGTCCTTTAGGAATTGAGGAGCCTGCTCTGTGATGGGACTGAGCCTGGCTGGGGACCCCTCGGGGTGGGCACTCGGTTACTAGGGTGAGGCCCATCACCCATCATCAGAGCCATGGAGACAACAGCGACTGCTGCTGTTTGAGTAACTTCGGTGGCCAAGCACTTGGTCGTCTCTCTCTGAGGCAGGGGTCATCGTCATCCTCACTGCAGTGACAGGAAAACTGAGGCTTGCAGAACTGAATGACTTTTTCCCCAAGTCATGTGCCGGCCACGGGGTAAGGGGCGGAGCCTGGGCCGGAACCAGGGGCTGTCTGGATGTAAATATCTCAGCTGCTAAGTCCCAGGCGGGGCTCACTCCATTGGTGAAGGCTCGTAAATCGCACGAACAGATGGGGAAACTGAGGCTGGGGAGAGCGAGCAGACTGCCCAGCTCTCGCCTGAGTAGGTGGTAAGGGGTGGGGCGTGTTCAGCCACTTGGATGGTTTTGCACCTTCTCTCTTCCCCCCAAGAGAACAAGTAAAACAAAACATTGAGCCAAGCAACCTCCCTGCACCCTCTTCAGCTGAGTCTGTGGGTAGCACCCCTCCTAGTCCCCCTCCTCTGGCTGGGCCCAGCCTGGAGCAGGGCGTCCATGGGCAGCCCCAGGTGCGTGCCTGCCTGCTGGGGACAGTAGGCGTGATAATGATGTAGATCAAGCAACTACCTCGGCTGTCCCTGCCTTCCCTGCGTACTGCACCCCCAGGTGCCCCCAGGCCCCGTCTCCATGGTGACCGGGGTGGGTGCCCCCAGGTGTATCATGCTTCCCTGCTCTGTGCTTCCCTTGGAAGCCAGTGGGAGGTCAGGGCATCTTCACTCCAAAAAGCAAAGAAACAAAAGGAAAGTGATACGCAAGGGGAGCGTTCAGTAAAGCCTCTCTCTGGATGAATCGTTTCATGTGCCCGATAAGGGCCGGTCCCCCCATTTCACAGGTGGGGACACCGTGGTTGGGGGGCCAGCGGTGGGGAGAGCGTGGGCAGCCCTCCCAAGATCCCGCCTCTGCCCTTTCCCATGACCCCCAAGCCACCCTCGTGATCCAGATGCCCACACCCACAAGCTGTCTGGGCCCTCCCACCCGCCGTGGCTCCCACCTGCATTAGCCTCGGGTTCGCTGGGTGCCCTCGGGATGCACACGTGGGGTTCTGAGCCCCACCGCGCTGTCCTTCTGGTGCAGCCAGAACCTGCGAGGAGCCTCAGAACGTCGCCTGACCCCTGTGCGTGTCTGGGCAGGATGGGAACTAAACCCAGAGACCCCCAGGACCAAGGTGGGGGGTGGGCTTGCTCGTCTGCCCCCTCCGGTTGTTGGAGGAGGCGCCCGGGTCCACCCAACCCTCCTGGGCCTCAGGCTGTTGGCCTGCTCTGTGGGGTAGGAGCTGGCAGGCCTGGCCCGAGGCGGTGCCTCTCAGACTTGATCTGTGGCCTCAGGAGCACCCGAAGGGGTATTGAGACACACGTGGCTGGGCCTGCACCGCCCCTCCTGCCCCCCATCCCTGGAGTTTCACAAGGGGAGGGTCATTTAAGAATGGGCTATCCAAGAGGTTCCCAAGTGACCCCGTTGCTGTAGGCCTAGGGGCCAGACCTTGAGAGCCACCCACCCAGTGACTGGCCCACCAGACTTTCTTAATGGTGTTTCGGGCCAGACGGCCCTGCCTGTAAGGTGCCTAGCGAATCTAACTTGGGTCCCCAACCACTGGGCAAACAAAACCATTTTTTAAAAATGTTTATTTATTTGAGAGAGAGAGAGAGAGGGAGAGAGAATCCCAGGCAGGCCCCGTGCTATCAGCACAGAGCCTGATGCAGGACCAGATCTCACAACAGTGAGTGAGACCATGACCTGAGCCGAAACCAAGAGTTGGATGCTTAACTGACCGAGCCACCCGGGCGTCCCCAAAACAAAGTGATTTCTGAGTGGGGCTGTCACATAAGGCCCCAACCGAGGAACGATCTAGGGCTTCCGGACTTCACCCGGGCCGAGCTCCCAGCCGACAGCCAGCACCAACATGCCAGCCCTGTGCCGTCTTGCAGTTGGGTCAGGCTGCCCCAGCTGAGGCCATGTGGAGCTAAGACTAGTTAGTCTTCCTTGCTGAGCTGACCCTCAGCTTCTCCTCTGTGAAATGGCCTAATAGTGCCACCTCAGATGAGGTCACGTGTATAACATACCCCACATACACTGTGCACGATCAAGCTAGGGCATGGGTGTTATTGGCATTATAGTGGCCAGTTGGCAGATGGGTCCCCCCCTCCCCTGCGTGAAACATGCCGGCCCCTCACCAGGAGTTCCTGGCTTCATTTCTGTCATCATAAAAGATTGTCTTTCCATGAGCAAGCCTCTACTCATGGCGGCTTGTCAAGAAATTTCTCCCGCTCCCTTCCCCCACTCCCCCTGGCCTCCGTTTGAGATGCTCACCAAAGCAGGGCCCATTAAAACGTCAGGGCTGCCAATTGGCGTCACCGGGCCCCGGATGGCCTGGTGGAGAGGTTGGGCACAGGTCCTGGCCACTGCCCAGATGTTGGGGTGGGGAGATGTGCCTGCGGTTGGTGGGGGTGGAGAGCTCCAGGCGGGGAGAGAGAGGCGCATGAATAATCCAATGACCTTTCCTCTCCGTGTTTGGGTGAACATAAGCCTGTTTACAATAAACCCCAGGGAGATTTTTCATCCTTCCAAATGGAACAAGGGTTATGTAAGCAGAGAGACCTTGAGCTCGGCAAACACCTGTTCTAGGGGCCAAATGGAGGGACGTCAGGAGAAACAGAGCCCTCTGTTGACTCATGACCAGTTTGAAGTGACACGGCCTTCATCAAGCCCGGGGGCTGCTGGGGAGGGCAGAGAGCCCTTCCTCGGGCACTCCTTCCCCGCATCCGCACAGGTCAGGATGCACACACAGCCTTGGACCCTGAGACAGCTGCCTGTGTCTATAGGTCTTACTTCACAACAACCCTGGGTGTCCTCTCTGTTTAAAAACAGACCATATACGTTCGGATTACAGGCAGTGGGAGAGCAGGAAGTCCGTGCGGGGAAAAAAAAAAAAAATTGAGAGTAACTCATCCCTCATTAGTTTTTGTGTTTCTGTTTTACCCCGTCCCTGATGACTTTGAGCGGGAGACTCAACCCGGAAATGTTAATCTACAGAGGCTGGTCTTCTATCTTTGGGTCTGGGTATATCGTGTTACATAAGATGAGCCGTTCTGGAAACATGAGGTCAGCCACCCAAGTCTTTGGACGATCTGTGGGATTTTTTTAATGGAAGTTCCCTCTTAATGGTTTGGGTAAGTCTGGCTGAACCCCCTCGGGGGTGCTTCTGTTCTCACTGTTTTCCCAACGGGCACCGACTTGGAAGCTGAGAGTGATTTCGACTCCCGGCTCAGCCCAAGCCACGCCGGAGAGAAGGCAGGGTGGTGGCTTTATGGTGTGTCCAACACCGCCGTCTTCGTTTTCAGATTCTCCTTTAAGCATCCGGCGGATTGTCTTTTCCCAAGTGGCGGCAACGAGATCTCCCGCCCACATGCTCTTCCGAAGGCACCCCACCTCGTAGGGGAGGGTCTGTGTTGGCCTTCACTTGAGTCTCAGTGGGCGTGTGACTATCGCAGAAGCAAGGCGCTGTGACTCCCCAGAGCACGCCCTACGGGGAGGTACAGCTTCTGCGCAGTCCTGTTGGGACATTCGTGCCTGGAACTTGGCCACCATGATGTGGGGAAGCCCACAGGCCCACGTGGCGAGGCACCAAGGCTGGCAGCCGCCAGCCGGGCCGAACTCCCCGTTGCCAGCCAGCCCCGCGTCGCGCCGTCTTGGATGTGGACCCTTCAGCGTGGGGTCTGGCTGCCCCAGCTGCCTCCTCGCGGAGCAGGGACCACGAGCCTGCTTGGAGAGCCCTGCCCCAACGACAGACGTGTGAGCCAAGGTGCACGTTTGCTGTTCGAAGCCGCTGAGTTTTGGGGTGATTTGTGACACAGAGTGCAGGCGTTTCCGTTGAGGCTGCACCCGTCAGGGTGACGCAGGCTTGGCGTGCTCGCGGCATGTCCCGTCTCATTTAAGCCCCTGTCCCGCCCCAAAGGGCGGGGACTGTGGTCGGCCCCTTTTTGAATGAGGAGGAAGAAGCTGAGACTCGGGCAGGTTAAGCTACCTGCCCGTGAGCGTGTGGCCAGGAAGGGCAGGAGCTGGGTCTCTAACAAGCGGTGTCGGACTCCAGAACCGCCGACGGGATCAGCGGCCGGCGGGCTCCGCTCTCCCAGGCTCAGGCCGACGCGCGTGGCCCTCCTCCGTGCGGCCCCCACCTGGATGTTGCCTCCCGTGCGACCGCTCCTCCTCAACAATCCGGCCACACGCCTGGAGGTCCCCCGCACACCCCGCTCGGGCCTCCTGCCAAAGCCTTGCTTCTGCCGAGGCCTCCCCCCCCCCCGAGCGGCCTCCACCCCAGGACACCTGCCCCTCCACCCGGGCCCCTTTCGCAGGCCGGCTGGTCTCGCGAGCTGCGCCCGGCGTGCGACGTGGGTGCCGTCCCAGAGCCTCAGGCCTGGAGAAGGTCCAGGGCGGCAGCCGTCAGGTGAACACCCCCGGCTCGAGCCCGCACGAGGGTGCCCGGATCGGTGCCGCCTCTGACGTCCCCTCCGGCCCGGCCCGTGCCTCTCCCGGACACCTTGTGGTGTGAATGCTCCTCCACCGACCGTGACACCCTGCGAGTGCCGGGCACGGTGTGTTCACCACACTTGTGCAGCCAGCCCCACGACCACCAAATACGGGTTGGTCCGCCGGTCGCCCCGGGTCGCCCTCACCGGTGCCGGGCTCAGCCTCGGCGCTGACAAGGCTGGCCCGTGCTGGCCAGCCTGTGCACCCACATTCCCGTCTTTCATTTGGGGGAACCCGCCCCCCCCCCCCCCCCCGCCTGAGCACCTGGAATAGACAGGACTCTGCAGCCGCGTCCCTGCAACAGAGTGTCCCGCGGGGGCCGGCGGGGGCTTCCCTTCAGCAGGAGACGCTCCTCCCCGGTGCCGGGGCAGCCGACGGACGTCGCCTCCCAGCTGAGTTCCTCTGTGGGCACTGCTGTGGGCCACGCCTGCGCCTCTTCCGTGCGCGGTCCCCATTAAATGACTGATCCAGTGATGGGACAGAGTCCGGTCCCCCGGCCTCAACTCAGGACAGCCCAAGCTCCAGAGGGGCTGTCCCAGCTCCAGAGACCCCCCACCAATGGGATCAGCTGCACCCAGCCCGACCTCTCCGTCCCCACGGGTGGACCCAATGGGCAGTCATCAACCAACCTCCCGTCTCAGAGTCTGCTCTCCGAGGACCCCCAAGTCGGTCTCTCTCTTCCCCGTGTTTCCTGGACGCTCACTTGATGGCTGGTGATTATGCCGCCGCCTTGGAGAGCAGAGTCCGTGGGGAGCGCCACAGTCAGCTGGGAAGAGCCACCTGTCTCCAGGTCATTATGTGAGAGGAAGACGTCTACGCTGTTCTTTGGGGTCTTCCCATCATGCTCTACTCCCGAGTAACACAGTGTCTTATTTGATTTTGTGCAACCCCCCCCCGCCCCGTAATTAATCTTGTCTTCATTTTATTTTACTTGTTTATTTAAAAAAATTTTTTTAATGTTTATTTTTGAGAGAGAGAGAGAGAGAGAGAGAGTGAGAGAGCGCACGTACACGCATGAGCAGGGGAGGGAGGGGCAGAGACACAGACTCCAAAGCAGGCTCCAGGCTCCAGGCTCCAGGCTCCAAGCTGTTAGCACAGAGCCCGACACGGGGCTTGGACCCACCAACGGTGAGATCATGACCTGAGCAGAATTCAGACGCTCGACCGACTGAGCCACCCGGGCGCCCCCAACTTGTCTGCATTTTACAGAAGTGGAATCCAAGGCTCAGAGATACAAAGCCACTTGTTGGAAGCTGCACAGCCAGGAGGCGCATCTCCTGCCTTCACTGCGGCTCTCGCTGTCGCTGATGCTTTGCAGCCCTGTCCCCTCCCGCCCCGGCCCAGCCCCATTCCTGCACCTGCCAGCCTGGTGTCACAGTGCTACCGTTCTGTCACTTGGGGCAGCTCCCTTGGCACGAGTGCCCCGGAGCTAGGACTGAGGGTGATGAATCACTGCCCACTCCAGGTGACCTTGACTCACCAGGGTGTGCAGGGACATCCTCCAGCTGGAACGTTCTCCTGTCCACACTGGACGTATTTCAGCGTGATGGGGAAAATGTCTCAGAGTGAATGGCCTGGGGTTACTCTTCCTTCTCCTGGCATCGTGAGGCCCTGTATTCCTCCACCATGCCTGGCTGGTTCCCAGGAACCTTGAGGGATTCAGCTCTGATGCCTCTTCCTCCAGGAAGCCCTCCCGACTTCCTCCACCTTGCTCCGACTGTGTTCTTACACCCCCAGCAGGGCCTGGCCCTGGCGTCCTTACTGCCAGAAGTGAACCCACCGAGGCCTCGGACTGGGCTGCATTTTTCCTCCTCGTGTCCCCAGCCTCCTACAAGGTGCACATCACACATGCGATGCGTGTCCTAAATGCTCACAGAGGAAGAGTGAGAGAACCCAGGAGCCTTGGCCCACCACCATGCTGGGCCACACTGAACGAACCATCCTGGCATCTCGGGCCTGGCTGGGGGAAGGGGGAGGGCCGTGAGGGGGTCTGGAGACCTGGGACAGTAGGAATAACTCCTGTTTAAGGAGAACTTTCCATGGAGAAAGGTCTCCTGAACCTCATGACCACACCTTAAGGAAGGTTGCTGGGACAGAGGCCGCGCAGGTGGGGATCAGAGGGTGCCTAACCACCACGCCACCCTGCCCCTGGACACCTTGCTCGTGGTAGGGCCTGGGTCTCCCGGCCTCCCTGGGTCCCACTGCCTGATTCAGTTCTGAGCTGGGCTGGAGCCGGGTCGTCCGAGCCTGCTTCCCGAGAGCCCGGTCCAGACGTGCATCCGCAGAGTGGCCTTCCCATCTGCCCAGTGTCACACGTGGTGCTGAGGTTCCCTGGCCTGCCAGCGCCCTGCCCTGCGTGTCCCGGGGAGGGGGGGCAAGAGCCCAAAGTGGAGCGCCGGAAGCTGGAAGCGGCTGTCATTGGCCCCTCACCCGATCTCCACAGGCAGCCGGTAAAGTAGGTGACGTCTCCATGCTCTCAGAGACGTGGGGAAACTGAGGTTCGGCCAGCCGCAGTGACCTCTGTGGGTCACACAGCAGTGCATCAGGACCAGAACCCATGGGCCCGAACCTCTGGCCCCAGCTTCTCCCACCTGTACAATAACGTAAACAGGAAACAAACTGTAATAAATGGATTTTTTTTCCCCAAAAAGAGTATGAAAGGTTGTGACCTCCCTTCCCCTGCAGACCCTATGCTTCTCTCCAACCCTCCCTCTGGAAACCATTGTTACGTGTTTTTTGGTTGGTTTTGGGTTTTTGTTTTGTTTTGTTCTGTTTTTGCTTTTGCCACCTTTCCAGAAAAATCTTCTGCGTTTACAAGCTAAAACACACTTTCTGACGACAGGAGTGCACGTCGCACAGTGAGATGTGCACCCGCTTTCCCTCTTCCCTCTAGGATTGCACAGCGGTCGCGGTAGGTTTCATCCCGCCGGGAGCGCACCCACGCAGGCCGCGGTCTGTTGGAGGAACCCCCGTGGCTGGACTCTCCAAACCGCCGTGGGCCGCCGTCCCTGTGAGCTCTGGAGATGCCGTGGGAGCAAGCCGTCCGGTTATTTACTGCTGCAGGACAAACCGCTCCGAGTTCTAGTGGCTTGAAACTGATCATTTATCTTGCGTAGATTTGGAATCTGCGCTGCGTTTGGTGGGGGAGGCTCTGCTCCGCGTGGCGTCCGTTGGGTCGGCTCAGCCGGGGGTCAGAAGATCCAAGAGCGTGTGCTCCCTGAGGCGGCGACTGGACCCGCTCACCGTCCGCACAGAACTCGGCGGGAGCCGTCGGCGGCGGTCTTGGCTCCTGTCCGCGTGGCCCCGCCATTGGGCTGTTTGCGCTTCCCCGCCGCGCGGTGGCTGAGAAGGGAGGCTTAGCATTTGCCCGTTCATCCATCCATCGATCGGTTTATTCATTAACTATCATAGAGGCACCTCTGTATTTGATATAAATTAATATGAATTACTAACGTGAGAAAACACATTCAGTAAGCATTTATTAAGCACCGACTGTGTGCTAGGCATGGGAGTTACGTGCTAGGCACAGCTGTACTGTGTGTGCAGAAACCGTGCAAGCCGTGGGCCTGCAGCTTTGGTGGTGGTGGTGTTGACTTCAGGACTGTTCTTCTCAGCGGTTCTGTGGAGTAAAGTCCGTCTGTCCCCGGGGCTGGAGAACCGTGACCACGTACAGGCCAGCTCTTGGAGGTGCGAAAGCGTGCATTGGCACCTGCTCTTTGGAAGTGTGCGAGGGTCGCTCTCGCCTGCTCGGAGAAGACGCCCGCAAGTGGACCTCGGTCCAGATGTGGGTCCCCCTAAACGATTTGACTGTAGGGCTTTGGAAGTGAACAGCCCTTCTGTGAGCTCGTGAAGGAAGATCTTCTTCGTGTGGTTGTTTTTACCCGATTGGCGTGTGTGTGACTTCTTTGAAAGGCTTTGTTCGCGATGCTTCCCACCTGGAGTCATGGCGGCAGGTTGGTCTTGGCACGCCGTGCTGGGCTCTGCAAATATTTGCCCACAGCCTGTGCATCCTGACACGTTCTGTATCTGAAGTAACGTTCCGAGCCCCGCACACACGAGGTTGCGGGCGTGGTCGCGAGGCGCTTGGCCAGAGTGTAGACGGAAGGGCTCTTCGCCTCGCTGCTGACCTTGCTGTGAGATGGCCCTTCCGGAACTTTCCCGGCGCCCTTTGTGTGGACCGTGGGACCAAGAGCATGAGTGTGTGTTTTCATATCAACACACGTCCCAATTGTTCCTCTCTGGGTTCTTGTTGGGTGAGGGCTTTGCGCTTTTAACACAAGAAGGAGGAACATTGTCTTAGTTTGGACCCCCCGAGAACTGGACCTTTGGACAAGGATTTGAGTGTGTCGACTGATTTAAGAAATGTTATGAGTCAGTTGTGTTCCCCCAAAAACGAGTGTTGAAGTTCTCATCCCGTGCATGTGACAGTATTTGGAAATAGGGTCTTTGCAGATGTAATCAACGTGGAATTTTGAAAACACTTCAACCCTCCGGTTGAGAGATTATTCCCGTGAACACTCATGGGCCCTTTATGCAAACTCGCCAGTTAGGAACATTTGGAAAGGTGGGGATTTCTTGACATCAGTTTTCTTCTGGATATATGCTTACAAACACAACTTCCCCGCCGTCAGGTTTGAGGCAGGGACTTTGATTCGCATCCGTGTGCCCAACGCAGGCGTGATGCCTGGCACAGGGCAGGCACTAGCTAATTTTTCTGAAACAGATGAGCCTGATGTTTACGTGGATTTGGGTGATCACGTGATGGCCTGTGGCCTTGGATGCTCGCATCCATGCTCCTTGAGGGCGGGGCGCCTTCTGGCTTTGTTTCCTGCCTCACCTGGCTTGTTCAACCCTCACGTCACCTCCGTGGGCGGCTTGCCTATCTCCCCATCTTTCAGATGATGAAGCTAAAGCCCAGAGATGTCAGGACATTTGCCCAACCCACACTCGGATTGGAGTCCGAAGGCCCTGCCCGGAGCCCCATGCTCTGTTGACGGGCAGTGCAGCCTAGTGGCTAGGGAAGGTGGGGAGGCTTGCCACTGTGCCTGACCCCGGCCCTGCCGATTACCAGCGTGGGGCCTGGGAGGCCGGTGACTGCACTCTGATGTCATCCACAAGCCACGCTGGCCAGCCCGGCTCACCCGCCACACACACCAGCCATTCTCACCCCACACTGACCGCTACCTGCCCTACTGTGCTCACGGACGTGGGTGCACAGACGGATAGGAGTGCTTACTCTTCCTGGTACCTAAGGGTAAGACTTTTCATCAGGAAAATCAGAGAAGCACGAAGAAGGTTGCGGGTCGTCCGCCGTTCAGAGATAACTGCTTAGAATATTTCAGTGTCCTTCCCCTGCCTTTGCTGTGTCTCAGAAACATGTTTTGCAGTAGAGGAACCCCTGCCACCTCATTCTGTCCTTTACCACGTGCTTCTGGGCATGATTACAGTCCCCGTGCGCCGGACCAAGACGGGAATCGTTGAGTCACACGCGGCAAGCGACGGGCTGTGACTCAGACGCAGCTAGCCGCTGGCGAGCCTGCGTGCTCACCTGTGCGCACACTCTTGCACACACACATTCACACGCGTGCACTCGAACCTGTATGCATGCTCACGTGCACCCACACACTCTCACGGTGCTCACACCTACCCGCGCGCACACTCGTGTGTACTCAGACTCACACGCCCACGCTCGTGCACACGCACTCACACATGCACAGTCCCACCCCTCCACGTGCTCACACACCCACACACGCACGCGTGCTCACATACGCCCTCGTGTCCACACACACACTCGCTCAGACCCGTGCACACGCCCACACGTGCCCACACACTCACACACGTACGCTAGGAGGTGAAGCTGAACGCAGCTTCGAGAATCTTCTGTAGTAACAGGAGGGGCGTGTACTTCTGTTTCACCAACAGAACTCCCTGCGCCTTGGGGCCCGGCCTCCTCACTCGGTCTCTCGGTGTTGGGTATCTAGAAAACACAGCCGCAGCGAGCGTCCTAGAGTTAAATGTCTTTGCACACGTCCTTAATTACTTCCTGTCCGTAAGTCCCGAACAGTGGGGGATTCAGGTCACTGTTCATTCATACTTGCAGTTCGGGCACATACTTCCCGCTCGTCTTCCAGAAAAGCTGAACACATTTGTGCTGTATCTGAGCACGGTCAACGAGGTTTTGAAGATCGTTCTTTAACGAGGGCTCTGGTGTCTTGGAGGCTTTTTTGGCCACCAAGACCTCAGCTGTGTTCCAAGGAGGAATATTCCAGTCACCTAGGAAGCTAGGCCGTGAATCCGTGACGCAGGAAAGGAAGGCCGGGGAGGGAAGCAGGATGGGAAGCTCCATCCTGCCCAGATTTCTTGAGAAAGTCCCTTCCCTTAGACTTCATTTGCCACGTATTTTGTCCTCCAGGCTGGTCCTGCCCAAGACGAGCCTTTATAAGGAAGGGGGAGGGTTTGCTCTGTGGCTGCTGGGAAAGGATTGTTGGTCAGCAGCCACAAAGCCTGTGTTAAGGCCTCGGAGGGGATTGCAAGGAGGGGCGTGGAAAAGACCTGGCGGGGACAGGGGGCAGGGCGGGCAAAGGACGCTGAACGGAATGCACCTTCCCCCCCACACCCCTGCATTTGGCCGCGACCTGGCAGCCCAGAGGGTCCCACGGTTCCACCACCATTCACACTTCCCTGGGCTTTTCATCCAGGGACCCCCGGAGGCTTGCTGACAACTTGGGCCCCAGATAGAGGGGGTTTTCCAAGAGCCAGTAGCTCACTGGAATAGGTGAGTGGAGGGCAGCGAGGGGCAGTGAAGGGACCCTGGATTTGGGGGATTTGGGACAGACTCGTGGTCCAATTCTACTTCTGCCTTGCCCCCTCCCAGCCCGCCCAGGGCTCTCACCTCTCGGCTCCCTTGTTGGGAGCTCAGCTGCTCTTTGCAGGGCTGTGACGCCGGGAGGGAACTGATCTCCCGATGCCTGGACCCCAGGTGCTCACAGATGGTCCCCGTGCCAGCGTTTGGTCCAAGGTCGAGAAGGGAAAGGATGGGGCCCAGAACAGAGGCGCGGCCGCAAGCCGGCCGCAGGTGATGATGACTTCAGTGGCGGACGGCCCCTTCGTCCTGCCATCCAGCATCTGCCTGGCGAGGCGGTCTCACCGAATACCCCGCCTCACAGATGAGGACACGGGGGTCTGGTGGTTCCGAACAGGGGTCAGCTGGAACCCCAACCCCTGCTCTGTCGGGAGGGCCACCCAGCAAACCCGCAGAAGGAACCGGAGATGTGTTTTGCAAGTCTTGGCACTGGGGCTGCACCTTTGCCCAGGGCACGGGGCGGGGGGACTGGGGGGGTGTGGGCAGCTCTGCGGCTCAGCCCCCAGATGCGACCGCGCTGTTGGGGTGGGGGGGGGCAGCCTCGGCCCCTGGGGCCGAACGCCTGCCTGTCGCCTTTTCTCCCAAGAAAAGTGGTATGAGAGGAGGCATTTCCTCAAGCCTCCCTCAGGCCAGACAAACAATGAAATAGTTATTAATGTTTGAGATTTCATAAAATTTTTTTTTTCGGATTGTAAAAGAGGTTCTGAAAATTGATGTCTGTTTTCCATAATTGGCGAGCGTTCCCCAGACGGCCATTCAGCCACCTTGAAAATCAATGTTTTCACGACCCTTGACCCCTCTTTCGCTGACGAGTGTCTCTCCTACAGGTTGCTCCCAGGATGAAAACAATAAAAGCAAATATATAACAGCAAAGGCCCGAGGTTAATGTCTTTAACAAGATAATGTTACTTAAGGGAACTGTAAAGCAAGTCATTCCAAAATTCCATTTATTCGCCGCGGCTCCGACTGTATTTTGAAACCATATGTATGTGCTGCCTGCGCGTCTGGCCGTGGACAGACCCCGCTCGTCTGTTATTTCTTTTATTTGTAAAAATGTGTTAAGGTACCGCTGACCAGCACCCTATCAGCTGTGGGAGCCCGACGCGGCGATTTGACGTTTGCACACGCTGGGAAACGGTCACCACGGAAGCCCAGTCACCGTGGGTCACCTGCGAAGTTAACACGATGCTGTCGACTCTGTTCCCCACGCTGGACATCTGTACGTTACTTACCCCGATCGTGTGTGAGACTGTTGCTTTACTGCCCGAATCGCGCACGGTCCCCAGATGACGAGCAGGAGGTTGTGAAAGCGCGTACAAGTTCCCACCCGCCCGGCCTCGCCCCTGCCTGCTGTGTTCTCTGCTCCCGTCGGGGTCCGATGACCCAGGGAGGCGCGCCGCTGTGGGGATGGCCGTTCGCGGAGCGCGTGAGAGGTGTGTTGTGTCCTCCCCGGAGCTCCTGTCTCCGTGACACGAAACCTGAGACTGATGAGCAAGACATCCAGCCCGGCACACAGAGGTTGGGACACCTGAGGCCAGACATCTGGCCCTTTGCAGACGGGAGGGTTGTCGGCAACGTTCAGGTTTCACCTGGATCTCGGGTCAGGTTGTCGGGCACGGGCTCAGGGTCTGGGAGGGGCAGCGAAAAGATGGTCGCGGATGTGATCTTCCTTGCGATTGTATACACTCTGCTTTACGGTCCTTGGAGCACAGTCTCAGCTCCTGAGCCCAAGCGTGTGAACAGCAAGAGAGTGATGTAAAATATTCGCGCTGCGAACCAGAGCACGACCTGATGTCGTCCCGGGTCTGTGTCACCGCGAGCCAAATACGGGGTAGGCCCAGACCGACGCTTCCCCGAATACGGGGCAGACTCCGTCGGCAAAGCCGTGACACCACACGCGTGCCAGGATGGACAATGAAAACGTCGACAAGGATAGCCAGTGTTGGCGAAGGTGGGGGGGTGGGGGGGGCAGGCCCAGGGCAGGGTGACTAGTGCTCCTGGGGACATGGCCCTCGGGCCTGGGAAAGACAAGGCACCTGCACCCAGTCTGGGAGCTTGGCTCGAGCTGAGCCCGCAAGGTGTCAGCAGAACACAAGCAGGGGAGGGGCACCCCAGGATGGGGCCCCACCGTCACGGTTTGGGGGTCTCTCCGAGGCCGGCTCTCATCCCACCGCCATCCTCGCCAAAAGCCCGCAGCACTGTCACTGCCCCATGCCTGTCCCGCATCCCGGCCTCTGCTGTCGAGGCTGGAAAGGTCTGTTCCCCTCTCCCAGCCTCCCTCGTGGGCGCCCAGGGGCGGTTCGGAGAGAGCTGGGATCCGGGCTGGGCGCTGGGTGGACGGGCCACTACTAGCGGAAACAACCCCATAGGGGCGGGCTGTCTGTGGGTGTCAGGTCACAGGCCACCTCAAGTGTCCTCTTTGGGTTTTAGGAACGTTCTGGATTTTCTCACATAAACACACATCGCTTCTGTGATCAGGATTTTTACTTTAAGAGCAAGAGAAGTCTGTCCTGTGGTGTCCACGGGTCCAGTTTCACCTCCTGGAACCTTCCAGGAGCACCGAGGGCTCGCCCCGTCCTGTCTGGAACCAGCCTGCGACCGCGGCCAGCCCCTCGGCGTCTGGCCTGCGTTTTCGCACCTTGACGGCGAGGAGGTCCGGCTGCAAAGATCCGTTCTGCATCTTAATATTTTTTTCAAGTCTTGGAAATTAAAAAAAAAAAATTTTTTTTAAGACGCCAAAGGTTTTAGAACAACAGATACATTAACTTCTGAGCGCGTGAAATGCCTTCAAAAGCCGCAGGCAAACCTGAAGCGGTTGTCCGCCCGCCGTGGAGACAGGCCGGGCCAGTCTCCTCCCCAAGCAGGGTATTTTTAGAGCATTTTCAACCACTTTTCATTGAATCTCATTTTTTTCCCTCCCCCACCCGCCGAGTACCTGAGGTGCAGAAATGAATTTATAACAGGAAGCCTTTGATTTTGGCCCCTGTATGTTTTTGAAGTCCTCCAAGGCAAGGCTGTAAAACAACTGGCTTGTTTGGAAAGAATGTCACATTCTGCACGCGGGGGCTGGCACCCTGTTTTCCTTATCGCGGGAGGGGCCGGCCTCTGCGCTGAGAGCTAGGAAGCGCCCGACCCGCGGAGGAAGTGGGTGTCTGGTGTGCGAGCCCTGCTCCCCAACTCCGGCTCCGAGAGCCTCGGGGCCCCGTCCCCCTCCAGCCGGCCGCTGCCCGAGGCTGCCCGGAGGGAGGCCTCCCTGAGCGGATTTGGGGGCGACGTGTCTCTGTATCCTCACGCCTCCGTCCCCGAATACCACCGGCCACGAGATCCACCTTTCTTCGGTGGCCGCCTCAGCAAGTGTCAGTGTGGACTGAAGGTCTCGGGAATGTGGAAACGTGATCGCTGTGCATCTTAGGACTGAGGAAGTAGGACACCGGGAGGCTGAGTGCTCAGGGGATTCTAGATCTGCCCCGAGGGGCTGCCTCGAACGCAGACCCCCGGGCCCCCACTCAGCGAGGCGGCTGCCGCACCCTCGCGTGGGGTCTCCGGCCGCGTAGCCAGCTGCCCCAAACGGGATGTCCGCTCGGACCCTGAATGTGCAGCTTTAGAGAACTCACACCCGTGCTCTCCTAACTGGGTGGCCCACACTCATTCCTGTCCCACAAGTGGCGACCTGAGGCTCCGGCAGCCCAAACAGCCCAAGGCCCCAGCGAGGAGGCGCGGGTCAGGGTTGCTCTGGCAACATCCGAGTCTGACCCCAGGGCTGCACCTCCGTCCACGTGCATTGGCTTCGCCTCCTTTCCTCCGGGGGTGACAGAGGGGGTCCTTGCTGCTCCAGGGCAGCGGAGTTGAGCCGCTGGGATCGAGACAGCATCGCCTGTTAAACCTAAAACGTTTCAGAGAAGGTAGAGCAGCTTCAGAGAGGCCGAATGACGCGTTCAGAGGCACATCCGGTGGGTGCTGGAAGCTGGGACTCACATTCTGCCCACAGCAAACTTCAGTCTAGACCAGAAGCCAGCAAACAATAGCCCGCCACCTGTTTTGATAAATAAAGTTTTATTGGAACGCCGCCAGGCCCGCCCATTGGTGTATCGCCTAGGGCTGCTTTTGCACTGCAGTGGCAGTCACCATGTGCCTTCCAAAGGCTAAAATATTGCCATCTGGTCTCTTATGGAAAAAGTCGACCGAGCCCCGATCGAGACGAAGGCACGATGAGTTTCAGCACAATGACTGCCACGGAATCACATGAACGGAGCAGGGGCCCCAAGTGTCTCAGGACCCACTTACCAGTCCGGAGAAAACGTAGGTCTTCCGGGTTTCCGTGCAAGACACTGGGATCTCGGGAAATTGTTGGGGGGCCCTGGGGGGGCACGCGTGCCCCTGGAATTTCAGCTTCTTGCAGAAGGCCCACGCCGTCCCCCGCCTCCTGGCCTTGGCACAGACGGGTTCCTCTGCCCCCCACCCCGTCGAGCTGATTAGTGCTCACCCCCCTTCGGACCTCAGTGTAACCTCCTCGGGAAGCCCTCTGGGCTGCTCACGTGGGCCCTGCGCCCAGGCGCCGTGTTTCCATGGCAACCCCATCTGCCTGGAAGCAGCAACCGGCACCCGCCGTGCGCGTTCACTGCTCCAGTGCCCCTGTGGCCGCCAACCGTGCTGTGAGCGCGGTGCCAGTATCCCCGTCCCACACGTGCCTTCCACCTCCCTCCTTCAACAGGCGGGGCCTGCCTCCCTGTCCCCTGAAACTCGGCGTGGGTCGGTGCCCGAGGGGGCCCCCAGAGGATGGCAGAAGTGACGCTACGTGGCTTCCAGAGCTAGGTCACGAAAGGCAAGGCGGCTTCTCTGTTGCTCACTGGGGTGGCCGCTCCCGAAGCGTCTGGAGGCCACGCTGTGGGGAAGCCCAAGCCCGCCCCCACGGGGAGGCCGCGCGGAGCACGTGGGCTGGGCCAGCCACACCCCTTGGGCAGCCCCACCGGGGAGAGACGCCGCTGACCCACCTGCGTCCTCCCACGGAAGATACACGGGAGACCCAACCCCCGCTGGCTCAGAGTATGACCTTACTCAGACACCGGGCTTTATGGAAGTAATCCACGTGAAATGACGTGACCGGTGTCCCTGTAAGGGAGGGAAACTCAGACACAGGGAGAAAGCCGTGTGAACCCGAAGGCAGGGATTAGGGCGAAACTTCTTTTTTAATTTTGTCTTAATTTATTTATTTTTGAGAGAAAGAGAGAAAACGAGTGGGAGAAGGGCAGAGAGAAGGGGAGGGGGGGGGGGGGGACACAGAATCCGAAGCAGGCTCCAGGCTCTGAGCTGTCAGCACAGAGCCCGACGCGGGGCTCAAAGTCACGAACCGTGAGATCATGGCCTGAGCGGGAGTCGGACGCTTAACCCACTGAGCCACCCCAGAGCTCGGGGTGATGCTTCTTCAAGGCAAAGAATATCAGAGATCGTCAACAGACCACCAGAAGCCAGGGGAGGCCTGGAGCACAGCCTCCCTCACGGCCTCAGCAGGAGCCCCCACCTGCCCACATCTCGGAGATGTGGGACAGTATATTTCTGTCGTTCAAGTCCCTCAACTGGCGTCATTCTGTCACCGCAGCGAATATAGGAGAAAACGAAATGCTTGCTGTTCCAGCCATGAGGTTTTGGGCTGATTTGCGACATAACACCAGCTGGCTGGAATATTCTCCCACAAAGTGGGATCTCCTTGGAGGCCGGAATCCTTGGCCCTTGGTGTGTGTCTAGTAAGCATGTGGTGTCTGGGCACCTGGATGGACACATGGGTGGTTCGCTAGCCCTGCCCTCAGGTAATTTCCTGGGCAGCCCCATGGGTCAAGGTCCGGCCCCCCCAGAGAATAAAGGCCCAGTGAGCTGGGGCTCCAAACTCAGACACGATGGGAGCTTCCATCATATGCCTGGGAACCGCAGTGAAAACCCACTCGGTGATGCATTTCCTGAGAGAGCCTGTGCCTGGAAAAACAGGAAAGTTAGTGCCTATGCATTTTTATGGGCACCCAACATGAGATTTTGGAGGATGGAGGGCTGAAAGCCAGACAATGCCCGCAAGTTGTTAAACTGCAAGTGGGAAGGCCATATGCTTTTGCATTCAAGCCAGACACACAATTGAAGGGATATTGTGTGGAAAAGCTAGCAGACCCTCGGCCTTGGCTTCCGGGATGTGCGGAGCCCCTGTGGCACCCGGGGCGGGGGGGGGGGGGGGGGGGGGGCGGGGCGTGACTTCCAGCCCCCGCCTCCCGGCAAGTAGATCACCTCCCATCCGAAATGGAGGGATTTTTTTTTTTTTTATTTCTAATCTTTCTCAAAAGCACAGTGGTATGTCAGGTGGAGAGTTGATATTGGACTTTTTTTTTTTTTTTTTGCAAAGGTCTCGAGTCACGGGTAACACATTTGGGCAGCGGGATTGGCTACCGTGGGAAAGGGGCCGTTAAGCATAGGGAGGTGGAGAAGCCGAGAAGGCGGTGAGTGCCCAAGGTCGTGCGGCTGGCGATGGGCTGAGCGCGATTTGAGCCCAGGCCCGGCCACCTCAGAGCCGGCGTCGTGAGGACTGAGCCGGGCACACACGCGCACGCCCGATGCCGACCGTGGACCAGGAGGTGCCAGCGAATGCCTGCTGGCCTGGGGGCCTGCTCCTCCAACGGTCCTCTGCCCGTGCGTGCGACAGCCCTCGCCTGACTTCGTTCACTCGGTATCCGTAAGCGACGTCGATGACCTCATACCACAGCTGATCGTCGACTCCTGACCGCGCTGGCTCCAGAACCAGCGTCCTGGATGCGACCTTGTTTCCTTACGTCCTTTGCTCTTATCATGTTTTAATGCTTTTCGTCTCTTATTAGATGGTAAGCGTTGCGTGGCTCTTTATTTTCTGCTTTCGAAGCAAGTTAGCATCTCGTCCGGTCGAGGGCTTTGCACCTTCGCTGCTGGAGACTTTTAGGTGTCTCCGTTTTCTCTATTACACAGCGGCGGGCACGGACGTCTTCACCCCTGCAAACTTTTCTCTCCTCATTCGCTTATTTCTTCGGAAAACATCTCCAGAAGTAAGGGTTTCCCGGATCAATGTAGTTCTTCCTACCTGCCCGTCAGCCCTTTCCCAGTGGACCGTGACCCCCCCACGGCCCCGTCAGCCACTCGGCCCTCAGCAGCCACGGCGTCAGCAGCCACGCCGGCCCTGGGTGTTCGTGCCTGAGATGGTGGCTGATCTCACAGGTGTAGAAGGCCTCCAAACCTGCGGACTCAGGGCTCATATGTGTGCGGGGTGGTGTTTTTTACTCCCCCTCCTGTGAGGAGGTTGGGCCGGGCCCGCGAACCCCGCTAACCTGATTCTTAAAGTCACCGCTCTTACTTGCATTTATTTATTTATTTACTTACTTACTTATTTATTTATTTGCTTTTGTGTGTAAGAAGTGCTTTTCTTCAGCTCAACAGAACATGGAAGTCTGAAAAAACCTGCCTTGTGCCGAGGATGTGAGCTGGCCCGTGGCCAGCCGCTGGACTTCGCCCCTTGTAAATACCTCCCTTTCCCGTCAGGAGCCCGGAGATAAGCCGTCCAGGATTCTGCCCGGAGAGGCTGGTACCTCTTCCATGTGCTGGGGTGCAGCGGCCCCCAGCCGGCCGCCAATCCGGACGGCCGCCCCCACCCCCACCCCCACCGCTCCCTTCCGAGACCGTGAGCGCCGACTGAGAGGGCCCCGGTGCGCCGTGTCCCATAAACGCTGCCTGGGGACGATCACTCACGCTTCCTTTCAGCCTTCAGGCCCCGGGCGGGGTGGGTGCTGGTGAGACCCTGCCCCGGGCCGAGCGCCCAGCCCCGTGCGCCTTCTCCACCTCTTAGCCCTGGGCCGCCCCCGCCCGTGGCCGTGGCCCCGGCCCCTCTGTGCGCACGCACCTGCGCACCTGGGCAGTCCGGTGAGCCCCTGATGAGCAGACGTCTCTGACCCTGGTGCCGTGGGGCAGGGGGCGCCGCCTGGACGTCTCTGCTCCTGTCTCCAGAGCCCACCCGCCCCTTGACTGGGGGCACTTCTCATGCGCGTGGGGATGGAGGGTGAGGCTGAGGGCACCCCGCCTGTGTGCAGGTTCCCACGCAGAGGGCGCCGAGTCGGGGTCCAGCTCGCCTCTGGAGCGGAAGGTTGAGGTGGGACCGGAGATTCGCCCCCGGAAAGGGGTGCGTGGGCGAGACGGTGGGGGGGGGGGCGCATGGGCGCTCGTGGGTCAGGCAGTGTCATGTGAGGGTATGAATATACGCGTGGCTGGGTGTGACCGGGGGCACGTGCCCGTGAGTGCGGATGTGTGTATGTGTTCACGCGAAAGCGTGCATGGGTGTGTGTGAGTCAAGGCACACAAGTGTCTAAACGTGTGCGTGTCCGGTGTGCGTATGAGTGTGCACGTCTGTGAGGCTCGGGGGCGTGAGTGTGTTAGTGAGCGCACCACCACCCGGCCTGGGCCTGCGGCTCTCCTCCCCAGCTACTTTCCTGCCTCGGGGGGCCACCACCCTCCCCGTCACGTGTCACCAGCCACCCTGCCCTCCGTGTCCCCCCGGGGCCCCTGCCTCCGGCCCCTCCGTTGCTGCTCAGGTGCCATCTCGGGCCCTCCCTGAGCCCCGTCTCCCACCCCCAGCTTCTGCCACATGCACACGCTCGTCACGGACACGGCTGTTGTCCCCGTGACCCCCGGATGCCTCCTTCTGCAGGTCAGGCCCACGGCTGGTTGCTCTGGAACGCTGCCAGGCCACAAGGTGGGCACTCAGGGAACACATGCCGATGAGTGAGTAGTGACTTGTTTATTTTTTAACTCGAAAGCAAAAAATTAATTATGCTTTTAACCTTAAATTCCACCACATGTGGACTCAATAGGCATTTGTCATTAACTACAAGACCTCGGGGCTAACTTTTCAACCCAGCCGAGGGGTTGGGAAGTGAACCCCACTCTCGCGAGGCCTGGCTCCGGCCGCCCAGCTGCTTGCTGGGGCTCCGCAGCCGCTCTGGGCCCGTTTCTGCCTTGACTTTGCCGGTTTCGGACCAGGCTCAGCCCCGGGGGTGTGTTGTTGAAGTTTCGGCGAGTGGGTAACGCGCGTTGCTGGATACCGGGCAGTTTCAGTCCAGGTGGGAAGGCTCATTCCGAGAAGCAGCCCGTTTTCCAGGCTCAAGACGGCAGCTTTCAAAGCAGAATGTGTCACCTGGACTAAGGCTGGGTTTGCTGTGGGGACAGGGTGGTTTCCCATGCCTTCAGCCCGGGTGAGCCTTGGGCTTCCAGAGCTCGGCGTTCCTGTCCCCGAGACAGCCCTCCCAGCATCACTGGGGTGCAGGGCGGGAGATGGAGGGTGGTCTCAGCCTGAGGGGTCAGGCCTGGGACTGTTGCCCGCAGCCCTCCGCGGTGGCTGTGAAATCCTGACTCTGGGTTTGAATAGCAGACAGGCCCTGGGAGGTCTCTGCGGAGGAAGGAAAACCATATTCAGGGAAGCCACTCTTGACGTCCAAAGTGACTCCACAGGGAGAGTGCCGGGGGAAACAGCTGTCCTGAAGAGTCCGGCTGCTCTAGCTGCCCCCACCCCTCACCCCCCGCCCCCCGCCGACCCGGCCCTCTGGGGAAGCAGCCCCACCCCATCGGCCGTGCCTCGACACACCTTCCTCTGTGTCCAGGAGGAAAAGTCCCTAGGGTTTCCATTCCCCCAAGCAGGAAGGTTCCTCTGTGAAACTGAAATGCACTTCCCTGCTGCCCACAGGGCCAGTGGGTCATGCATCCATCATTTGTACAGTCAGCAACCTGCACCACAAGTTTGGGCAGACCTTCCCACGATGAGGAGGCATCAGGAGATAGCACAGTCAGCACCAGCCCTCAGCATCTGGCACCCCCCCCCCCCCGCCCCGCCCCAGGCCCGGCTAAGCCCAACTTCCGTGAGCGTGTCCAGGGCTTCTCAGCTGGGGTCAGTGTCTCAGTCTGGACGCGACAATGTCGGGACTTAGTATGGTTGACTGGCAATATTAAGCCAAGATAGATAAGGGCAGGGATGAAAAAGGTATCTGCAGTGCCCTAGGCGCTGACCACAGATTTCGCTCTGAGTTCTCTTATCCCCCCAAATTCGAGGGAACTAGAACTATACTGAGCTGTGTAGCCCTCATAAAATAAAAGCAAAGCCATTGTTGAGAGCATTAAAGATACTTCTAATGCCAAGAGAGTTCTCCCTTCTATACCTAGTTTGCTGGGATTCTTACAAGAGCGTGTTGAGGCTTTGTCAAATGTTTTCTCTGCCTCTGTTGAGGTGATTGTGTTTTTCCTTCGTTCCGTTTATGTGGTGTATTACAGGAACTGACTTGAGTTTGTCGGACTGCCCTTACATCCCAGGGATATATCCCACTTGGCCGAGGAATATGGTCCTTCTACAGTGCTGTCGGATTTGGTTTGCTCGGATTTTGTTGAGGACTTTAGCATCTAAGTTCACACGAAAATTGGCTTGTAATTTCCTTTTCTTGCAATGTCCTTATCTTGCTTTGGTACCAGAGTAATGCTGGCCTCATAAAATGAGTTTGGAAGTGTTTCCTGTTCCTCAGGAATGTACCTCAACATAATAAAGGCCACATGTGAAAAGCCACAGTTAATATCATCCTCAGTGGGGAAAAGCTGAGAGCTTCTCCTCTAAGATCAGGAACTAGGCAGGGACGCTCGCTCTCACCGCCCGTATTCGACACAGTCCTGGAAGTCCTGGCCACGGCAATTGGGCAAGAAAAAGAAATAAAAGGCATCCAGGTTGGAAATAAAGAAGTAAAATAAGCTATTTGCCGATGACATGATCTTATATGTAGAAAATCCTTCAGACTCCGTGACGAACGTAAGGTTACAGGAATCTTAAAACCCACACACAGATCTCAGTGGCATTTCTGTACTCTCACAACAGACTGTCCAAAAAGGAAATTAAGAAAGCCTTCTCATTCACAATAGCCTCACATAGAACAAAGAACTCGGTGATAAACTGAACCGAGGAGGGAAATGGCTCGTTCTCTGAAACTACAGAACACCACAGACACGCAGAAGAGTGAAATTGGATCCTTATCTCACACCATGTACAAGCCAGCTCAGAGCAGATTAAAGATATAAACATAAGGTCTGAAACTCTAAAATTAGTAGAAGGAGTCATAGGAGAAAGCCTTCGTGACATTAGTCTGGGCGGTGATTCTTTGGATATGACCCCAAAACGTTGCAACAAAAGCAAAAATAGACAAACAGGGCTGCAGCCAACTAAAAACTCTGCACAGCAAAGGAAACCGTCAACAGAGTGAAGAGACAATGCAGGAAATGCCGCCATTCACCTGATGAGGGGTTAATATCCAGAATGTGTAGGGAACCCACACAGCTCAATAGCAAGAGTGCACATAACCCAGTGAAAAGACGGGCAAGGGACTGGAGTAGACAGTTCTCCAAAGGAGACATGCACGCGTCCGGCAGGCCCCCGAGACGATGCTCGACGTCCCTCGTCATCGGGAGAATGCAAACCAAAGCCACAGCTTGGTCTCACTTCACGCTGGTCGGAGTGACTGTTTGCAGAAAGGCAAAAGGCCACTGTTAGCAGGAGCGTGTAAAAAAGAGGGCCCCGGGACGCTTGCTGGTGGGAGCGTGAATTTGCACAGCCATTACGGAAACACTACGGGGGCTCCTCAAAATATTAGAGATAGGGCTGGCGTGAGATGTGGCCGTTCCTCGCAGGGTACAGAGCCAAAGGAACTGAAGTCAGGACCTCAGATGGGCATCTGAGCTCCCATGTTCACTGCCGCATTAGTCACAGTAGCCAAGATATGCAGACAATCGAAATGTCTACCGGTGATTGAATGCGCAGAGAAAATGTGGCTATAGATACACGGCGGGATATTCTTAAAAAGGAAATTCTGCCGTCTGTAAGATATGGACGGACCTGGAGAACATTGCATTAAGTTAAAAATGCCCAGATGAGCTCACTTGCATGTGGAATCGGAAAAAGCCGGACTCACAGAAGCGGGGAGCAGGGTGGTGGCTGCCGGGGCGGTGGGGGTGGGGGGGGGGGCGGCTGGGGGAGGGAAATGGGAGGAAGCTGTTCAACTCTGTGAAGCTTCCGTTATGCAAGGCGAGTTCTAGAAATGCTGGCAGTGTGCTCCCTGCAGGTAACAGTGCCCAACTGTGCACTTAAGAATTTGGTGAGAGGGTAAAAATACAAAGGAAATATCTCCCATGAGATTTCTTTTTTTTTTTTTTTTTTTTCCTCCGAGGATGGTTAAAAACTGGAATTTGAAATATCAACAGTAGGGGGTGTGGTTAGGGAAATTAAGATAAAGCAACTTGATGAATTACCATGAGACTTTTAAACTATTGCTATTAAGATTTAAGTGCTGTTTACACAAAAACGTGAAGTATGTAAAACGTATGTGTACCGGGGCGACAGCGTCTAATACTCGAACAAACTAAAAGATAAAGATCACATTTTGCACTTTTCCAGAACGGTCTTAGCTGTTTTTGGAAGTTTATTTTCCCATAGGAATTTTAGAGAATCCGGTGGCCGAGTTCTTCCAAAGGCTGTCCTGGGACTTTGACGGGCGCGTCACGGCACGTATTGTCAGTTCGAAGGGAGGCGGTGACTGGACACGGCCGGGTTATCCCACCCACGAACAGGGGTCACCTTTTATTCGTTCCGGTCTTCCTTCGCGTCTTCACACAGTCTTCCATTTCTCCAGAAAAGTTCTGCGCTTTCTTTTATTTATTTTTTTAATTTTTATTTTTTAATGTTTATTTATGTTTGAGACAGAGACAGAGCGTGAGCGGGGGAGGGGCAGAGAGAGAGAGAGGGAGACACAGAATCCGAAGCGGGCTCCGGGCTCCGAGCTGTCCGCACAGAGCCCGACGCGGGGCTCGAACCCACGAAGTGTGAGATCGTGACCTGGGCCGAAGTCGGACGCTCCACCGACTGAGCCACCCAGGCGCCCCTGCACTTTCTTTTAAAGGGTAGTTCCCAGGTGCTTCATAATTCCTGAGACGGCCTGTTACTCTGTACTTTGTGTCAGTGGCTCTTCTAGCTGGTTTTTCTTCCACGCGGGACGGCTGTGGACCATGCACGTCGAGCTCACGCACAGCACCCTCGCCACACTTTGTCAGGCCTCGCGCATCCTTTCGGGCTAGCCTACGCCTGCGCAGATATAAGGAGAGCGTGGGACCCCTCCCTCCAATCCCGCGTGCGGCTCCTCTGCGTAGGGGACTGGCTTTGCCCCCCCATCCCCGAGCTCAGCTGCCCAGAAGCAGCCCTTAACCAGGGGTGGCCGGGAGTCAGTGGGTGGCCACCTCTGGGAGGTGATGTGCAAGCCTTCCGGAGGTTTCCAGCAGCGTGGAGCTCCAGGTACAACCTGCTCAGTGGCGCGCCTTTTCTCGGGCGCCTCCTTTTCCTTGCCTCACCCCTCCACTCCCCTCGGGTTCGTTCCCGGGATCATCTTCCAAACACACCGCATTCCTTGCCTCGGGTCCGCTTCTGAGGGAGCCCAGACGAGGACAGCAGCTGAATCCTTACGTTGGTGAACTCCCCGCTGGACGATGAGCTGGAGGGGAAGGGTCAGGGTCGTCCCTGCTCCGTGGGCGGCTCCCGGGTGCCTGGCATGTCCTGGATCCACGCTGGTGCTTTCGCAGTTACAAAGTTGATGAACGAGCAGACGGCTGGTGGGTGGGCGGGTGGGCGAGTGGGTGCGCGGACAAGGGAAGGATGGAGAGAAGGAAGGGAGGGGGAGCGGGAGGGAGGCAGACACTGGTGGACAGGTGGTGGACACGGGCTCTGCAGAGGTGCGGGGACTTGGGGCTCCCCGGGTCACGTCCAGTGCAGGGGCCGACAGCATCTTGCGCCGAAGCATCTCGCACATTACACATCCTTCTCCTGAAAAAGTTTCTCCGGGGCTCCGAAGATAATTGCTCTCGCCCCACGCTTCCCCGGAATCACAGTGCACCGGACAGACCTCCGTGCCCTCTTGAGGACCTTGTTTGGGGGAAGGAGCAAAACAGAAAACCACAAGGCCAAGCTGGGGTGGTATTACGGGCTCGCAGTTCGGGCCGAGAGCCGGCCAAAGCCATCCGGTCATCTGGTGACTCAGACCCAAGCGCCTCCCGGGATCCACTGTCCGGGGTGTCCAGGCGGGAGTGGGGGAGAGGTGCCCCCCCCAGATCCTCCTCTGCATCTGCCCCCTGCCTGCCCGCTCAGACCCCAGACCTTTGTCCCAGGAAGCCGCACCCCGGCACTGAAAACTCAGGGGAAACGGGCAACGCCCCCCCCCCCCCCCCCCCGGCAAAGCGACTCGGTGGTTTACATTATCTGACTGATATTAGATCTTTTCCTGAAAGCCTCGTTTAATGACGGGGGGAGGGGAGTCAGTGGGTGGCCTTGGGTTTGTGAAGCCGGGAAGTGAGGTGAGAACTTGGGAGGGATAAAGGGCAAAGAGACTGAGCAGGGATAGTGGGAGCTGGTAAGTTCGGGTAGCCTCACCGCTGGCCAGCCGGGGCATTCGAACCACAACGACGCGGACGACGTGTGGGTGCCTGCTGTGTGCTGGCAACGTGGGGTGGCTCCCCTAACAGCTGCGTCAGAGTGCGTCCAACAGCTTTGTTGCGTGGGTTCCATTACCAGCCCCCTTCTACAGATGAGAACCTAACGCACAGAGAGGTTAAGTCATTTGCTCCAAGCCACACAGCCGGCGGGCGGGGGAGCCAGTTCCAACTCCGTCTGCACCCTTGGGTGCAACATTATTGCTTCTCTGCCCGATGTGCATCAGACTCGGCAGCATTGGACGGGGCTGCCTCACCTCTGCAGTCACTAGCTCCCCTGAGAGGACCGTCCCGTCTCCCGCGGAAGACGCG
Organism: Lynx canadensis; assembly: GCF_007474595.2. Taxonomy (NCBI): domain Eukaryota; kingdom Metazoa; phylum Chordata; class Mammalia; order Carnivora; family Felidae; genus Lynx; species Lynx canadensis. Next base: position 2,989,618 of record NC_044317.1, read on the forward strand.
GCCGAGGCCTGTGAAGACACCGGCCCGTCCCCAGTGCGCTAGCACGGAGGAGGTTAGGAGGCTGGAGCACTGACGATCGGCACTCCAGTGAACTGAGTGGTACCTCAAGTAGGTCACTGGTCCCCCCGGAACTTCAGTCTCTTCATCTGTAAAGCGGAGGGGGGGCGTCTGCCTAAAGGCAGGAGTGCGTTGCACCGAAATTCTGGAGAGCCACCCCTCCCTTTGCGGCCTGCGCGAACTTCTAAGTGCTGCCGTGTAGCGTGCCTCATTTTCCGCACCAGCCCGGTTTAATAGCCGCACTTTGTCTGTGGTGGTTCAGCGGGATGGTGCACAGACACGTGTGGGGCGCAAAGTCTGGCGGGTCGCGTTCACGAGGGTGGTTTTCCCGCTGCGACTCACAACTCCCAGTTTTTAGAGGCTCGGTGCGTGGAGGCTTTTTTCTTGCTCGCACCGCAGTCCCGCACTGGTTCTCCCGGGTGGGAGCTTTCCTGCCTCCGCCGCCCGGATCCGCCTTCCCCCGTCCTGGGATGCCTGTCTGTTCAGCAGCTGGGTGAGGAAGGGCGAACCGGGAAGGTTGCACGTTAGCGTTTTATGGACCCAGAAGCGGCCAACGTCACTATTGTCACATCCCCTTGCCCACGACTCAGCCGCTTGGCTGCCCCCCTTCTGCGAGGGAGTCTGGGAAATGTGGAGGGCCGTGCGCCCCGGAGGGAAGGGGCAGTGACTTCGAGAGCAATCCATCAGTCCCTGCCACAGAAGTGATGGTCGTGATCCCAAAAGCGAGGGTGCTGCCGTTGGCCGTTTTGTGGAAGGAAACGAGAGGTCCCTTGACTGACACTCAGGAGTGGCGCATTTAGGTCCTGGGCCCCGTGCTAGGACCGTCGGGATGGAGAAAGGCTCAGGATGACTACCATTTCCGTGTGTGTGCAGGTGTGTGTGTTGGGGGGGGGGGGGAGTGTGTGTGTTCCTCAGAAAACAAAACCTGAGGCAAAAGCCTACATGCTACTACCTTCTTAGGAGGTAAAATCCCGGAGAGCTGAGGGGAAGGGGGACCGGTAGGAGGGTCCAAGGAAGCGGCCACGGCTTGGTATGAAGAGAGTTGGTCACTCCGTGATCGGGGGCCATCTTCCTAAAGTCTGTGTGAACAGTCGCTTCTCAGGACAGTCCAAACAAGGAGGAGAGAAGGAGGAGGGGTAACCGGCTGGCTTCTGCCTGTCGTTGGCCAGTGATTCACCCCGTGATGCGTGAGCGCTTTCCCTGGTCGTGCATGGACGGGCAGGTCCTACGGCACCCGCCCCCGCCCCCCCCACCCAGGGTAACGGAAAATCCCCAGAGGGGGCAGGGGAAGGTGCCCGGTGCAGGCATCCAGCAGGGCGCCGGCAGAACTGGGCTGGAGCCCACGAGAAGCCGTCTGAGGCAGGTCCCGCGTCTGCCAGGCTCACAGAAACCGGGATGGGAAGACCCCGAAACCCAGAGAGACGGCTTGGCACCCGGCACCTGGTCAGCCCACAGCCACATCCCCGCCTGAAGCCGAGCGTGATTTCTGCCTTGCACTGTATCTGACCTCTTGAGAGCTTGAGTGTTTGCTGGAAAAAAAAAAAAAAAAAAAAAGAAAAGCCCATGCACACATGATTCTCCGAGGCCGAGGCCCTGTCATCCTTCACCGAAATGAACCCTTCAACAAGTGTAAACACCTTCCATGTTCCCCCGGAGGCCCGTCCTAATGCGGCCTCGCCGGGGCTCCTCGTAATCCCCGGGATTGCTGAAGCTTTTAGGTTTAACGGAGTGATTTGTAAGGCCGCCTGACTCGCAGCCAGCTCTGCGGGGACTTGCCTGCGGTATGCTCCCTGGCGCCTCGGGGACACCGGGGGCCGGACCCGTTGGCCGTAGGGGACCGGTTCTGCCACCTACGGCCTGAGCCCCCCCCCCCTCCCCGGATTGCAGAGTCTCAAAATGCCGCCGGGGGGGGGGGGGGCCGGGAGTGGGGAATCGGCCGTGACATAGCACCACCGTCCTCCCAGGGGACGGGGGGCCCAGAGCCCGGAAGGTGCTGGAAGGGAGCGGCCACTGTGTCTGAACAATGGTGAGGCACCAGGAGGAGCACGGGGCCTAGGAACTAAATGCGCCACTCGCTGAGCGTCAGGTAGTCTGCCTTCGTCGCTCCCTTCAGCGGCTTCTGATGCCCACACGAGGGCCCCTCCCTCCGCCCCCTCCCCGCGGCCTGCCTCTCCCCTCCCCCAGACACACCAGCCTCCCCCTGCGGCATCCACATTAGAGACTCTGCATCCGCCAGTGCTCACCACGTCCGCGTTTCTCACTTCCTCCCGCCCGGAACCAGGCGGGGCCCTGAGACTGGGGGCCGGTGGACACGGCGGGGGTGGGGGGGGGGGGAGTGCCGTGTGCCCCATCTAGCCTGGCCCGCTTCCCTTGCACTGACTGGATGCTGAGATCCGGTGGGAGACGGCCAGACCCTGGAAAGTGGGTCCTGGGTTCTGGAACGACTGTGTGGAGCCGGGTGCCCATCCCGCGTTCCTGCCCTGCACCGTGGAGGGGGCGTCTGTGTCGGGTTGAGCGCCTGCGGTCCGGGGATATTTGTTCCAGTGGCCAGGCCACGCTGACAGATACACCCCCAGGAGGCGGACGTAACGCCTTTGAGTCTGTTCTCCCCACCTCGAGAACGGGGACAAGACGGCCACCTCGCCTGGCCACCAGTGTTGCCATGAGCCCCAGAGAGGCGGCTGCGGTTCCTGCCCGGGTCGGACAGGTCCCTGGGCTGCGGCACACGCGAGGCTGCCCACGGCGCGGTCAGGAGGGGCCACGGTCGTGAGGGTATGGCGTCTGGAGCGAGGGGCCTGGTTCGATCCCTCAGGGTTCTTGGCCCGAGGTCTCCCTGACTCAGCAGCAGAGGCATTCAGAAAGATAAACTAGGGGGGGTCACAGACTTGGAGCAGACTGCAAGACGTGCCAACGAGGGCCCGGGGGGTCAACCCCCAGAGCCAGGCTGGAGGGGGCACAGCGTGGCCCCGCCCCCAACCGCGAGCCTTGCCTCTGGAGCGCGGTGTCCAGCCCGCGTCCCTCATTTGCACCCCGACGACTGGGTGCCGCCCCGTGAGCGTTGGGCAGGCCAGCACGGCCCAGGGCGCCCCCGTGACGGGTCTGACGTGGATCCCAGCGCCATCGCGTGCCGGCCGTGGCCTTGGGCCAGTGGACCTCCGGAGCTTCCGGCTCCCCCCTGTTTAGAGCTGGAAGAGACACAGTTGCTCGCCTTACGAGATGGCTTTGTGCACGACTGCCACGCACTGAGCGCTCAGGAAAGCTCCCGGAGGAGCTCATCTGCTGGTCGTCTGATCCAGCCCGGGGTCACGGTCTGGGGATGAGGGACACCCTCCTGGAGGACCCTCTGAACCGAGGCTCGGGGAAGGATAGCAGCTGGAACTGACTCAGGAGCAAACTCGAGGAGGGGAGAAGAGGCCGTGGGGGGAGGCTGGTGGAGTAGAAGGGGGCACGCGCTTTGGACTGGCCGCGTGACCTTGGGGCGATCCCTCGACTTTCCCGGACGGCAGCCGGCGCCACCAAATGAGGCCGTTAGCACTGTGTCGGGCTGCCGCGGAGGCCGGCCAGGCTGGTCTCCAGAGCCCCTTCTGTAGCAGGGACCATTGATTGTCCCCGGTGCCCGTTCTTGACCTCTCCTCTTCCTTCGCGTTCGTCTGGGCAGTGGTTACCGGGGGTAAAGACCCCTCTTCCGGCCTCCCCTGCGGCTGTGTGCGGCCCTGTGCCTAGGTTCTGGCCAATGAGGAGTCAGAGGAAGTGTCGTGTGATGTCTCTGGGCAGTCTTCTTACAAGGGAGGGAATGGACTGTCTTTACAGCCAAGAGGAGCCTCACGGGACGTGACGACCAGATGTCGTGTGGGAGCCTGGATGGGAGCCTAGAGCAGGCAAAGGATAGTAGGTTAGAAACTCCCCCCAGGGCGCCTGGGGGGCTCAGCAGTTAGGCATCTGACGCTTGATATCGGCTCAGGTCATGATCTCACAGTTCGTGAGTTTGAGCCCCACATCGGGCTCCGTGCTGGCGGTACAGAGCTTGCTTGGGATTCTCTCTCTCTCCCTCTCTCTGCCCCTCCCACATACAGTCTCTCTGTCTCCAAATAAATGAAAAGAAACCCTTTCCAACCCTAGGGTCTAGAGGACTTTAATATTGGTCCGTTAACTGTAACCAATGTACGACACTAATGTAAGCTGTTAAGCATAGGGGAAACTGGATGGGGGGTATATGGGAACTCTCTGTGATACAGTCCTAATTTTTCTATACATCTAAAACTTCCCAAAAATAAAATCTATTCTTTAAAGGGGAAAGCCATGGCCTGCCTTCTCTCCTTCTTCCATCCTTCTCTCAGAAACTTGGATGTGATGGCTGGAGCTCAAGCAGCCATCTTGAGCCATAAGGAGGAGGAGGGCCACAATGTAGGGAGGCTGAAAGGAGCCTGGAACCCTGTCAAGTTCGCGGAAGTACCACACCAGCCCTGGAATACCCCCCTGTCTTCTTTTATGCAAAAGAATATAATATTGTATTCTTGGGAATACAATGAGCCACTTCTCATTGACAGTTTTTGTTTGTTTGTTTTGTCCTATTCGGTGGAACCTAACCTCAAGGGAAACGTCTCCTGTCTCTTTAAGTGATTTCAGACTTCAGCAGAATTCTGTCTGGGAACGTTCCCTTGCATTGTGATCCTAGAAAACAAGTAGCAGCTCCCTCTCTGTGTCGTCCCCGCGTTCTCCCGTTAAGTGCTTGGTGGCAGGTGCGCTGCTCACTGATTCATGGCTCCCCGGCTGAAGGGGACGAGACAAGGAAGTTCCCTTCCAACTCCGTAAAACACAGCCAGACCGACTCGATGGCGTTCTGGTCCTTTTCCGTTTTGTGGGAACTCACGATTCACGTCCTGTTCGTCGAGATAATTGGCAGAGCAGAGTTTGGTGTTTGTGGCCGTGGTGCTGGCACCTGAGGCTGATGTGGCCTCAGCAGCTCACAGTAGAATGAAACACGTGTAATCGGCGTAATGTGATTTACTCTGGTCCCGCTGCCCCGACGTTTAAACAGATGTCAGATGAGTAGAAAACCCAGTGGGAGGAACACATTAGGGTAAATTATTGCATCTGAAAGGAGGGAGTATCGTAAAAATGTTAAAAGAGAAAGTTAGTATTTATGACTTGAGTCGCGGGTAATTTTGTCTTACGTTGGCCTCCGTGTGCGAGGTAATCAGAGCCGCCTCCGTGGGGGAGGCCGCGTGTTCCAGGGGGCCTGGGTGGGGCTGACGAGGTTCCCCGCCTGCTGAGTTGGCCCCTCCGAGAGCACTGAGCACACGCCTTGGGAGGGTTTCCTCTGGCACGGCTGCTGGGCTCGGGAGTGAGATCACTGGGGGGGACACGTGGCCTCTCACTGGATCCCGACCCCCAGGGGACGCTGCGCCCGCGTCGCAGATGAGGGGACTGAGGCCCGGAGTGAGCTTCGGGCTCGGACGTCGTGTCTGCTGAGTCCCGCGCCACGTCCCTTCCTCTGCCTTTTGTGCCGTGAGACACGAAACGCCTCAAAAGGGCCACACTCGGTTCTCTTTGCCTGCCGTTGTGGAAAATCCAGACGTGGCCTAGGACCAAAGGCAGCGGACCGGCGGAGGCCAGCATTTCTCAGGGGCAAGGGTCCTGCGGTCACTCCCCTGGGGGCTTGGGGCGATGCAGAGTGCGGGCTGCACCGCAGACCTTCGAGGTCAGCGCGTCTGTGGGGCCTGGGGCCCAGGCATCTGCATGCCATCATCTTCCCAGAGAAACGTCTTGTGAGCAAAGGCTTGACACTCCCGGGCAGGAGGATTGAGAATAGCCACTCTGGGGCTGGCGGCCGCGGCACACAGTAAATGTGACACACACATCCCTTGTGTGTCAAGGGTGTGACTGAACTCCACCGCACGGGCCTCGCGGTGAGGTTCCTGTGCACGGGTCCAAACTCCGGCCCTGCCACTGACCCCCGGTGGCCTCGGCGGAGCCACGTAGCCTCTCTCGGAAGCCGTTTCCTAATCTGGGAAACACGATGGCGTCCGCGGGTGTCTCGCCCGTCACCGATGGAACGGGCAGGTCCCAGCACGGACGGTCATCTGACGCGTGTGGGTTCTTGCCCTGGGGAACGTGCTGCGGACCTTCCGCTCCCAGAGACACAGACGTCGTGGAGCCCGTGTTCCTCACGGAGGGGACCCACGTCCTTGGAAAGGACCACAGACCCTCCCTGTCACCAGCTGCTCCCGGATCCTAGTCAGGCTCGAGAGAGATCCTAATCGTTCGGTGGGGCTTGCTGGTCGGCCGCTAACTGATTCGCATCAGGCTCGGTTCATCCGCACACGTACTTCCCGCAAACCCCTCCCCAGCGTGTCTTCCTAGATGCTAGTGTTGGCGTGTGTTACACACGTAAGCACCTAAGGCCCTCAGCCTCCCCATCAGCGTCGCCGTAGACTGTGTCCGCCCCGCTCCAAACCCGCGTGTGGAAACCTACCGTCTGGGGTAACGGTATCTGCAGGTGGCCCTGTGGGAGGTGAGGAGGTCGCCAGGGGGACGCCCTCGCGAACGGAACCAGTGCCCCGATGGAGGGGACCCCAGACAGCGTCTTCGCGCCTTCTGTTGTACGAGGACCCAGGGGGAAGAAGGCCTGAACTTCCGTGGACTCATCGTGGCAACCGTATGGGGTGGCCACCGTTGTTCTCGTCGCACCTGCCCTCGCTTTACAGGTGGAGAAACTGAGGCCGGAGAGGTTGAGAAACCTGCGTGAGGGCACACGGGACGAGGAATTGTCACGCCTGTGACACTGTGGCCACGGGTTTTCTTTCCTTTTTGCATTTACTCGAAACTGCTGTGCAGTAAGAGGGGCCAAAAGAGAAAATTCCGTTTCATCCCCAACAGAGCCGTTTCAGGACAGCTGAGCACACTCTGAGTGTGTGTGCAATTTAGAATTTCTTACCTGCGTGTTAAGAAGCCCCTCCAGTTTGGCAAACAACCCTTACAGGCCAACGTGCCCCTGCCGCGCTGACTTGTCCGCGTCTGCTGGCTGGTGGTGTTCCTGCCAGCCCGCGTATTCCGTGCGACTGGGATCGGTCCCTGTATTCCAGAGTCGGATGGGGCTCCTGGCCAAGAGCGTGGGTGTTTCTCTCCTGGGGGGCCTGCGGGTGGCCTTCTCAAGCATCGTCGGAGAATACGTGGATTGTTTGAATTTCCCCAAACTTTGTAGCAGAATCCTTGCCTGTGAAGGACCCTTCTTGCCTTAAAGGTGTGTTGAAAGCCGGCTTCTGCTCGCGAGCCTCAGTTCTGCTGCCTAAAATAATACGCCAGGATGCTGGCAAGGGAATAGTACACTTCCTGTGAGTGTTCGGTTCACATTCTCCCAAAAATAACACCGAGACTGTTAACACCTGCACCTTCCAACGTTTCCTCGCTAACAACAAGGAGATTAATGGGTTCCATTCGGAACGGACCTCTCTGACCTCATGGATGAAGTCGGGGAACTCAGGAAATTGCCTGCTAATCCAAATCCTGATAATCCCAGGACTCTGACATCCCCCCTCCCCCTCTGCAGCCCTCAGATGCCCCCATCCAAACTGAATGACAGCGTCCAACGTTTGGATGAGCTGCTAAGCAGATCCCTCCCCACCAACAGCTTCTGATATGGTTTGTGTGGGTTTGTGGAGTGGGGAGGTCCCTGACCAAATGGGACATGGCGTGGCGTGGTGACCCCAGAGAGCTGGTCCGCAGCAGAAGAAGGAGACCAAGGGAAGGAGAAAAATAAGACTGCATCGTATCCCAGACTGAATCTCCTTGTGACACTGTGAACGGGTCAGGGCACAGTGGAGACGTGCACCGCGTGTCTCCATGGGAGGCGTCTCTCAGGGCTGACGGGTTCCAATTCCGTCCACATTTGTTCAGACCCTTGGTGGCTTTGGTGTGCAGGATCCTCTCTGTAACCTCCCGCGGCAGGTGTTGGAGCACACCCGGGCAAAGGTGGGATTTGCACTCACGTGTCTGGCTTCCGGCAGACTTCTCTTGGCTCTGGCCGACTGTGAACCCTGCGAGGAAAGGACCAGGTCCTACATCACTGCGCATTTCCATCACAGAGCATGCCCCGCACATAGTAGGTGCTCCTTACGTGCACGTTGGAAGTCAGGTGGTGCCTTCCCGGGTCCCCGCCGCCTCTAGAGATTCTCCTGCCTCTCACCTGGTGGGGTTGGTGGTCTCTACCTGGAACTTACGCCATGGCAAAATGTCCCAGTGCTTCAAAGGGTCTCCGGATGCAGTTGATTCTCCCTCCAGTGTCTGTCCCCAGGGTAGTAGTCATTAATGCTGTTCCACAGCTCCCCTCTTTTGTGGACCCGCCAATTTACATTTCCTGCCCCCCCCCCCCGTGCCTTAGGGGATCGTGTAACACGTGCTGACCAAGGGCTTGTGAGCACAAGGGACATATGTTATTTCCAGGCTGGAGTGGTTCGTTGTCCGCTCAAGACCTGCAGGGCTGTCTCTGGTCTGGTGGCCGACAACGTTTGAGATCGTGGCAACCCATCAGCCTCAATCCCCGAGTCCTGTATGAGCACAGAACCCCTACGTTGTCCCATGATGATCTCGCATGGGTGAAAACCACACCTCTGTTACTTACGGCACTTAGACTTGGGGCTGTTTGTTACTGCAGCATACCCTAGCTTCCCCTGACTGATGCACCCAGCCTCCAGGTCTTCTTCTAGAAGGTCCCCACGTTTACCATTTTCCTGGGTATGCTTCCATAGAGAATCAAAACACACACAAGAAAAGATGCTGTTCCCCGTGTTGTTATTTTTGCAGTTAATAGATCTTGGAGAGGTTTCCACATTGATATGTAAATATTTGCCTCATTCTTTTTCAGCAGCTAAATTATATTGCCTTCGAAGCATGTACCACAACTTATTTAAACAGCGCCCACTTATGGGACATTTGGCTCTAATCTTTTGCTATTATTAACAGGGCTACAATGAGTCACCTTTCATACACGCCATTTCAGACTCATGCAGCTACAACACTAGAGCAAGTTAGGTGCTCAGTTTCTCCATCTGTAAAATGGGAATAATATAGGGGCGCCTGGGTGGCTCAGTCGGTTGAGCGTCCGACTTCGGCTCAGGTCATGATCTCGCGGTCTGTGAGTTCGAGCCCCGCGTCAGACTCTGTGCTGACAGCTCAGAGCCTGGACCCTGCTTCGGATTCTGTGTCTCCCTCTCTCTCTGCCCCTCCCCTGCTCATGCTCTGTCTCTCTCTGTCTCAAAAATAAATAAAAACGTTAAAAAAAAATTAAAAAAAAATGGGAATAATATAAAACCTACCTAAAGAAATTTCTGAGTGTGGTTTATATGTCTTAGTACAGGTGAAGCACTCTAGCATGTAATGAATGCTTTATGAAAGGGTGAATGAATGAAAGCAAAAAAAAAATGAATGAATGAATAAAATACATAAAAATATAAATAAGTATTGCTCATTTTATTAATGACTTTCGGGTAAATTCATGAGCTAAAAATGGGCAAAATAAAGATTCTAAATGGAATCCCATTTTGTGAAGGAAGGGAATGGAAATGTCAGTATTATATTATCACTGATACGGTGCATTACTGTTAAATTACCACTGATACGGGTGCGTTACCGTTAAATTACCACTGATACGGGTGCGTTACCATTAAATAAGGCAGATACAGCAGGTCTCCTTCATCTGCTCATCCACTCGTCCATTCTCTTATCCAACAGTCTTCATTTTCCGAGCATCTACTGCGTGTTGCCCGCCATGCTAGGAACAGGGGATACCAAGATGAATCATATACAAAAACATACAGTGTTATCATCACCACTTGACCCAAAAGTCAAAAATAAAAATACGTTACTTTGTGTGTCACAACCCACACGCACTGTTTCTTCATCATTGCTGATTATGTGCAGCTGTCCTCACAGTCAATTTTCGAACACTTCCTCACCTCAAAAGGAAATCCTGGCCCCCCTGGTGACCACTGGTCTGCCTCCATGGATTTGCCCCCCTTCTGGATGTTTCCTATGAATGGGGTCACACCTCATGTGGCCTTTTGTGTCTGGCTTCCCTCACTCAGCCTCGCATTTGGGGAGTTCATGTTGTAGCCCAAATCGGAGGCTAAGAGTAATCACTTTTTATGGCCGAATAATATTGCACCGTGTGGATCGACCACATTTTGTTTATCTTCTCTCTGTTGGTGGACATTTGACTTGTTTCCACTTTTTGGTTCTTGTGAATAACGCTGCCACGGTAGCTCGTGTACAGGTGTGTGTGTGTGTGGGTGGGGGGGCATATGTTTTCAATTCTCGTGGGCGTATACTTCAGCGTGCAGGTGCTGGGTCCTATGGTGACTCTACATTTAATTGTAGATGGTTCTCCAGCGGCTGCCTCGTTTACATTCCCGCCAGTAGGCTTCCTTTACACCGCATCCTCACCAATACCTGCTATTATCTGGCTTCTAAGGGTGAATTCTCTAATCTGCCCTGAATTCTGAGCAAAATGGTATCTGACTGAGGATACAGCTTTGTGCTCAGTAGAGCCTTCTCCTTGACATAACCCTACTGGTTGTGTGTGCTCCTGTCTGTAAGGTAGGACGGTCTCCGAAGGACCTTCCATAGAGCACTCTCTCCATTGTCCCCGTATCCCTGTGAGTCAGGCGAGGGAGGAATTGTCATTCCCATTTCATAGACGAGGGGCCCGAGGCCCGTGCAGCTTCTGTGAGTGTTTGACGTCCACACAGCGGGACCCCCCCCCCCCAGTCCAGTCACCTCTCCACCACACCCCCAAGAAGCCCTGTTTGAGGCATTTCATCCAATATCCTGGCCAGGTCTTTCAGGGGTCCCTTAATTATCCAGAGGAAATAAGGACAACCTGAAGCTGCCGTTTTAACACACTGGCTTCATCGGAAGTTTTAAATTAGTTCTGAACAATTTGGTGGAGAACGCCGAGTTGAGCTTTTTTGTAGTGATTTCCAGCAGCGAGGGAAGAGGTCATGCCACCGAGGCCTATTAGCAGGGTCTATTGTTCAGCATCTCAGGGCCCCCGCTCGCCACAGGAAACGCACAGCAAGGTGAAGGCCACGCTTGCCAAGTCTTTGAAAGCAGTTCCTCCTGCCGGCAAGTTCCTTACAGAAGCCACAGCCCACCCGACTTCCCGCGGCACTGTCTGCAGTACAAAGGAAGAAAATATTTTTTGGACCAAACACGGCACTGAGGTTGATATTCCACAGCAGAGGCGAGTGCAAGCGGTATGCGCTCTGGCTTCGAAAGCTAACCGGATAAAACCGGAAACTGCGTGAATGCCCGCGGAGAGTTCTGGTGAATAACCCACTGACGAGACGCAGTCCAGCCATCTACTGTGAAGTCTTACGTTAGAAAAAAGCTGACGGCCGGAAACCATGTTTAATGCGTATGAGTAAGTGAAAGAGGCAGGTTACCGTAGATCAGCCACTCTCAACTGGGGTGAGATGTCGGAGGACGTTCGACAATATCGGGACACGTTTGGTTGTTGTAACTTGGCTGTGCTGCTGGCGTGTGTGGGCAGAGCGTGCCCCAGATGCCCTACAGTGCCCAGGGCAGCCGCTCCCAGCAGGTCAGTCCACGCCAGTGGTGCCGAGGCTGAGACGCCCTGCGTTGCAACGTGTGGTACGCACGCGGTATAACAATGCGCGTTCTCGTTGAGTAAAGGCGTTATGTCACATATGACTGGAGGAGTCTATATCAAGTACATACAGTCGATTTCTTCTCGAAATTTGGGGATCTTTCATAGTTTCTAATCTTTTCAAACTAAAACCATATTACTTAGCAATCAGTTTAAAAAGTAAAATGAGGGGCGCCTGGGGGGCTCAGTCAGTTAAGCGTCGGACTCTTGATTTCCGCTCACGTCATGATTTCACAGTTCGTGGGTCAAGCCCCGTGTCGGGTTCTGTGCAGACATCATTGCGCCTTCTTGGGATTCTCTTTCTCTCCCTCTTTCTCTCCCTCTCTCTCTGCCTTTCTCTGTCTCTGTCTCTGTCTCTCTCTCTCTCTCTCTCTCTCTGCCTCTCCCCTGTTCACATGCATGCCCTCTCTCTCAAGATAAGTAAATAAACACTAAAAAAAAAAAAAAGGTAAAACAAAATCAGATAGTGATGATTACAAAAATTGGGATTTCCTGGCAGTGAGAGCCATCATCCCTCGTCCACAAGCTCAGTCTGCTTTGGTCACTGCCAGCCCATGGTTTGTACGTGAGTCATGTGACCTTCGTGCCCGGTGTCCTCTGGAAAGCTGACTTCCATCTCTGTGTTTCACTTCTTCCTTCTATCACATTTCCATCTTCAGATTCAGTCAGTAAGCGCCAACCATGATTCTGCCGTACAGAAGACATGTCTCAAGAATGGAGACTCTAGAGGTAATGGAGGCCCGTTCCGAGGCCCTGTCCACTGGCTGGGAGAGGGGCCCGCACAGGCATGGGAGGGCTGTGGACAGAGGCCTCAGGCACCACAACCATAAACTCAGTCTGACAGGAGCTACAGATCTCAGGGCTTGTTGGCGAAGCCAGATGAGCTGATGTGGGTAAATGCCTGCACGGGTTGGGCCCACAGCAAGTGGTGTCTCATACGATAGTCTGAGACAGTGCTTGTTCTTGGTATTGTTTAACTCATGTACCCATTCATCCCACAGATGCCCACTGTGTGCCAGGCACTGTTCTCATTGCCGGCAGGTCAGCAGTGAGGAAAACAGTATTTCTGGCTGCATCGGTAACATATGACCTCAAACCTGGTGGCTTAGACCAACATACATTTATTATGCCATAGTCTCTGAGGGTCAGAAGCCTATGATCAGCTTAGCTGAGTGGTGCTGGTGCCCATGAGGTTTCGTGGGCATGCAGGGGTCCACTTGGAACGTCAGCAGGGGCTGCGGTCTCATCTGAAGGCTCGGCTGGGGCCGGGGGAGCTGCTTCCACAGTGGATCCTCGTGTGGCCTTCGACAGGAGGACTCAGCCTCTGCCCCGTGGAGGGGCCCCTGAGCGTCCTTCTACTGTGCAGCTGGCGTCCCCCAGGGTGGGTGACTGGACACCTGAGTGGGAGCCACAGTGCCCTTGGCGACCGGGCCTCTGAGGTCATATAATCACTTTTGCCTCTTCCGTTTATTCCGTTTGTTACATGTGAGTCACTGAATCTGGGCTACACTCAAGGAGAGAGGAATTTACTCCTGTCTCTTAAAAGGGGGAGTGTCAGAGAGCATACAGAGCTATTTGAAAATCACCACACTGTTCTCAGGTAGATGACAGTCTGGCTGGCACTTTAAAAATAGCAGAAAACTGGGGTGCCTGGGTGGCTCCGTCAGTTAAGTGTCTGCCTTTGGCTCAGGTCATGATGTCACCGTTCGTGAGTTCGAGCTCCGCGTCAGGCTCTGTACTGACAGCTCGGAGCCTGGAGCTGCTTCGGATTCTGTGTCTCCCTCTCTCTCTGCCCCACCCCCACTCGTGCTCTGTCTCTCTGTGTCTCTCAAAAATAAACACTGCAAAAAAAATAAAAATAGCAGAAAACTGGGGCACCTAGGTGCCTCAGTCAGTTAAGCGTCTGGCTCTCGGTTTCAGCTCAGGTCATGATCTCACAGTTTGTGAGTTCGAGCCCCATGTCAGGCTCCACACTGACAGCTGAGGACCTGCTTGGGATTCTCTCTTCCTACCCTCCACACCCCCCCCCCCACTCCGGTCACGTGTGCACTCTCTCTCTTAAAATAACTAAACGTTTTAAAACATTAAAAACAATTAAAATAGCAGAAAGTTCTGAAAATACAGAAAATCAAAAGAAATGAACAGCAAATGTCCCCCATGTGTTCACAACTCCCCCAGCCTTGCTGCAGAACCTCAGAAGCACGGCTCGACGAGCTGGGCCGTGTGCGAGGTCCTGTGATGGCCAGCACGATGGACGCAGACGGCTTCCTTCCTTGCCGGAGCTCCCTGCGTTCCTGCCCGGCGGCCTGCAGCCCCCACCCCCCCCCAGATCCCCCCTCGGCGTTCTGTGGCCAGAGATTGGCTTTGCCTGTCCCAGAACCTAACTTAAATGAAGCCGAACGGCACAGGCCCATGGGGCCCAGCCCCCTCCGTGCAGCGGGATGTGGTAATGATGTTTCAGGTCCCGAGGGCCGTCCTTTTGTTGCTTGGTTTACTTCGCTGCGTAGCTTGTCTGAATTCCCCACAGTCTGCTCACCTGTTTGCCCACAGACCCTGTCTCGTCGCGATTGCGTCCCGTGACTTCTGCGTCTCTGCCGGTATCCAACGACAGGTGTTGCGTGACTGGACCACGCTTCCCCCGCTACCCACCTGAAGACAGTGAGGGCGGGGTCCTGGTGGGAGGCGAGGTCAAGTGCATCCCTCCTGCCTGGTCCACAGTTGTTGGGTCTCAGGGACCTGAGAGATACGTATTTCTCTTCCCTCAGCTGATGGCGCCATTGTGGGGGGGGGGAGGGCGCGGAGGTTTTCCAGGCGCTTATCCATCTGCGGGACAAACGGGCAGGTCACGGCCTGATAAAAACTGCCATACCTTGGAGATGCTGGAGCCAATGCAAGGGTCTCTCCCCTGGGCGCCCCCGCGGCTGTCTCCCTGGGTCTGCCCGGGAGTTTCTGCCTATGGGAGGGGCGGACACGCATGGGCTGCCCAGATCTTTGTCCTCAAGCTGTGGACTTTGGGGGCCGCCCCCTGAGTCTGAGAAGCAGGTTAATCCAGTCTTTTTCTCGTGGCTGCCGCCTTTCGGGGGCTCTGGAGGCCTGAGACACGAGGGAGGCTCCCTGTAGGGCATGAACAATGCCTGGGGTGGGGGGGTGGTGGCTGGGGCTGTGAGGTCACCATCCAGGGGGGATCTCTGCAGAGGGACAGTCCTCTGTCCTGATTCCCAGGCTGGACCCATCCCTGAGTGTGGGCCGCCCTCCTCAGCTGGAGGCCACCCCCGAGAGGGGTCAGCCGCTAGTCGCCAGTAGCCAGCTCTCCCAGCAGCTGGGGAAGGAGCGCTCGGTGGGAAACTGGAGGGGGGGAAACATCTACCCCACACAGCAAGCTACCGCTCGCGTCCGGCTTTTAAGTAGTTTCCTAGAGCACGCTACGAGGGCAGACTTGAGAAGTAGCAGCACGCCATGTGACCTCGAAGCCTAAAACACTTGCCATCTGGCCCTGCAGGGAAACGTTTGCCGATCCCCGATCTACCTTTATTGAGCGCATCGAGACCAGCATTTGAAAAATGAACCAGGATAGAAGTGAGCAAAGTACAGGGCTCTCAGCGAGGTTCAGTGTGGCGCCCCGAGCCTCTGGTTGGGGTTCTCTGTGATTTGTAAGATGTGTGTCTTACAGCAGGTGGGTCGCGCTCAGAAATTTGGGAAGCCCTGACGCACGGTGATGAGTTTGCACCGCAGCTGTCCCCCGCAGGCTGCAAAGGCCGGTAAAGTCCTTGCCATTTCCGAACGTGGATTTTGAGTAAAGAGCGACGGGGGCCGGCGTCACGAATCCATTTGGCAAGTTCCAAACTTCCGTCTTGGGTAAAGTGCGTCTGAAAGGCCTCTGAGCAGTGTGGTCAAGGCCTTTGTCGAATCCCTCCTTCAGTTTCTGCTTCTGAGTGGTTTCCGTTCGGTCTGAGCCAGAATGGCACCGCCTGGGCCAAAGGTTGCGGATCGTGGTTCTAACATTTGGGTGAGCGTCTGGGGCCCCTGGAGGGCGTGGTGAGCTCAGTCGCCTGGGCCCCACCCTGGAAGTTTCTGAATCTGTGGGGCTGGGCTGAGGTCTGAGACTTTGCTGGAGCTGCTGGCCTGGGCACCCCTCCTTGAAAACCACGGCTGCGGGCCACACAATTCCAGACTGTCTGAAATTGTGGGGCCAGGGTGGCTCCTGCACCATCCGGCTATGCACCCCCCTTTCCCGAATTCTTTTTTTTTTTTATTGTTTCTGGTTGAGAACCAGTTTAATTTTTTTAAATGTTTATTTATTTTTGAGAGAGACAGAGCATAAGTAGGGATGGGGTAGAGAGAGAGAGAGACAGACAGACAGACAGACAGACAGAATCGGAAGCAGGGTCCAGGCTCTGAGCTGTCAGCACAGAGCCCGATGTGGGGCTTGAACTCACGAACCTCAAGATCCTGACCTGGGCTGAAGTCGGACGCTTAACCGACTGACCCACCCAGGCACCCCCACTTTCCCGAATTCTTAATCATTTAGTATGTTTAACTAGACTCCTCGTTTGCTTTTTCGATGTATGTATTTTCAGAGAAAGCTCCGTGTCGCCATTGTAAATGGAAAACCAGTGTCCCTTAACGGAACCAGAGAGTAATCGTAACGGTAAACACTGGAAATAAGAACACTGCAACTGAGTCCAGGCGAGTCACAGCCCTGGTCCTGCTCTCTCTTTTGGGAAGGGGCGTGGGGGCACAGTGATCGATAAAGGTTAGAGAAGTATTAAAGGCCTTTCAGGGCCGAACGGAGACTTAATCAGAGGGTTGAAAGAGGGCCTTCTGTCTCTGGGAAGAAACGTGGCGGGGGGGGGGGGGAGTGAATTGATCCACTTCTGCGACCGCCTGCTGCCTGATGTCACTCGGGGGACCCAGCCCACTCTGCAGCCAGTGCTCACCTCCCATGCCGGCCACTCTCTCCATCCCCGTGGCAGCTGCCACAGCCTGTGATGGTCTTACTGTTTTTTGCTGCTTTGCCACTCGGCTCTGCCGTGCCTGCTGGAATAAATGCCCCGTTAGGGGAGGGCGCGCCGGCTGCTCCCCGCGGCAGCCCAGCGCCTCGCGAAAGGCCTGGCACTGGAGTGACCCTCGCGGAAGCTGTGCTGATGGAGCGCAAGCCCCTCCCACCTTATGGTGGCCCTAGCTCGCGGTTCTTCTCCATGAGGGCCATCTCTCTCTCCGGCGATCGCGGTGTCCTCCTGAGCAGGACCCCTGGAATCCCTGGGTTGCTCTGATTTCTTTGTGGCCAGGAGATCCTGGGCCCCTCAATGCACCTGTTTCTGGATCCCGCCGTCTTCTCGCTGGACCGCAAGCCCTCGTGAGAGGGCACACTCAACTGGGTGACCGGGAGAGGGTGATAAAGGGACTGTCTGCAAAGGCCTGGGCGGGGTCCACGGAAACCTGGCTCTGGAGAGGGACAGGGAGATAGGACGATAATGCCGAGAGTGGAGAAGGGGCTCCCAAGCGGGGAGGGCTGTCTCGTGGATGCAGCCACACGGGGACCTGCACGGAGGGGGACGGGAAAGAAACCCTCAGGCTTCCCCCTTCTTCCTGCCCTTGGCTCCTCTCCCGTCTCATCGGCCGAACTCAGCTGGAAGCCAGAGTCCAAGGAATTGACTGGCTCCTTCATACCTGCCCCGGGGGGGCGCAGGGCAAGGTGGAGGGGACGGACCTGGAGAGGTCGAGGAGCCCGGCACAGCCACTGTGGGCGTCTTTGTCCCAGGGCTTGAGCCGAGCCTGGGAGCGGGGCTCAGGGTGACGGGCCTGGGTGTCAGGTGGCCTGGTGTGGGACAAGAGTATGCAGTCACCTGGTGGCAGCCTTTCCCAGTGGGCCCTGGCGTTTCTAGTGTCCTTCATTTTCCTGGTTGTGTCTATCTGAATTTTCTAGTCTTTCTTCACTTACGATCTATACAGTGAAAAAGAAAGTATATCAGAGCACGTAAGTGAGGATGACGCCATGGGCAGGAGAACATTGACCAGGTTCCAATAAGTCAGGTCTGCTCTGTGGAGTGAGGTGAACCCCGGATAAATCAGGCCGAGTCCATAACAAAGTGAATCGTTTGCACATTTCAGTACCTTGAGCAGTCCTGTCTCGCCACTTCTCTGTGACTCGCCCCCCGGGGGATCTCAACTCATCACAACGTCAGGCACAGTGGCCGAGAAGGTTGGACGGACGAGCAGGGCCTCCAGGAGGGGAAGGCGGCTGGTGTGGGTCCAAACTGGCGACAATAATAATGTGAAAATGAGCGGCTGGGCCATTCCGAGCTTTTGCTCTATGCCAGGCATGGTTCCTAAATACTCCTCGGGGCTCGACTGCTTCACCCCAGTGGCCACCCTCTGAAGCGGCTCTTACTTGCCGTTTTACAGAGAGGGACATCGGAGACGCGTGGGGGAGCCAGGCTGTAAGTGGCGGGGCCGCGGCTGGACTCAGGCCACATGGCCCCCGTGCCTGTGCCCTCCTCTGCCACGGAGCAGACCCCGGATCTGCTGCGGGGGCGCGTGCCCGGCTCTCCGTGGGGGCTTTTGCAGTCTCTGCGTCCCCGACGGGGACTTAGGTTCACGCGTAATGAGTCGTGTACTCTGTGGAACTTGCCTCCAGAATTCTTGGAAATGTGTACAGCTTTCTGTCTTCCTTCCAAGTTCTGAAAGTTCAGCTAATGGGGAATGGAAAACCCTGCAACCCCAGAGAAAGTAGGTAGTTGTTGCCGTCTTGCCTTCCTGACAAAGGCTCCTGGACTTTGTAACGTGTCACCTGGGTGTCAAACAGCACACGTCAAACCCCAGGGGCCTCAGCCAAACCGAGCAGTCCGGGAATGAAGTCCAGGGAGAGAAGGAAAGGTGCAAACGTGAAAGCTGGCGGGTGCCGGCGTGCGGATCAGCCGGGGTCGGCCGGCAGGAGTCGGGGTGGCCGACGGGCACCGACCGAACGCTGGGGTCTGTGCTGAGCTCTCACTAGATAGACTCTCCCCTTCATCTGTCCACAGGCAGAAGCAGTAGACAAATATCGCGCCGTGTCCCCAGGGTGCTG
Source organism: Lynx canadensis (assembly GCF_007474595.2). Taxonomy (NCBI): domain Eukaryota; kingdom Metazoa; phylum Chordata; class Mammalia; order Carnivora; family Felidae; genus Lynx; species Lynx canadensis. The sequence continues at coordinate 3,008,406 of NC_044317.1, forward strand.
AAGGTGAAACCCTGAGGCTCAGAGAAGCCGAGTGAGTCACTTAAGGCCACACAGCTGGGGGCATCCGTCAGGGTGGTCGAGGTGTTGCTGTCGCAGCAAACACCCCCCAGATCTCAGTGGCTTCAAAAGACGAAGGTGTAATTATGCTCCTGCTGTATGCACACTGTGGGCTGCTGGGGCCCCCGAGGTCACTCGGGGACCCAGCCGCCATCTTGGACTGTGCTGGGAGCCGTGACAGAGGGAATGGGCTCTGAGGGGTCTCTCCGGGGTCTGAGGACAGAAATTAAGTAGTCTGACCCGGAAGTGTTACAGTCATGACTCACTGGCTGGAACCAGCTGTGTGGTCCCGGAAGGGCCATCCTGCCACGTGCTCAGAAGCCTGGAAGGAAGAGCCGGGAGATGGCAGACGTTGCCGTGTGGCACCAGCTGCCACTAGTGTTAGTGGTGGGGGGGTGGAGTCGGAGCCCCCTCGGTCTGACTCTGGGTCGCTGTGGGCCTTCTAGGAAAGTGGGCTCCCGGCAGCCACCTTCTGCATCCCCGGGGACCCCCTCAGTCCCTTCCGCCATGGACATGACCAGATCATCCCATGCGTCTCCAGGGCAACGAGCCTGTCCCCCTGCACTCGTGGGCACAGGCATCAGCCCACGGGGCCTCGGCTCTGAATGGCGTTGATCTCACTCGCCGTCGCCATCGCATCAAGCCATTGAATGCACAACTTCCTCTTGAGGATGAAAAGGACGGTTCCCCAGGGAGTGAATTCCGAACTCAGCCCGCGGATTAGTGAGGTTCAGGCCTGGTTTCTGCAACAGAAAAGGACCCAGCAGGACAGCCGCTCATGTGACCGGAGGCCTGGCTGTCCCGTAGCGTGGGGACGGTCTGGGCCGGCCAGACAGCTGCGCGCCGCAAGCTCGTGCAAGGGTCCAGGTCCCCTCAGCCGTGTTCCTGGCCGCCCCCCGCCCCCCCGGAGGAGGGTGGTGCCCTTGCCCACGGGCTGGAAGCTGACCCGGAGCACCACATGAGTGCTCCAGCCCGGACAAGGAGGAGCGGAACGGACAGCAAGCCATGCCTCATGAGAGGTGACCGGGGTCCCACGCCCCCCTGGCGAGAGCGCCGAGCTGAACGGGGGGCAGAGCAGTGGCGGCCACGTATCCCACGGACACCTGCGGGAGCCCTTCTGTCGCTGCAAGGAAGGAGCGAGGTCACCTCTTCCTGGCCACCTCCACCCGATTCTCCTCGGGGCCTCTCTGACACTGGTCTCTCGTCCGCCGGGGTTTCCATCCGGCCCGCTGCCTGGCGAGACATCCCCCGTCCTCTGCGCTGCCCTCCGCCGAGTATCCGTCCGCGTGGGCTGCTGCAACACAGCGGCACGGACCGGGGCGCTCAGACCACAGACGTGTATCCCTCATGCCTCCCGAGGCTGGGCGTCCGGGATCGAAGCACCTGCAGAGGCCGTTCCTGCTGAGGACTCTCGCCCTGGCCTGCAGAGGACCGTCTCCTGCCCGTGTCCTCACACGGTGGAGAGAGAGTGACCTCCCTCTTCCTCTTCTTGGAAAGCCACTAGTCCCATCATGAGGGTCCCACCCCGTGACCTCGTCTAACCCCCCTCCTCACCTCCCCGAGGTCCCACCTGCAGACACCATCCCCGTGGGGGCTAGGATGTCAGCGCGTGAAGTGGGGGAGCACGGTTCAAGCCATAGCAGTGAGACTCCACAAACCTCTTGCTGTCCGGGTCCGAACCCCGTCCGGCCCCACTGCCCGCGGAGCCCCGTCTCTGCCAGGATCCTACAAACGCACCACACGGCTCTATTGTTCCTTGCAGATTACTTGCTATTTACATGATTGATTACATGGGCCAGGGAGAGGGATGGGAGCCAGCAGCCCCGGGGACCAAATTCCACCCTGCTTGATGAATAAGCCTCCGTTTGCAGCGCGGGCCCGGAGCAGCAGATGTATATAGGAATGCAAATCTGTTTGAAGCCAGTGACTGGATCCTCGGCAGCTCCAAATATCCCCAAGGCTTCCCAGCCCCTTCCAACGTCCCACTGCCAAATTAAACACATGCGTCCACTTGGTGGCTGTGCACCCAGACGTCGGAGGGCAGGAACAGAAGAGAAGCCGGCCTCGGCCCGCTCTCCCAGGACCGCCTCTCCCGGGCTGGCGGAGAAGCCCCGGGCTGTGTGAAATGCCAGTCACGGGCTCAGCATCCCCAAGATTTGCGAACCTATTTTGGGGAATAAATGGCTGCTCAGAAAGGTTCCCACCTCTCTGTATAAATGTGATTTCACACGCTACTCAAAACGCCCCAGGAACTTGCAGCCAAAAACGGGCGCTCACATGGGCCCCCTCGATGAACGGTCCCTTGTGCCCTGCCGTCGGGCAGCCTGCGAAAACCACTTCTTGTCCCTCCGGGAGCCCACCGACCAGATCCGTTTCCCAGAGCCGCACCGAGCCCACGGTCTCCCGGACACCTTCCTACCCCTGCTGATGCCGCCCGGGTCACCGCGAGCACTGCCTGGCTGTTCCCGAGTCCCTTCCCACTTAAACCCTGCTCTGCCTCCCCAGCCCAGCCCAAACGCTGCCTCCTCCTGGAGGCCCTCCCCCCCCCCGCCCCGTTCTCATCTCTTGTCAGCGTCTCACCTTGTCTTTGCTGTCCTGTCCAGACCAGGCTGCGATGCTCTCCGAACACTTGGGAGGGGTGGCCCGTGCAGACCGGGCCTCACAGAACGACCGTGGACTCCAGGCCTAGCTCATCGTTAGCTGCGTCACCCCGGGAAAGGCATACATCCTCTCTCGTGCCTCAGTTCCCCCACCGGTAAGAGGGTGAGGCACTGAGGCCTAGTGCCTGTGTGACAGCTCACGGGTATGCCGTGGCCCCTGCTCGTGCTTCCCCACCTTCCTCCGGCCTGGGAGGAGGGCCCCACGGAAGAACGTGGTGGAGGAGGGGGCGGGAGGGCTTTGGGGCTTGGGGCCCAGGCCTCGTGGGGTTTGCAGTCAGGTTAAGGACTTGTGATGTTAACCAGGGAACCTGGCAGGGATTTGGGCCAAGGAGTGGCACCCTCAGAACTGCATTTGGGAAGGTGGGTGGGAGGGGCTCTCTAACCTGCCGCTCGCAGGGCTGAGGTGAGTGCGGAGCACGGCCCTGAACGCGGAGCGCCTGGCGTGGGCCCCTCCCAGATCCGCTGGTCCCCGCGCTCCGGCTCTCCTCCCGACACAGCCCGACCCTCCTCACACGTGTGCTGCGCGTGCAGGGAACAGAAGCCTGGCTGGCCCCCCGAGTGGCCAGGGAGGAACGGGGCTGGCCACCAGCCAGAAGCAGTGCCAGGCTCCTTCTGGAACATTCCTTGGCAGAGCAAAGCGTGTGATGTTTGTGGCACACCTAAGACAGAGCCCTGACGCTCACTGGGTATGTGCCCGGGAGCCTGGGGAGTCTCTGGACTTGGGAATACCAGCACTTCCGAGACCTGCGGCTCCGGCGGGGTCCCTGGCTGCTCAAGGCGGAGAGGCTGTGTGGCCTGGGGTGCGTCAGTCGAGCTCTCTCGGCTTCTTCCCTGTTCGGCTCTCCTCGAGGCACGCCCTGTGATGAGGATTGGAGTGAAGGGTTATTTGGGGGGCGGGAGCAGGGGGCAGGGTGTGGGGTAAGACCCGAGCGAGGGGGCCAGAACGGCTACGTTGTCAGGCCAGGTACCCTTGTGGATCACTGGAGCTTTACCCCCCTGAGAAAACTCTGGAAGGCAGAGCAGAGCGCAGAGCACACACCTCCGAGGCGTCCGGAGCAGTGTTCCCGTCATCACTGGCGGGGCCGCCTCTGTGGGATGTTTGTCCCTCACCCCTGCAGCCTTCCCCGCACCCCCCCCCCCACCCCCAGCCCAGCACCAGAGGCAGCTCAGGGGCATCGACTCCCGGTCCGCGGGCGGCTGCTGTCCCGGGGCCGAGAGCGTGGAAGGGGCCAGGGTGAGGGCCAGGAGGGGAGCGCCCGGAGGATGTGCCACACGCGGAGTGGACTGGGATCGGTCTCAGGATTGGCGTGAGAGTAAACGTGAGAATCGCCGTCCCCGCCAGGGCTGGGCCCTGCACCTCTGACTTCCAGACATGGTTCCTACGGGGTCGCCTCGTACTGACCTCGCCTCAGCGGTCTCCTGCCGGGCCCCCGACTGCCCACGGGGTCACCTCCGCGTGCAGCGATGTCTTGTCCTTCTTTCTGGCCACCCGGGGAAGCTGAGCTCAGAAGCTGATGGTCTAGGCGGTCACTCCCCTTGCCTCCCAGCGGTGGGGATGTGGACACGGGACCTGCACTCCGCTGGCCAGACCGACCCGTGCCTGGCTTTAAGTTGGGAGCTTGTGTCCCCGAGAAGCAGGGACTGTCGCTGGTCATCTCTGATGGGGTGGCTGGGACCCCAGAACAGGTGGGTTCTGGGACACATTGCCCAGATGGCCCTCAAGAAAGGACTCAGCCCCCCAGGGGCTGAGAGGACGTGCAGTGGACACACTCTCTCTGGGGTTCCTGTAGCGGGAGGGATGTGTCTTGACCAGTGTCACATCCCGGGTTTGTGTGGCAGCTGTATGACAGGTCTCACAGGCCCACCCCGGCGTGGGACAACTCTGAGCACCCTGGGGCGGTGGCCTTTGTCGGGACTGCCCCGGCGGAGCTCCTCCTCTGCCCCGTCCTGCTTTCTGCTCCTCCCCCGGGTCCGGCCCTGCTGGTGGGAGGCTGTCTGGTGCCCGCCTTGGGAAGCCTCAGAAGGGGTTCAGCCACGTCTGATGCAGCAGTGATGGTGGGCGGGGCTCCGCGGGTGGGCACCGCGATGGGCGTTATGGGTTCTTTCTGCTCCAGGGGAGTCACGGGAGGAAGGGCCCAGGCTCCTGCCAGCTTGTGGCTCCGCGTCCCCGAGGACGTCGGAGTGCTCCGCATTCCGCGAGCAGACGGGAAGGAGAACGTGGCCAGACGGCGTGTGTGTCCTCTCCAACTGGGTCCTTACGCCCCGTCTGCTCACGTTGTCTAGATGAGGACCAGCCAAGGGGTCCCCTGCTCCCGCCTGCTTGCCGGGCGGGCTGAGAAGTGGGGCTCCTGGCTGAGCAGTGACTTGTAGCCACCCTTGCCAGGCCCGGGTTGATAATAGAGCAGGAACCCCAAGGAAAGGGACCCTGTCTGACAGGATATACCCCCCACCCCGGGTATTATTTATGGAGCGGGTGCTCAATACAGATCTGCTGAATGTGTAAAGGAAGGAGTAAAGGAACGAATGAGAGAAAGCCACAGACTCAGCTACGTCCAGGGGGATATGTCCAGGTGGCTCTGGCTTTTTGGAAAGCATTCTCAGCGTGGTTCTCCAGTCAAAAAGGAAAGAAAAAAAGCATTGGCTGGATAGAGATGCCATTTTTCTCTAAGACAGTGGAAGGAAGCGTTTTGACTGTTGTCCAGGATATCCGGAGCGGGGCGGACGGACCCCTTTCCCCAGCCGGGCCTCATTCCCAAAGGCCGTGTGTTTATCTGGAAGGGGTCTGTTCCTGCCGGAGGACAGGTGTTCTGAGTGCAGCCGACGAGCCACGGTTGGAGGCCCGGGTCCTGCCCTGGCTCGGCTGCCTGGAAATGGATGGCTTTTCTCGTCTCTCTGGTGGGAACTGGGAGTTTCCCAGCAAAAGGTAACACAGCCTGTGGAATATGATTTCCTGAGACGCACTGGATTTCCCCCCATATTAGTCATCGCAGAATGTGTATTATTTTAACTCTTAGAGTTGGACTCGGGTCCCAGTCCACTCTGAAGAGAGAGTGGAAAGTCGCCAGTGGGGCCAGCGGCTGGGGACTTGGGAAGGAGTGCCCGTCTTCTCCTCTTGGAGACGACACGGTGCTCCCCGGAGGCACAAACGAGGCTGGTCCAGGGCCAGGACCGGGGGACTTCTCGGAAGCGGGCTCCAAGCCCTGGGTCCCTTGGGGGCCAGGGGGCCGTGGAGTAGAGGGGGGTGGTGCCCACTGAAGGTTAGGAGGTCTCATTTGATGACCACCTGTTCCGTGCGAGGCGCAGACAACGCCCTGGGGGCGGGGATAGGTCGGCAACTGAGCTGCAAATGGAAGGGGGACAACACCACACGTGTTACAAGCTCACAAGAAGTGACGATACACTGTTCATGGAACGGGTGGGTCCCCACGGATGTGTGCAGTTTTCCAGATGCTGCAACGAGGGTGCTGCAGGCGTTAGGATCCGCGAGAGCAAGGGCCCAGAGGCTGGAAAGGGCAGGTGTCCTCGTGGAACTGGAACTGTCCCCCTGGGACCCCCCAGCGTAGCCCACGACATCCGGCCAAGTCACTGGCTGCACGGGTGGCGGGAAGGGGGGCCCAGACACCTGCTCAACAGCAGTGGTGCGGGCTGGGAAAAGTCAGTGAACTTGAAAGTCCCCTCCCCCCCTTCCCTGCAGGAGAACGTGGGCAAGATCCGGGAAGGCAGAAGGCACCTGAGGGGACGGGGGGCTGTCGGAGGTGATCACATCATGGCTGCCAGGGTCCCCCTGTCCTCTGAGCCCCCATCCTATTGGTGGGGATCCTGGGGGAGGCTATGAGCAAATGTCCCCCTATAGGCACCTGTCCCTTAGTATCTGGGAAAATCTTGTTGACAGGTGCCAGGTGTTAGAGTGAGGGCAGTGGAGCCAAGCTGCCTGGGTTCAAATCCTGCTCTGTGATTTCCTAGCTGCGTGTCCTTGAACTGGCCCCCCCCCCCCCCCGAACCTCAGCCGATAGCATCCACCTGAATTAGGAGGGTCACAGAGGAGACAGAGAAACGCCAGGCACATTTGAGTCGTGCTGTTAAGCGGTTACCTTTGACTAGCTGACACTTTGGGATCCCCAGGTGCCTGGCCTCTCTTTCTCTGCACCGTCCCCCCTCCAGTTCTGTCTCCTCCTGTGTCCCTCTGCCGGCCTCAGGAGTCTGCTCTGTTTAAACTTCTTCTCCCAGAGGAGTTGGTGACAACATTAAGTGTTCCTGCCACTCGACGCGGTCGCCTGAATCCCCGTTCCCTGGTCAGAGCACGGGCGAAGTCAGGCGGAGGGGCTCAGCTGGCCTCACCCCTGCGGCATGAATTGTTACGCAGTTTCCAAGACCCAGCTCAAAAGCCCCCTCCTCCAGGAAGTCCTCTAGAACTCCGCTGAGCAGCCGGTAACTGCCTGTCCATCCCCACCGCTGCCCACCGCCACGCTCTGGGCACCGGTGTGAGATGCCCCTGGGGTTCAGTCGCAGGCAGGCTCAGCGTCCCACGCTCTGCTGCCCGGTTAAAATGCCGGTCAAAGGAGGGACCGCAGACCCCAGCTCTCGGTACAGCCTGCGCCAGCGGAGCCCGGAGTCCAGATTAAAACAACTAACACACATTGAGGGGAAAGCCTGGGTACACCAGAGAGCCGCGGGGACATCCGACACGGCGGGCCCAGATGAGCTGGCTCCCCATCTCTGGCCGCTCTGCTGTGCTGTGCGCCCCCCGCCTCCCCGCCACAGCTCCTTAGAGACCCTGCTTCTATCTCGCGCCTTCTGCCTCCTTGCTCGTCCTTGCTGTTATTTTCCTTGTCGCTCTGTCCCTTTTCTTCCATGGGAAAGGCCTGGGCACGTGTGATACGCAGGCCAGGTGGTTCCCACGCTGTAACCCCGATACGGTCCGGGGCCGCCTGTGGTTCAGTCTTGGCCTGAGACGGGTCCCCAGGAAGCAGCATCTGGCTGCACAGCGTCGTCCAGAGAAAGGAACTCTAACTTTTATTTCAGGGGCCAGCTGTTTCTGGAAAGGGGCGGATAGTAAATGTTCTGGGGTTCGCAGGCCGGGCAGGTTTGTGGCCGGTCTCTGTCAAACTACTGAAGCCGGCCATTGTGATGGCAAAGCAGCCAGGGACACGACTGTTCCGATAAAACTTTACTCGCAGACGCAGACGGTAGACTGCGCGTGGCCGTAGCTTGCCGGCCGCCGCTTCGTGGATGGCGTTTAGGTCCGTCCCACGGCTGTCGGTCCGTCCTCAGTAGCAGCACGTCCCGTAACATGCTCCCTCCCGTCCCGAGTCCTCCTGGACGTCGCTCGCGGGTGAGACCCCCACGCGCTCCGCCGAGCCCTCGCCAGTGTGGTTTCCTCCCCCGCCTCCCCCTGGCCCCTTCCTCCCGGCCCCTTCCGCGCAAACGGGCTCGTCTCTCCAGCCGGGTTCTCGCCTCTGCCGAGTGCCTCGCCCTCTCCCTGTCTGTCTCCCGCACGCAGGCCTGGAGAGCGGCGTTGGCACAGGAGAGGGCGGCGAGGTGGGCCACCTGAGGTTAGCACAGCTTGTCCTTGGCACAGTCCACTGACCCGTTGACTCCCCTCCACCGTCTGGGACTTGGGATGATGGCTGTCGTCCTATAAAACAGTCAGGGGAGCAGACTGACCCAAAGGTGGGGCTGGGATGCAAGCTGGCCGCTCCCGCTCCTGGGGCACCCCTGCCCAGACCAGGCCCAGAGGGCCCCTCCTGGCCCGGGGCCCCAGCTCCTTTCCTCTTGGCCACCTTGTGCGGACGCGGCTCCGTTTCCCGCGTCCTCTCGGGGAATCTGCCTCTGGGGCCGAAGAAGGGGCGCCAGTGACTGTCGAGGCCCCGAGCCTTCCTGGGACCCCCACTGTTACCTCACCTGGGACCCCTCCCCCGCAGCAGCCTGGCCGAAAGAGGGGGTCTGGCAGGCCCCTCGGCACGTCCTAGGTCCTCTTGCAGAGTGCTGCGTACTTAGACCGCGAACCGCCCTGCGTCTGTGCTTGCCGTGTGCGGGCCCTGTGCCCGAGCGTCCTGTGCAGCCACACTGTCGTCCCTGCCTTAGGGATAGGGGCCGGGGCTCAGACCTGCTCAGTAACCTTCTCAACGTTATAGAACCGGGTCCAAACTCACATCCCGGTTCCGCCGCCCACACTGCCTTTAGTTACTCGACTGGGTTGGATGGCGTCCCCCAAACTCGCGTCCTTCCCGGAGACGTGACCTTCTTCGGAGAAGGGCCCATCGCACATGTGATTAGGTCGGGTGAAGTCATTCCGGAGAACACGGGCCCTTAATCCAATGTGACTGGTGTCCTTGTAAGAAGAAGAAAGACACACAGAGGGGAGACGTCTCGTCCGAGGGGCGGCAGAGGCAGAGGCCAAGGGATGTGTCGACAAGCCAAGGAACACCAAGGATTGCCGGAAGCTGAGAGAACAGCATGGAACGAGTCCTTCCCTGGAGCCCTCAGAGGGACTCCTGGGTTTGGGTCCCCAGCCCTCCTGTGTCTCACGCCCCCACTTCGGGCTGTGTCATCGTGGCAGTCCTGGGAAACAGGTACTGTCACCGAGACACGTGACACAGACCTGGCCCCCGGTCAGTCCGGCCTCCGGTGGGGACATTCAGCAGCTCAGCCTCTAGGGTTGAAACCTTGAAGACTCTGGCGGAGACCAAAGAGATGGGAAGAGCCCGGAGGGGCAGCCCGAGGGCCAGCGGGGGTGGGTTCCTCCCCAGATATTTCCTCCCCAGAACCCAGCGGGGCTGCGGTTCCCCGAATGGTCTGGAGACTGCTGCCGCCCCAGGGCTGCGGGTCTGTCCGGGACCAGCGCGGAGCTCCTCTCAGGGCCCCCGAGGGTCAACCAAGGCAGACGGCGTGGCCCACGCTCCAGGTCCCCTGCTGTATCATTCCGGAGCCAACTTGGGTCAGTGACAGTGGTCCCGGGGTGGGGGTGGGGGTGGGGCGTCTTCAGCCTCTCCTGGCAGGTCCCATGGTTGGTCTTGAGACTGACGAGGGCAAGGAGGATAGGAAGGAAAGACAGAAGTCAGGTGAGAGACGGACATGGGAGAGGGAGCAGGTGGGGGCGCGGAGAGAGGCAGACGGGGAAGAGAAACGGAGAGAGAGATCGAGAAGGAGGTCGGGACAGATGGACAGATATCTGGACAAGTCACCGATATCGATAAGGAGGTAGAGAGGCAGAAAGACAGTTCTTCAAGGTAGCGGAGGGGGCGGGGCAGACAGGAAGGGGCAGAACAAAGGAGGAGGAGATGGGTGGAGAGGGGCAAGGGAGGGAGGGTCCGCAGAGACCGCAGCAAACTGCCCCTGCAGATCGCCTCAGCTGTGTGCCTAGCATCCTCCACCACACAGACAACCCCGGTGGGGCCCGCGTCGTGCCTGCGGCAGAAAGTGCCCTCGAGCCCAGCCCTGGGTGTGCGGGGTGGGGTGCAACCAGCACTGGGACGAATGCATTTAACTGGAAAGGGGAGAGGCCCTCCCACTCCCCTGCGGTCACAGCTGCCGTCTCTGCCACGAGCCCCTGCAAGACTGCAGAGAGATGCCTTGGACGACAGGCGGCAGGGAGAAGGGCATGTCAGAGTCGCCGGTGCCCGTTACCCCAGGGCTTAAGGGATTGGAAAAGTACGTCAGCCCGAGGGGCTTCCACAGGGCGGGGGATGGGCTTTACGTCGACACACAGGGGACCCGGAGGGAGTGTCGCTGTCGGTGAAGCCTTGGCTGGTTGCAAATGGCAGGAAGCCCAGCTCAGCCCGGCTGAGTTGAAAACCAGTGTTTGTTCAGTTACCTGAGAAGTCCAGGGGTAGGTCGGCTTCAGGTGCTGCTGGATCCAGGCGTTGCGGTGTGATCAGCAAGCTGCCCCTCTCTCCTTCCCTCACCTCTGCTTTCGTCTGGGAGAACTTCGTCAGCACACAGTCCGTCCAAACTGATGCCTGGCAACTCTGGGTTTCCCACTAGCTCAGCAATCCTCCAGCCCTCCCACCGCCCCCCCCCCCGCCCCGTTTCTCAAGCTTGACCCCCTCTGGGGTGCCCCGAGTCCACTGCCGCTGTGACACAGGGCTTCCCTGGAGCTGGGGGTGGGGCCGGGCCCATCCAACCTCATGGCCGAGAGTTGGGAAGGGTCCTCGCGGGAAAAGCGTTGAGTCAGACAGAGAATACGAGAAGTCACTACCGCTGGGGCTGGGAGCCTGCTTGTGCTGGTCCAGCTGTGCTGATGGCTGAAATAACTGACAGAGTTCAGGGCCATGGCCTCAAGTCTTCTGGCCTCGAGTCTTCTGAGCGCTCCCCCTCGCGCCATCTGGGACACCCTGACCCTGGAGTTTGGTTGCAGTGCCTGGAAAGTAAGGGTCTCCGGGAGGCCAGTGTCTGCACCATGGTGGTGTTGAATGTTTGGAACATCGCTCTAGAATATGGAGACCGTCAGAACCCCGGGGCCGGGACTGAGCTGGGGAGCAAAAGCAGGCACGGTGCATGGACAGGTCCCGTGTGCCTGCCAAGCAGGCCGGTGCGGATGCCGGGCTCTGAGGAGCCAGAGTGACAGTGGAGCTGCGTCCCGTCCGCGGTGACGAGAGCGGGCGCCGATCACCGAGCGCTCCCCTTGCGCCAGGTCCCGGACTGCGCGCTCCGTGCGACCACGTGGTCCTCACCACGCCTTTGGCTCTGGGTTACGTTCTAGAGCCACCCAAGACGCCCAGGAGGGGGGTGTCCATCCTGACACAAAGGGCTGGGGGCTCCTGACGGCACGCGTCTTTCGACGTGGTTTCCAGGGACGAGGCTGAGGCGGAGGGCGGGGGCTCTGCCAGGTCAGGTGCAGTCTTCTATCTCCCCCTCATCCTCTCGCTCCTCCCCCCAGCGAGGACCTTCCAGAACATTCGTTGTCCCTGATGCACGGGGGACTGACAAGAGCCTCCCCGCGATGCCCAGCGTCTCCCTCAGGAGGCTGGACCAGGGCTGGGAAGAGCCCCCGGGACCCCGTCGGTACCGTTACGGTGACCGTCCGCGCCCTGGTCTGCTAATCCTCTCATCGTGTTATTTCCGTTATTTTCCGTGGATTGTTTTCCTCTTCATTATGGGTTATGTTTTCCTGATTCTTTGCAAACTGGAAAACTTTGGATGGGATGCCACATATTGTAGATCTTACCTGCGGGGTGACAGATACTTTTGTATCCTGCCAGTGTTGTTGATCTTTGTTCTGGGACGTAGTTAAGCCGCTTGGAAGCAGCTCGACGGTTCAGTTGTTGCATGGTTAGAAGTAACCAATTGCAGGGGCGCCTGGGTGGCTCAGTCGGTTGGGCGTCCGACTTCGGCTCAGGTCACGATCTCTCGGTCTGTGAGTTCAAGCCCCGCGTCGGGCTCTGTGCTGACAGCTCGGAGCCTGGAGCCTGTTTCGGATTCTGTGTCTCCCTCTCTCTGACCCTCCCCCGTTCATGTTCTGTGTCTCTCTGTCTCAAAAATAAATAAACGTTAAAAAAAAATTTTAAAAAGAAGTAACCAATTGCAATAATCCTCTGAGCATCTCAGAGGTACACAGTCTGGGCTAGGATTTTTTTTTTTTTCGTGAGTGGGAATGTAGGCAACTCACTCCTGTTCGGAGACTGTACTATGCATGTGATTCTGAGCTAAGTTGTGTTTAGGTCCAGAAACTGACACCTGTGATAGGTGTCTTTTGACACTGGACTCGTGATTTGGAGGTAACGCCTTTCATGGTCAACGAGTAAACCAAATCACGGTCACGTTTCTCCCTGCTTGCGATGGGCCACGTGCCACATACTGTCACTGAACCACCAACCATTGCCTCTGCAGTGCGTAGGCTACACAGCCCAGGGCTCGATTTCTCCCTTGAGGTGTAGACGGGGAGGTCGGCCCGTGCCGTGGGACAGACGTGGAGGATCGTGGCCGTCTCAGTAATGCCGCATATAAGGCGTTCATCGTGCATAGAAGGCATTTTCCTCCAGAAGCCTATTTGAATCTCACAGGGGCCTTTGTTTCTTTTCTACGTTAGCAACTTCTTTTCCTCTCCACCACTCACGATTTAATTCAATCCCCACCACCTCCCTACACAGCCTGCCGTTTGCCCTTTTAGAAAGCGGGGTCAGGGATGGGACCCTTGCCCGAGGCGGTGCCCGTGGCCCAGGACGGAGGCGAGACGTGAGTGCGCCCTGACACCAGGGCCCCGTCTGTCCTCCACCACCCATCTTGCTTCTTTTCAAAGTGAGTCACAAGGAAGACGGCCGCCAGGAAGCCAGGAGAGGTGGGGAGAGCCTCTGCCCAGCCACACGTCCATTGAATGCAGCATTGTGAAAGATCGCTTGGCAGAGGATGAGCAATAAATTAAATTACTCCGAGCACACACTCGGCATTGTCTCGGAGAAGCAGAGCGTTTGCCTGTGCAAGCAGGGCTCAGTTGTAAACCACAAGGAGACTCCACTACCTGGGGACTAGGCCCAGGAGCCCCCCCCACCACGGTCCCGGGGCCACCTCCCAGTCTCTGTGTTCTCCCTGCTCCCCGCCGGTGATGGTGGCCCCCAGCCCTGGTTCTGGGGTAGGGGGAGGCCCGGTTCAGACGACACTCTGCCCAGAAACCACAAGTTTATGAATCCCAGAAGTTTCGCTCGCTCAGGTCAGGCGCAGAGCTTGGCTGACGTTAGCGAAGACATTTTTCTCTGTCAGGCAACAGAACGCAGCACAGGGACGCCAGCTGCGAGGCCTCAGAGCCCAGGTCTCTAATTAAAACAGTGGAAAATTAGATATCTTCATGAATTCATCACTGCCGCCTCTGGCCGTCCGAGGAGAGGCTTCGGGGGGCCGCCCCTGCCTTGTTTGTATGCCGGCGGGGTCCCTTTGTCGGCCCACGTGTGTGTGCACGTGTGAGTGTGTGTGTGTGTGTGCGTGTGCCAGTGTCAGTGCGTCGGTGAGCGTGTCTCGGGGAGTGTGTCGGTGTGTGTGAATCTCCGTCAGTGACAGTGTGTGCGTGTGTGTGTGTGTGTGTGCGTGTGCCAGTGTCAGTGCGTCGGTGAGCGTGTCTCGGGGAGTGTGTCGGTGTGTGTGAATCTCCGTCAGTGACACTGTGTGCGTGTGTGTGTGTGTGCGTGTGCCAGTGTCAGTGGGTCGGTGAACGTGTCTCGGGGAGTGTGTCGGTGTGTGTGAATCTCTGTGACAGTGTGTGTGTGTGTGTGTGTGTGCGTGTGCCAGTGTCAGTGCGTCGGTGAGCATGTCTCGGGGAGTGTGTCGGTGTGTGTGAATCTCCGTCAGTGACTGTGTGTGTGTGTGCGTGTGCCAGTGTCAGTGCGTCAGTGAGCGTGTCTCGGGGAGTGTGTCAGTGTGTGTGAATCTCCATCAGTGACAGTGTGCGTGTGTGTGTGTGTGTGTGTGCATGTGCCAGTGTCAGTGCGTCGGTGAGCGTGTCTCGGGGAGTGTGTCGGTGTGTGTGAATCTCCGTCAGTGACAGTGTGTGCGTGTGTGTGTGTGTGCGTGTGCCAGTGTCAGTGCGTCAGTGAGCGTGTCTCGGGGAGTGTGTTGGTGTGTGTGAATCTCCAAGGGTGTGTGTGTGTGTCTGTGTGTGTGTGTGTGTGTGTGCGTGTGCCAGTGTCAGTGCGTCGGTGAGCGTGTCTCGGGGAGTGTGTCGGTGTGTGTGAATCTCCGTCAGTGACAGTGTGTGTGTGCGTGTGCCAGTGTCATTGCGTCGGTGAGCATGTCTCGGGGAGTGTGTCGGTGTGTGAATCTCCGTCAGTGACAGTGTGTGTGTGTGTGTGTGTGTGTGCGTGTGTGCCAGTGTCAGTGCGTCGGTGAGCGTGTCTCGGGGAGTGTGTCAGTGTGTGTGAATCTCCAAGAGAGTGTGTGTGTGTGTGTGTGCGTGTGTGCGTGTGCCAGTGTCAGTGCGTCAGTGAGCGTGTCTCGGGGAGTGTGTCAGTGTGTGTGAATCTCCAAGAGTGTGTGTGTGTGTGTGTGTGTGTGTGTGTGCTCGCACGCCCATGTTTTCTCCTCCTCGTGTTCTACCTTTTCTGCTTCTTTCCTTTTCTGGAGTCTAGTCGACTCAACCAAGAGGAGAGAACTTCGTCCGCCGGTGACTTTCGTCAGCTCTCTGAGCTTGAAGATGCGTCGCTGCTCACAGTGATCTTATGCTCCGTCTCATCCAGTCCTCCCCCTCGCCAGGCGGAGTGGTGCTGTCTATTCTATCGGTTTCACAGAAGAGGAAACTGAGGCTGGGTGAACTCGGCTGCCTGGTCCAGGGGACCCAGCCTGGTGCTCAGCCGGGGCTTGGACCCCAGCTTGCTCCCCGCCCCTGCCAGGTTCCACCTCTGCACAGACCCTGCCCCTGTAGGCGTCCAGCCCTGTGCCAGAAGGTCCGAGGCACAGACGTGGTGTAGCTGCGATGCGCACCGTTTATCGTGCGTTGCAAGTGAACCGCACAGGTTAGGTAGTGTGAATATCCTCACTTTACAGAGAAGGACTCGACACTTGAATATTGGAGCAGGCAGTGTGGACCAGATACCAGCTCTTGACCCTCCCAGTTTCCTGCACCCGGATCTCTATGCCTGATTTGCCTCAAGTCCCCAAGCCCGCTCTGCCCCACGTGTCTGCAGACCCTGAGTGCTGAGGTCTCATGTCCCCGGCAGCATCAAAGCCTGAGCTCCCCGGGTCAGCCGTAGTAACTCCGAGGTGTGATCTGTGATTTCACAAGGGCTTACGGTTTGACAGGGAACGGTCAGCAGTACACAAATCGAGGTGTGATATGACATGAGCTAGAGACACACAATGAAGAAGTGGAAATCGGGGTGGGGGCTGCTGAAGAATGGGGGCGCCGATTTGTAGAGGGTGGTCAGGGAAGCTTTGGAGGAGGCATTGACTGCTGTATAGATGTGAAGGAAGGGAGTGAAGGAGCCATGAGGAGAAATGGGGGGAGAATATTCCAGGCAGACAGAAGAGAAGGGGGAAATGGTGGCTCTTACCATCACCAGAATTACCATGCGCACAATCACCAGGATCATCACCATTCCAATTCCAATTCCAATTCCAATTCCAATTCCAATTCCAATTCCAATTCATTTAGTCTGGGGTAGGATACAGGGGCATTTTTTAAAGCCCTCCAGTTGATTCTAAAGTACATCACCAGGGGTGGGAGTTGCCACCCTAAGCTAAAACACCTTATGGGCAAAATTTTGTGTTAAAATTCCATACTCACAAAAACTCTGCGGGGTTGATTTTCTTATCCATCCTGTTATAGATGGGAAGACAGATTTAGAGAGAATAAGGGACTTGAGTGAGACCGCCAGCCCACCAGTTGCGTGGTGTCCGTGTGACCCAGGTGCTCACCCTCAGCCATCGTTCCCTGTGGCCACTGAGTCAGAGGGACCTTCAGAGCATCAGCACATAATAGGCACCCAGGGAATACCTGTGGACGGTTTGAAGCTTGTTTCCAAACCAGGGCCCCCGACTCCCCACCCAGGACACTTGTAGTTCCCATCCTTGCCCCAGATTTGTATGCTGCCTCTGAAGAAGAGAGCCAGCCACGAGAGGCCAAAAAATAGATCAAGGCGATCATCTCACCGTAGCCGTTAATGCTGTTGTCTCTCGCATCACTGAACCCCACTTGGCGCAATATTCTAAGAAGCATCTGTACGTCTATTGATTTGCAACAACCATATGAGAGGGTTGCCGGTCATCTCCCTGCATTTTCAGAGGAGCAAGCCTAAGGCACAGAAAGAGTTAGAAACTTGCCTAAGTCACACGGCGCGTGAGCGACAGAGCCAAGATCAAGGTCACGCATAAACTTCGACCTGTTGGGAACCCAGCCCCATCCTTCCATCCCTCCCCTCCTGCCAGCTTTTTGAGGGAAAGCGTGGCCTTGGAACCAAAGGCTCCAGGTCTAAGCAGCAGTGAGCTTTGGCAAGAACTTCTCTGAACCTCAGTTTCCTGGTCCGTAAATGGGGGCGGGGGGTGATTTGGTGCTTCCTCTGCTGATCTCACAGGGTCATCACGGAACTACGGCAGAAGGGACGTGGCCACATTTTGTAAACCTCCGAGCCCTGTGCACATGCCACGCCCTGCTCTGCGGGCCACTCATGTGAACTTGGCCAACCTTCCTGGCCCCACGTGACTTTAGCCCATCAGCTCCCCAGGCGTCACTGCTGCCTCCGCTGGAGGAGGCCCCTGACCAACGCTGAGTCTTTAGATGCCCTCTTGGTTCCGGCTTATGCTCATGCAGAGGGCAGCCCGGGTTCCACGCCCCCCACGTGCTTCCCCACCCACGGCCACCACTTGCTGCCGGGCTGGATGGCCGGCCGGGCTGGGGACGGAGGTTGGAGGGAGAACGGTGACGGTCCACAGTCTGAACCTCAGGGACACGCTGAAAACGCACGTCCTGCAGCCCGGCATAAGAGACGCCGTGAGGAACCTGTGTTAGCAAAGGCCCCTGGGCCGTTGTGCAGCCGGCAGATTGGAGATCGATTTCGTGTTTGATCATCCAGGAAGCCCGTGGGGGCCCCCACTCTGCGGCGTGCCTCGAGTTCCGGCTGGCGGAGCTCCGGAGCCTCCGTACCCGGGATCGCGCCTGGACGCTGCACACCGTGGGTCAGTCTCGTGGTGTCTGTGTCAGTAACAGTAGTAGTGATGCGTTCTGACCGCTCGCCACAAGGTAGTCACAGAGGTGTGCTGCTGGTGACCCCCCAACAGTCGGTTCTCTGCGGGGGAGGGGGAGACGCGACTTGGGCGCCTGCCGGCTTCCGTGGCGTGAACGTCCTCGCTGTGGCTGACTGCAAGCCGCCGGTGCGACATCCCGGGACAGGGAGTCAGGAAGCGGCGTGCAGGCGCTCGTCGTGACCGCGTGTTTCCACGGCGATTCGACACCCGGAAACAAGAGCAGGGATGATTGTGAAAATGCAGTAACGTAATTCGGGAATGACGAGCTTCGAATATGCATTGCCTTTATTCCTAACATGACGTATTTAGCTTTAACTTGCACGTAACTTAAGTTTTGATAACGGGAAAGATTTGAAGTTGATGAAAGTGTAACAGTGCTTGCGAGCTGGCACGAGTTGGTCCCAGTTCTCCGCTGGGTCGCTGCCGCGCGGATCCCCATGTGACCGATGAGGGCCGCGAAGCACAGAGAAGTTAAGTGACCCGTCCAGGGTCACAGGCAGGCCGGGGTTCAAACCCGCTAGTCTGGCCGCTGCGGGTAATCATCCGATACGCTAGTCTGCTGGGGTTACTTGAGGGATCGGTGCCTGTAATGTGCTCAGATGGACAGCTCGCACCTACTGTGTGCTCGGTCAGTGTGGCTGCTGTTAGCGCCGTTCCTGTTAATACAAGCCGGTGGTCCATAAGTGCATCACACCCGGCTTCTGTCCCGACGAACCCTCCGGGTGTGGGCCGTGGCTCCCCCCCCCCCCCCCGCCGACTTTGTGAAGCAGGCACATCGGGTAATCTTGCATTCACAAATGGGGAGCCGTGGGAGCCCCTGCCTTGCCAGGCCACGAAATAAGGCAGCTCCAGAGGGGCAGTCCTGCCCCGGCACGGTCCACAGTTGGCACCACCCACGCCTGGAAACGCTGCTTGGCGTGCGGGCCAGGTGAACTGGGCTGGTGCGTGTGGAGAGCAGGTAGCGTCTCGGGGCAGCGCAGCCGACCCAAAGCCAGCCCCGCAGGCCTCCCTGCCAGGTCGGCGTGGGCGTCAGGAAGCCTGTGGCCCGGTCAGCGCGGGCTGTCATTGTCCCACGAGGTGAAAGCATCCCCGCGATGCCGCCCTGTGGCGCCCTTACCTCTCAGCCCTTCCTTTGAACTCTGACAGTAATCCCACATGCACACGGGGCTGCCAAGCCAGCGTGTCTGATGTCCTTTCCGGCTTTTGTAATGTCATTTCCCGTTGGGGATGGGGAGATGCGTTACTGGTGGAGAAGTGTTGCTTTTTGGCATAAAATTCCTGAGCTACATAGGAAAGCAGCATGAGCGGACCTTCTGATTCAGGTGTTGTGGGCAGTTCAAAGTGTTGCGCTTGGCCGTTTCTTTCCTCCCCTTCCCCCTCCTTTTCCATCTCCCTTGGCCACTCGGGGGGATTATCCGTTCAGCAAATGTGGCCGTGGAACTAGAAGCCCCAAGGGGCGGGCCAGCTTCTTTAGGAAGTGCTCGGTTCCTGGTCAAGTGATCGTAAGTGATTTCACTCAAAAAGCAAAAGCAAAAGGACGCTGAGAAATCATAGCGGCAAAGCCCTTAAATCTTCACTACGAATGGCAGCATGTACGATGAATCTGATAGGACTGGTATAATCAGTATGGAACAGGATCACAGAACAGTATAACACACACAGGTGGCAAAGAGCGGGGCTCAGCCAACATTTTTGCAAAGGGCAGATCGTAAATATTTAGACTCTGCAAACTGTACTGTCTCTGTTGGATTACTCAACATTGCTGGGGAAGCAGGAAAGCAGCCCCGGACAATACATTTAAGAATGGGTGTGGTTGTGTTCCAATTAAACTTCACCCGCTCTCATGAAAAATCCCCTGCTTTCGGTAGTGTGAGCGTGACGCGGCATGTGGCTGCAGGCCACCGGCCAGATCTGGCTCACGAGCCCCGGTTTGCCCACCACTGGCTCTGAGCCCCGGTTTAGGAGTCAGGCGAGTTAAACTGGAACCCTGGCTTCACCACGTGCTGTCACGAGTGAGCGCGCTGCGAAGCTATTCCGCCTCTGGAGCCTCGGTTGTGCCATCCGTAAATTGGAGATAGGACGGCGGGCGACGCACTGGGTCGTGGAGAAGTTAGACGGTGGGTGCGAGATGCTGGGCGCAGTGCCAGGCAGGGGGAGAGAGTGCGTTCGTGGGAGCGGCCCTGGTTGAGGATGGTGATGATGGTGGTACTGAGGAGGAGGAAGGAGATGATTACGGTGAGGAGGAGGGTGATGAGCAGGAGGAGAGGAGGGGAGGGGAGGAGGGCAAGGAGGGGCTGGGCGACGATGGGGAAGAGTGCTGGGTCTCCGCGGGACAAGAGGGCTAGAACTCTAGGCTCCGCCTTGCTGCTGACCCGGTGGCCTGGGCAGACCCTGGCCCTGACCCGGCTTCGGTGTCGTGAGGCGTCCACCCGTGGGCGGCTCTGCGGGCTCAGGCGAGACCTCGTGCCTTCACGCGTCCCTTCAGAAGCTCTGGAGGGTGTGCCCTGAGTGCTGTGACGTAAAGCAGGGCGGGCGGGGACGGCCGCATAAGCTCGTCACCCTCCTCAGACCCTCCCTCTCAGAACAAAGTCCGACCCGGCTGTGGTCACCGCGGTGCCCGGACAAAAGGGGTGTCCACATCCTGGCCCCCAGAGCCTGCACACATGCCCTGATTTGGAAGTGGGCTTCCGCACAGATGTGATTCCGGATCTCGGGGTGAGATCGCCCCGGACGTGGGGTGTGCCCTGCGTCCAGGGACTCGTGTGCTTATGAGACACAGAAGAGGGGAGGCACGGGTGCGGGGGAGGCCGTGCGAGGGCGACGGCCGGAGGGACACGGCCGTGAGCAGAGGCTGGGAGAGGCAGGAAGGACCCCCCTCTCGGGGAGCCTTGATTCAGGACCCCCTGCCTCAGGAGCTGTAAGAGAATAAATGCCTGCGGCTTAAGCCGCTAGTTTGTGGCCATTGGTGGCGGCAGCCAGGGGACACCGACCCTGTCACTGAGCACGGCGTGGCTGCAGAGACAGCGCTGCCTACGTCCTCCCTTGGGGCCAGTCCTGCCTCCAGCGTGACGCTTCCTCGTGTCCCTTGCGGAAATGCCGTTATCTCCTGATAAGTGGAAATATGTTTTCGGTGGAGATCGTGCAGGGCCGAAGTCGTTCGCGAGGCTCAGTGTCCGGCCTCGGCTCCTGGGTCAAAGCTGGCGCAGAAAGTTCGGACTGATGCGTGGGCCAGTGAGTTCAGCCGAGAGTGTGCTGAGTCAAGGAGTGGCTTGTGTGTGTGTGTGTGTGTGTGTGTGTGTGTGTGTGTGTGCGCGCGCGCGCACACACACCTACATGTTAATTATTTTTTTTGGTTAGGGACCAAAGCTCTGCTTTAAAAAGTTATAAAGCTACGTACTGCATTATAAAATACGAGATAACCCTTGAGATTATAATCGATTCACTTCCCACCTCCTATCTTTTTGTTCTGTTTGTTCACGTTTTGAGTTGGGTTTCCCGGGCTTTGTCATTCAGTGCATTTTGGCCAACAAATTCTTACCAAGTGTGCCCTGGGGGCCTGGGGGAAGCCCATCTGACCTCCCCACTTGGGAGAATTAACCTCTCCTACTGTGCTCGGCTCCCTCACGTGAAAAGGGAGCTCGTACAGGGGCTCCTGGTTGCACTGACGGTAAAGCGGGAGCCGTTCCTCAGGGATGCTGGGCCGGGCTCGCCCCGCGGGCACCTCACGTGCGCCCAGTCCCGGGGTGGGCTTTAGGACGAGGATGCCCCCCCTTACGGTAACGACACCTTGGTGTTTTCACACGTGTGTGTGCTGAAAGCAGTCGTCCCCCAGCGTTGCTGGGAGTGGAAGCATGTCTGCTTAGGTTTTAGATGAGATATGTACCCCCTGAGCACCAGAGGACCCCCCCCGCTGCAGTGCCCTCGGACAAAATGAACAAAATCCAAGCTCACCTTTGATGAAAAGGACGGTAACCTGAAGGCCGCTCGGCCCAAGGTCGGACTGGGAATGGCTTGCTCGTGGCCGATGTTTCAGCCCGGCAGAGGGGTCGGGCCAGGAGAGGACACAGGGGAAGGGACCCGCGCCCCATTTCCCTCCTCCCTAGCCCGGGAATGGTCACCTGCAGAAAGGGGACGAGGCTCCTGACGGCGGACCAGGACTCAGCTTTATCAGACTCAGCTTTGGCGTTAGACCCATCTGGCTTTGGATTTGGCCCCCTGCTTGAGGCGGTCATTTAGAAGCCCCTGTGAGCCCTGGCGTCTGCCTTTCTGCAAAGGGTCTAACAAGGAGAGCCTCACGGGGCTGCTGGAGGGACCGGAGGAGACGAGGTTCAGAGAGCAGTGAGACCCCGCCCCTTACCCTAACACACTGTCCGACACTTGCCGGTGCCGTAGTGAGGTCTCCGTCGGGGGAGGCATTCAAGCAGTTATGCAGGCACGGGCACGAAGGAGAGTGCTGAGGACCTCGAGTTCCCCTCCTCCTACAGCCTCTCTCGCACCATCAACCACTGTTGAGCCGTGGCTCCTTGGTGGGCTGAGCCCAGCTGTGCACGGGGTGCCAGCCTTTTCCAGCCCCTGCTTGGTCCACAACGACAGTGACGCCAGGGCAGAGGCCACAGTCTGCGTCTCACTCTGCAGCCGCGTCTACACAGCCTTCACTATTAGCCCCGGGACAAGCAAGTTCGTTTTAGAACGCCTCATTTTATTTGGGTCACTTTAAACTCTCCGGGCTTACCTGGCCTAGCCCTGTCCTCTCTCCCACGTGTGGTGGCATCTGTGGTGGCTCCCTGGAGGAGAGGCTGTCGGCCTCGGCCGCCTCCCAGCGACACCCCCTCCGATCCAAGTTTGGAGACTGCCTTTCGCTACCAAATGATAACAGCTTCCTCCGTTCTTTATTCAAGGCCCGCACCATGGCAGCCAATCAGAGCATGAGATAATCAGCAAGACCGGTTCCCAAAGCAGTGAAACTTGACCTCTGAGTCACTCTGGTTTTGATTCATGTGCAAGTTCTCTTAGGTTTTGTGAAATTATGAAAATAGCTCCTGGGTCACCAGCGAAATGTGCTCAGAGTGATGGAGAGGCAGCTCCGTGCCAGGCCGGCCGAGGCCCTGGGGATGCAGGCTGAATGCGCTAATGTCCTGCTTGTGTACGCGAAGGCCGGCGGGGGGTGGGGGGGTGGGGCAGGGTGGGGAATTCCTGGTCCTGGGGGTGAGCGGGGAGGGGGCTGTGCACAGCAACCAGCATTTTACGTAACAAGTTGCTGAGGGAAGGAACCCGAGACCCGTAGGACGACGGCAGGGACAGTGCGCCGGGGACGTTGGGCAGGAAGGCACAGGGGGTGGAGTTTGCATTGGATCTTGAAAACGGAGGTGGAGTTCATATGGGGAAGGGTATTTCAGACAGAGGGAACAGCATGTGCAAAGGCCAGAGGACTGGCAGGGTGTGGAGGGCTGGCGGCTGGGGAGAGAGCCACAGGTGGGTGGGAATTCGAAGACACGTGATCCGGTGACTCGTGTCGACGCACCCAGGGGTCTCCGGCAGAGACTTTTGCCAAAGCCGTTGGCTCTGAGTACGAAAGCCCCAGAAGGCGTGGCTCCAGGTACAGCCGTGGTCGTGTGAGTGAGTCCCAGTTACAGAAAGTCTGACTCTTTAAACGGCGTAATTAGAAAGTCCCTTCTAGCCGTTCCTCCGTCTCAGGGGAGAGATCACCAACTGACTTTGGTGGGAGCTCCGTTCTTGTGGCTGTAAATACTGGGGCTTCCTGGGTACCCCCCGCCCCCCGCTAAGAAGCCAAGGTTCAATAGAGGAATGTATGTGGAAAAAGGAGGATATGGGACCTCCCGTGGAAGTGTCCCCGGTGGGTTTTCTGGGACAGAGGTCGCGTGCAGGCGTGCACCTGCGGTCAGCACCTGGGGAGGGGTGCAGGCTACGGGGCGGGCAGCGGGAGGGGTGAGCTGAGATGCCCTGTAGAGCTGTCCTTGTCCCCGGAGGGGCTGTGACTCAGGGGGAAGCGGGGCCCTTCAGCTGAGGGGCACGGCTCTCCCCAGCGTGCGGGGGAAGGACCACATGGATGAGTCCCGAATGCAGGCGGCCCCACGGCATCTGAGTCCAGAGCCGAGATCTGACCACCAGGCAGAGGGGCTGACCAGCACCAGGTTCTCACCACCCTGCGCTCCGGGGCCGCGACACATCCTGTGCCGGCCGGCAAGCTGCGTGGCCGGTCGCGTTGGCATCAGGCGGCCAGCGGTGGTCAGAGGAGCTGAGGTCTGAGAGGGCGCCCTTGAGTCGGGGTGAGGGGGCGGACCACGGGCCCCCTCCGAGGACAGCTGCGGCGTGGGGGGTGTTGGACGCTTGCCGCTCCGTTCAGCCTTCCCGACTTTCTCGGCTGACCCTACAAACGGCAAAGCTGCTACTTTTACAAGCTGGTCGCATTCAGGACTTCTGGTAAATAGACCACTAACTTTTTTTATATGTGAAAGACTTAATTCCAGTTAGTTAACACACAATGTTATGCTAGATTCAGGGATGCAATATAGTGAGCCATCATTTCCGTGTAACAGGTGCGCCCTTGAATCCCCATCAGCCATTTCACCACCACCCCCACCTCCCCTCTGGTCACCATCCGTGTGTTCTCTAGAGTTAACTCTAGAGGGTCTAGAACTAGGAGTCTCTTCCTTGATGTCTGTCTCTCTCTCTCTCTCTCTATCCCTTTGCTCATCTGTTTCTGAAATTCCACATATGAGTGAAATCATACGGTATTTGTCTTTCTGTGACTATTTCACTTAGGAGAACACTAGCTCCATCCACATTGTTGCAAATGGCAAGATTTCATGCTTTTTTATTGCTGAGTAATATTCCATTGTATATGTACCGCACCTTCTTTATCCATTCGTCTATCCACGGACATTTGGGTTGCTTCCATAGCTTGGCCATTGTACATAATGCTGCTATAAATATTAGGGTGCGTGTGCCCCTTCGAATCTGTATTTTTGTGCCCTTTGGGTAAACACCTACTAGTGCAATTGCTGGGTCGTAGGGTAGTTCTACTTTTAGCTTTTTGAGGAACCTCCACAGTTTTCCAGAGCGGCTACACCAGTGTGCACTCCCACCAGCAGTGCAAGAGGGTTCCCCTTTCTCCACATCCTCGTCAACTCTTGTTGTTTCGGGTGTTGTTGGTTTTAGCCATTCTGACAGGCGTGAGGTGAGATCTCACCGTGGTTTCGATTTGCATTTCCTCGATGATGAGTGATGTTGAGCATCTTTTCATGTGTCTGTTGGCCATCTGGATGTCTTCTTTGGAGAAGTGTCTGTTCATGTCTTCCGCCCATTTCTTAACTGGATGATTTGTTTTTTGGGTGTTGAGTTTGAGAAGTTCTTTATAGATGTTGGATACCAACCCTTTATCAGACAGGTCATGTGCAAACATCTTCTACTATGCCATAGGTTGTCTTTTAGGTTTGTCAATTGTTTCCTTTGCTCTCCAGAAACTTTGTATTTTGATGTAGTCCCAATGGTTCATTTGGCTTTTGTTTCCCTTGCCTCAGGGGACGTATCTAGAAAGAAGTTGTTACAACCAATAAAGAGGTTGTTGCCTGCGTTCTCCTCTAGGATTTTGATGGTTTCCTGTCTCACATTTAGGTCTTTCATCCATTTTGAGTTTATTTTTGTGTATGGTGTAAGAAAGTGGTCTGGGTTCATTCTTCTGCTCTCCAGTTTTCCCAGCACCGCTTGCTGAAGAGACAGTCTTTTTCCCATTGGATGTTCTTTCCTGCTTTGTCGAAGATGAGTTGACCATATAATTAGGGGTTCAGTCCCGGGTTCTCTATTCTGTTCCATGGATCGATGTGTCTGTTTTTGTGCCAGGACCACACTGTCTTGATGATGACAGCTTTGTGATATAACTTGAAGTCCAGAATTGATGCCTCTAGTCTTGTTTTTCCTTTTCAAGATTTTTTTTTCTTCTTCCTGTTGGCTGTCGGTTTTCTTGCTGATTGTTTTCTATGTCAAGTTGGCTATTTGGGGACAGTCAGCTCATTCTTATGTCAACACTGTGTGCCCCCCACCCCCACCCCCGGGAATTGGCCACACCTGGAAAGCCACGACATGTGTCCGGTCCCGTATCTGAGGCCCGTGTGGCAAAGACAGTGGTGCCCACCAGCCAGTTGACCCCACGCGCTCCCTGGGCCCCCCCAGTTGTTAGGAGGGTCCCTGTCACCGGGGACGACCAGTTCCGGCCATTGAAGCGGCAGCACGTGCAGGCAGACAGTGAAAGGCCCTGAGATACTTAACTTCTTTTGCCGGCGTCTGCTGCTCGAACACCTTGCAGCTACTGGACAGTGGTGTTACCAAGAACTTGGGCTCCTGCGGGACCACGGGGAGCACGGCACCTGCTGACCCTCACTGGACATGATCGCGAGAGAGAAATAAACCTTGGCTGTGTTAAGCCTCGGGGACTTGGGGGTTTCGTTTGTTCCCAAAGCATAGTCTGGTCCCTCTGGACCAATACAGGAATTGATGTCAGAGGGGGGTGTTGGTATCACAACGGCTCAAACACACAGCGTGAGCTCAGCGGTCAGACGGCAGAGACGAGGAAGAACACCCGGTGCGGGAAACGTGGGACCAACAGCGTGCGGTGCTAGCTCGGCTTGCGTAACGAGCGTGCGTCTTTGGAGGAGGGTAGGAGCCCAGCACAAACCTGGACACTGCCATCGACCTCGCTTGGCAAAATCCGACCAAAAAAGAGACAAGCTCAAGAAAACATCTCCTCTGCCCCCAAACCGGAGGCGAACCAAAGATCTGGCCCCTTTGAGAAACCAGATTCCGCTCAACCCAGCAACAGAAAAAGCCGGGCTGGAAGCGCTCTGAGAGACAGAGATCCGGGAAGACCTTATAAACTGATTTTTGGCTAAGTTTTCTCGAGGCCGAGCGCAGACTAGTGGTGCGGTGGCCTGTAAATCCTTTTGGTCGGGTGGAATGACTCATGACAGAGATTAATGGCGAGACCTTCCCAAAGGAGCCCGGCAAGTTCCAGAAAGAGAAGACGATGATGCACAGAAATATGTCCTTGTGAGCACTGTGTCTCAAAATGCACAGTGGGCACGTTTACCGGCTCATGAGGCCAGTGGCCATCAGATGGACAAGAAGCCTCCTGACTTTTGATGAGGGTTTTACGGCCACTGGAAAGCTTGGTCCCCCACCGCCGACAGGCGGAAGGTGGCCGAGAAGTGGTAGGTACAGCCTCTGAAGAGGGCACATCCCCAGTGTCCACCTCAGGGGGCCCAGGAGGATGAAGGGCAAGGAAGAACTTTCCAGGGGCTGTGGACGAGAGACGAGGGCCAGGGAGCCCCGGTCAGGGTGCGTCTTCTACCCCAGGGAAGCGTCTTCCTGGACCCACCTGGATTGGAGAAATGCGCTAGGCTCCTTCCTCTTTGCAAGCGGGAACGTTGACCGGTGTGTGTCCTGCCCTCTCTCCCGCCGCCCCACCTCTGCGCACCAAAGGTGCCTAGAGAGCAAATAGCACCCTAATTCCGACGCTCCGCCACGAACCTCCACATCAAGTGTGCCCTGCAGGCCAGCACGCGTCCCCAGACATCCCGGGCTTCTTGCCGGGATAGATTCCTGGCGGGACTTCCAGGCGTGTTGCTTGGAGAGGGGCCGAGGGTGGTGTTGCCATGGGACGGACGAAGCAGCAGAGACGGTGACTCTCGCTGTCACACCTGCCGTTGCCATGTAACAAATGGTCCCAACACGCGGGGATTCGGAACGATCACTGATTACCGCCCTGTCTCCCCCCCTCGTGGGTCTGGGTCGGGAATTCAGAAGAGACACGGCAAGCTTGCTCCGTCTGTGCTGCGTGACGTCTGGGGCTCGTTGGAAAGACGTGAGCAGCTGGCTTGCTCCCTGGCTCCTCTCCACTTGGCCACACCGGGGCTTCCAGGGGCCACGGAAGGGGACTTGGTCCTCTTAAAGTCCAGGTCCGGAGCCGGCCTAGTATCACCGCCGCTGTGCTCGGTCAGTCGAGGCCGTCGGAAGCCCACCCAGACTCCAGTGGGAAATGCCAAACCGCCCTGCACGCGCAGCCCCCTTCGGCCTCTGGAGAGGAAGCTGTGTGTGACGAGCAGCCTCAGTGTTGGGGCAGCCAGTCCCGCCCCGCTGCTGCCGGCCCTGGGCCGCATCCGGGTCTGCTCCATGGTCTTCTCTTTCCAGGCTCCGGGCGGCTACAAAAAGGAATGTCGCCCTGACGCATGCTACGGCGTGGCTGGAAATAGCGTGCTAGGTGACAGAAGCTGGCCCCAGCAGGTCCCACGTCGTATGGTCCCATTTCTATGAAATGTCCCGATTAGGTGGGTGCCTAGAGATAGATAGACGTGCAGTCGTGGCTGCTGAGGGTGGAGAGTTTTCTTCGAGGGGATGGAATGTTCTAGAAGTGACCGTGGTAATGGCTAGCTGTGTGACCTCGGGCAAGCTCCTTCGCCTCTCTGAGCCCCGGCTGCTGCCTCTGGAAAAACGGGGTGCAAATCGCACCTGGATTACAAGTGCTGTTTACACAGATTGACTACAGTCATCGGTCGGTGCTCTGAGCGGCTGTGGCCCCCAGGGAGCCTGGCCGTGCTCTTGGGGCCTGTGTGTTCTGTGGGGGAGAGAATGGAGTTCGAAGGAGCACGGTGATTCTCAGGGGGCCCCTGAGGCCGCCCTCGCCGTCCCTCCCTTCCACATTCCGGCCGCCAGCCGACGTGGGCCTGGCTGGGTGGACCGTCCCCGGGGCCCAGGTCAGGCCCAGCCGCGGGGCCTGCTGTCTTTGTCGTATGGATGCTGGCTCTTCAGCAGGCCTGCCGTTGTGGTCTGGAGAAGTACATGGCATGCTGATTACTTAATCCTAAAACAACGAGAATTTTCTCTTGTTTAAGGGGCAATGACAGGAAGCTGGCAACGTCGCAGAACTGGCCACACGCATCCCGGGCTCCTTTCCGGGGGTGGAGGGAGATGTGGCCTGTGACGCAGGGCTGGACGGGGGGGTGGGCTGGGCTTGGTCTTCTCCCGGCTTTTCCTCCCGCGGGCTCAGGGCTCCACTCTGGGGACCCTCCTGCACTGAGCCGTCTGGTCCCCGCAGCCTGGGGGTCACTGGGGGCCCAAGGAAGGGGCCAGCCTTCAGATGGAGAGGCCGCCGGTGGCCAGCCCTCAGCGGGCAAGCCATTTGGGTTTGCCTTCAGGGGTCCCCGAAGGGTGAGGGCTCACAGAAAGGACACTGGCCGCCCCGCGCAGTGTGTCCCTGGGAGGCGGGGATCTTTTTCCCTAGACTTGGGTTCCGTCACCCATTTGACCATTCTCCCC
Source organism: Lynx canadensis (assembly GCF_007474595.2). Taxonomy (NCBI): domain Eukaryota; kingdom Metazoa; phylum Chordata; class Mammalia; order Carnivora; family Felidae; genus Lynx; species Lynx canadensis. The sequence continues at coordinate 3,037,115 of NC_044317.1, forward strand.
TGGGACAAAGATTCACGCCAAGGAGCCCCTGCAAAGCCCCGGGGGAGGTGCTGGGTGAGCAGACACAGCCCTCGTGGGATGCAGCGTGGGGTGCGGGGTGGGGGGCGGTGCTGGCTGACCCCGGTGGGGGTGACAGCCTCAAGGAGAAGGAACGGAGCTCTGAGATGAGACGTTGCAGCAGGCTCTGTCCAACGCGGACTGCCACTGCAGTAGGGCGCACGGTGTCCCCCAAAATGTACGTCCCCTGGCCCCAGAGCCTGTGAATGTGCCTTGACTTGAAGACGGGGTGTCTGCAGATGCGGGGAGAGTAAGGATCGAGATCAGTCCGTCCTGAATCTGATCGAGGAGAGCGTCCTCGTAAGAAGAAGAAGAAGGCTCTGAGACCCCGGCCCAGAGGACAGAGGCAGAGGCAGAGGACGCCTGGGGCCACCTGAGCTGGCAGAGGCAGAAGGACGCCCCCACCCGGCCCCCACCGGAGCCTCCGGAGGGAGCCTGGCTCTGCCCACAGCCGGTCTTACGGGGGAGAGATTCCTGTGGGTTCAAGCCCCCAGGACCCTCATATGCGACCCAGAGGAGGAAATCTGTCCCACTCTGACCTGGTGTAAACGTGGCCATGGGGTCTGTGCCGATGTCGCTGTGGCTGCTGGTGGTGGCCGCCCACCTACCCCGGGCCGTGGGGAGGCACCTGAGGGCTGGCTTCCCTCCCTTCTCCCCGGGGGTCCCTCCGGCCTTGGGAAGCTGAGGGAAGCCTCAGCCGGCAACAGCTACCTTGCCCCTCGGGGCCACCTCAGGCCCCCCCAAGACAGAGCCCACTGCCCACACCGTCACCTCCTCACCCCTTCACGGTGCTTCCTGGAATCACTTCCTGGATAAAGTCCTCATCTTGTGCTCTGCTCTGGGGCAGCCCAGACATGACCATGAGCACCAATACCAGCTCTGTGGCTGCAGGAGCACCTGCTGAGTGCCTACTGCATACCGGGCCCAACAGGGGCAGTGCTGAGCGCCTACTGCATACCGGGCCCGGCAGGGGCAGTGCTGAGCGCCTACTGCATACCGGGCCCGGCAGGGGCAGTGCTGAGTGCCTACTGCATACCGGGCCCGGCAGGGGCAGTGCTGAGCGCCTACTGCATACCGGGCCCGGCAGGGGCAGTGCCAGCAGCGTGGACTCCCCCTGCTCTGCGTTCAGAGGCGCCACGACCCCACTCTGAAGCCAGCGTGGTGGGACTTACCCAGGAAGTACCCGCCGGCCCGGAGAGCAGACTGCTGAGCATTCATCAGCACAGCACCCAAGCCAGAGGGGGAGGCCCCGCCCTCCCGGCACCCCTGCTCATGCTGGGGGTGGGACCATCCGGGCCCAGCCCCCAAACTCGCCTCCGGGCTCCCTCCCGATAAGCTGACTTGGGACAAGCTGGACCCACCCGGTGTTTGAGCCCCATCCCCTCACCAGGGTCAGAGATGACAGGAGATGACTGCAGTGTCTTGGGCAGTGGGCAGGGCCTCCGGCTCTGGCCGACCGCGTCTTGCAGCCACATGGTGACGGTGCAAGGAACCGGACACACGCTCTTCGGGGGGGGGGGGTCCCTCCAGCCCTCCCTGGAGCCGCCGGCCAGTCCCCTCCATCCCCTGCCCTGCCTGCCACCCCCACCCGCTGGGCCGGAGCACACCCCGTGTTCCCAGCACCTGCTCCCCACCACGCTGAAATGTCACCTCTCTGCCACCCTCCTGACTAGCACGGGCCCACGGCCATGACCAGGTGCCTTCTGGGTACAGTGACCGCACTAATGAGAAGAAACAGTGGTGTCTGTGCGTGTGCGGTGGGCACAGCCTAGCTGACCCCCCGGCTCCTAGAACCGTTACCAAAGGAAGGACGGTCCTGAAAAACTGTGTGGGGGTGGCGGCTCTCAACGTGCCCCCAGGAGGAGGGCTCCCACACGTGACCGGCTCGTGCCCGCACAGACGACTGGGGTTTAGCCTCCCAGACGGCCCTTCCCCTCATCGCCCGCTTTGTTTTCCATTCTAGCCAAGGCTGCTTTGCTTCTCTGGGAAGGTGGGAAACTGCTGGATCCCGCCCGCTGCACCGAGTCCCCAGCCCACCGCACGAGGGAGACCCACGGTGCAGGGAACGCAGGTGGCATGGGGCAAGGGCCTGAACCTCCCGCCCCTTTCTAAGTTCCTCGAGAGAGCTGCGCGCGGGCACACGAGCTGGCCTCCTGTGAGCTCGCGGCCAGAGCTGCCGCTGGGCCCGGCTTCTGCCAGGAGGGCCGTCCTCCCTGCTCAGGAGGAGCGTCCTGCCCCCCTCCCCACCCCACCCCACCCCCGCCCCTGGGGCTGCCCCCAGTAGAAGCCAAGGCTGGAGCTCTCTCATCTTTCCGGGGCAGGAGACTGGGGCTCCGAGAGGGGAGGGAGTAACCTGCCCAGTCACCCAGCTAAGCGGCGATCTGAGGATTCAGTTGTGCACTGGGGCCACGGCCACGGTTCCTGAGGCCTCAGCCCCCGTCTGCATCATTGGGTCCCTCCGGGATGGGTCTGGAGCCTCGGTCCCCGAGCGGACTGTCTGCGCGGACCCTGGTACCGGCCCTCTCCTGGGGCCATCTTCCGCGCCTGCTGGCTCCCTGCAGAGCAGCTGGGGGCCTTGTGGGCCCGGGCCGCCGTGCCTGCACAGAGATCTCGCGTCTTAGATGACCGCGTGCTCGGTGCTGATTGACAAACGAGCTGGGACCTGAGCGGCTCAAGCAGAGTAATGACACCAAGTGTCAGCTCAAGGGCCGGCGGGGCAGGCCAGATAAAGACAAAAGGCCGGGATGGCCTGGGGGGCGGCCTGCTGGGCCCCTGGGGCTCGGGTCTACATGCAGGACGGGGCATCAGTCACTGTTGAACGCTGCGTCCGGCCCGCACCGGCGAGCTGGGTGGTCCTGTGCTGGCCGCTCGTCAGCTCCCGCTTCTCTCCCCGTGTCCACCGGCCGCTGTGACAGTTCCCGCCCATCAGTCACTCGGCGACTCAAGCAGTTACTGAGCCAGACGTCGCCCCGGGCTAGCGATAACACCAAGGAGAGCAGGGACAACAGTAATAGTAAAGTAGTAATAGTAACGGCAAGGACAAGTGGCATTCCTAATTCACTTAATCTTCGCCACAAATTTTTGAAATAGATCCTGTTCATCAGCTTTTACAGATCAGAAGCCTGATGTAAAAGCCCACTAATACCCACTGCCACATAGTAAGTGTTGGAGGGGGGGGAATTCCTTAACCCAGGAGCACATCTGTCCGGCTCTAGACCAGTGAGGGACCCTGGGTGGAAAGTACGGTGCTTGCCCTCCAGGCTTCTTGCTCTTAGAAAGAGACACAAAGAACAGTTTGCTTTCTCCTGCTGGGCATTGTGACAGCTGCAAGTGATAGCTGGAGCCGTGGCAACCATTTTGTGATAGCGAGGAAGGGGCTGACGTGTTGAGGATGAGAGAGAGCAGCTAGAGGGAAGAACATGGGTTCTTGATGATGACGCTGAATTAACCATCCGCGCCTCCCGGTTTCTTTGCCTGCAAGAAAACATACGCTCCGTATTGTATGAACTGCCTCGGAGGGCGTTCCTGCTACTTAAGGCCAAACACCTCCTCTCTGACCGATGGACTAAAATGGGAAACGCCCTTCAGAGTGACCCTCTCGCAGGGAACCTTCCCGACAAATCTACGTGCACAGCAACAATCTGGGAGATCGGACTTTTGGAGAACGCGGGTTTAGTGTTTCCAGCCTGCTTCCTTTCAGGCTTGAACAGAATGACCTCGGGAAAGGCCAAGCACGGCAGGGAGTGCCACTCTGGGTTGACCTTCTGGTCTGCTCGTCCTCGTAGCTGCCACAGGCTGGCCCTCAGCACGTGTAGGGCCAGGCTGGGTTTCTGCTTGGGTTAGCGCCTTCGATGCTCACGTCCGTCCTGTGACAGAGGCATCATCCTTATTCCCCTTGTACGGGTGGAAAGACTGAGGACCAGAGTGGGTACGTGTGTCTCCGAAAACACAGGAGGAACAGGCGAAGCCAGGGTTTGACTTCAGGTTTGGCAAACCGTGTCACCTGGAGAGTGAGGGGAAGCGGGAGTGCTCGTCGGAGCCCGCGGGGTGCACATCGCTGTGGTCTTGGAGGCAGCCGGATGTGGCCCAGAAGTCTTGCCTCCGAAGATCCATCCCGTAACGGGAAAAGTGCCAGCGTGCACGGATGTATTTACAAGGATATCTGTTTACGGCATCATATGGTGCAGGAGGAAAACACCAGACAAATAGGCCAGGCAGGCTGGGGACACACAGAACACCGCTCGGTGGGCAGGGGGAGCCGCGGCCGTTCTGAGCACATGTGCCGATGGCACATCGGCAGCCCAGGGAGGAGGAGGGGGTGGGGGATCATCAGGGAGGCCCGTCCACGTGAGGAGGGAAAGGACCTGGCGTGCACAATAATGTCTATGATTGAATCTCCCTTGGGAAAAACAGGGACCGACTCTCCATTTGGGCGCACGCGGCTGCATTGGATCATTCACGCATACGACAGGCATGGCGGGAAGCGGGCCACCCCACTCGCGCACCCAGAGCAGAAACACGCCAGGTGGGCCGGCGAGAGCATCACCCAATGCTCCTTTAACGAAACGCACCGCTGGGCTTTAGGCAGACGGAGAAACCAAACACGGAACCGTGAGCCATTTCCTTGGGTGACTCCTACTAACGCCCCCTGAGCAAACGTGGCGTATGTGTGTGTGTGTGGGGGGGGGGGCAGAACTAACTTGGCTCCCTGACCTCTCCCCACTCCCCACATCCACACCGTTGCGCTCCCCTCCTCTTGGCCGCGGGCACAACCTGCGACCTGCCTCTGACCCGTGGAATGTGGCACACGTGAGAGATTTTGCAGATGTAATCAGAGTTGTTCCTGAGCAGATTTTGAGTTGATCACGAGGGCAGTTATCTTGGGTGGGCCTGGGTTAATCAGGGCAGGGCCTATAAAAGAGAGGCTGAGACACCCCTTGACGTCGAAGACTCTCCCATTGGCCTTGAAGACGCAAGGCATCATGGGCTCTGCGGCTGCGAGAAAGAATTCAGAAGAAGAATTCTGCCGAAAACCCACGGAAACTCAGAAGGAAAGCCTTTCCGGTTGTGGCTCTGATGAGAACACAGCCAGGTCTCACGCTCAGTCTCACAAGCCTTGTGAGACCCCAGGCAGAGGACCCAGGGAAGCCGTGCCCAGACTCCTGACCCTCAGAAACTGTGAGATAGTAAATGTGTGTTGTTTGAAGCCACCAAGTTTGCGGGTAAATTGCTACGCGGTAGTAGAAATGTAATGCAGAGCTCGTGGCTACCCGGTTGAAACAGTGAAAGGGTATGACACGCAAACCCAGCCCGACCCCTGTCACCCCCCATCCCGCTGCGGTGCTGACGCCCCTCGAGGGATATCTTTCATGTGCAAGGGGGCCTCTTGGGTGGGGAGAGGGGTTTGTTTTCAAGTATATGTAAATGACTGCCCGCGTTGGCCTCCGTAGACTATGTAATCCGCCCTCTCTTAAACAAATCTTGCTTATTTTTACTTAACATCGCATCTTACAACCTTCTTTATTAGCCCCCCCAGACCTCCCGGATTCTCTTTCTCTGACAAAAACGGGTCTGAGCACATTTTCTCCTCCACTCTCTCTGGGCATGTGGACCAAGCCTCCCCATTCTGGTTTCTGATGGGCGAGGGCTTGGCCGAGAGAACCACAGATAACTCAGTCTCTGAAAATGATTAGGTCAGCTAATGGATGCGAGAGCCTGTAAAATTCACGAGGCTGTCAAATCATTTCCAGACACGGGAGGGACGAGGAGCAGAAAGGCTGAGCGCCTCGGCGGAGGAGGAAGACGGAGCTTTATGGAGCCTGGAGACGCAGGGGGCGGGTGTCCCCGCCGCGCCTCGGGGGCACTTCGGCGATTTGAATGTATTTTACTGGATTCTTTTTTTTTCATCATAAAAGGACTATGTGATTCTTCGCTAAGCCCGGTGACCCAGAGGTAGATACGTGAAAAGATGGGCTAGGAATTTGCCTACGGGGAGACTGCCCCACGCTGTGAGTTCGCGAACAGAGAGGCAGCGTTCCTCGTGGCCACCCCAAACGAGACCCCCGCCTCGGGGTCTTGAAGGAGGGCGAGTTAGATGAGGCGGAGCACGCCCGCGTGTTGGAATACCAGGCAGCTGTCAGGGACGAAACCGAGGTCAGATGCGGGCGGGTGTGGCGAAATAACGCACAGCAACCAGAGTGAACAGTTCCGAACCACAGGCGGCAGCATCGATCAGTCTTACCGCCGTGATGTCGGGCAGAAGGAGCCACGCGCGGCGTGATCCCGTTTATACGAAGGCGTCAAAGCAGGCAGAGCAAACCCACGGTGTCGGAAGTTGGGGCCGCGATAGCCCCTTGGGGGGGGCGTTGCAGAGAGGGAGAGTTTCCGGGGGCCGGTCATGTCTGTTTGTCGGTCCGGGCGATGGTCACTCGGCTGTGTTCAGCTGTTAAAAACGGGTCCTGCTGTGTATGTATGATTTCTGCGCTCTTCTGCAGGTACAGTGGACTTCAGGTAGAGGTTCGGAACTCGATACCGCTTGTCACGACAACGTGGGACCGCGTTCAGAATTCAGGCGTCGCGCCTCGTTGCCGCATGACACGTTTGGAAATCCAGCAAAAACGGTTTTCGAATGACGGGAAGTCAAAAGTGAAATACAGCTGACCTTTGAGCGCCCTAAGTCTGAACTGCGCGGGTGCCCTTTTACGTGGACTTGTCCCCCATACACACAGTCGAGTACCCCACGGGTATCTTCTTTTCTTTGCGGTCTTCTCAATGGCATTTTCTTCTCTGTAGCTTTATGGTAAGAATACACCAGACAACACACAGCGCACAAAGCACGAGTGAATCAACTGTTCACATTATCGATAAGGCTTCCACTCAACAGCAGGCCGTCGGTCAGGTGTCGGGGGGGCGGTCAAAACTGACACACGAATTTCCGGCCGTTCGGGGAGGCCAGCGTCCCTCTCCCCTCGTCGTTCCGGGGTCAGCAGGAGCTTTGTCTTAAGCAGATGAAGCGGTTTCGGGAGGCCCGAGGGAGCTCACCAAAGGGGGGCTGCAGGATTGGCTGTTAAATGGCGTCACAGCCGCAGCGCTCCCATCAGCCGCCGGTAGAAAGAGAGGCAGCAGGATGCGGGCGGCTCCCGTCTCCCGGCAACAACCCCCGGCTCACACCTCATTGGCCAGAATGGGGTCACACGGCCGCTTGTAGCCCCAAGAGAGCCTGAGAAGCCTCTCTTTTGCTGAGTTCTGTTTGTAGGGGAGACGTTCAGAGAGGATCTTGCCCACGAATAGCAGGACTCACCCAAGAAGCCCGTGTTTGGGGGGTCACCGGGGGCGAGGAAAGAGGACGCCTCCTGGTCGGAAGACTGGGACGCCCGGGGCCCGAGCCTGCCGTGGCTGAGCCCCCTGGCGGTTATGGCTCCAGCACGGGCCTTCCAGGACTGCTGGGCCCCTCGGGGTGATTAGGAGTTAAGGTCGGGACGGGCAGCACAGAAGGGGAGAAAGTGGAAGCTGCCATTTCTCAAGCATGCTTCCCGCAGGAGAGGCAGCGTGCCTCTCACGGGCCACACACCATCCTGGGGCGTGAGGAAAGCACCCATTTCGCAGATGGGACGATGGGAGGTGAGCGCGGTGGGTATTCTACACCAGCACTGTGTGCTTGGCCTCCGTGCCTCTCACTGCCCTGCTGGGAAGCACAGACGAGGAGCGGAAGGCCGGGGGGGGGGGGGGGGTCTCCGTGTGCTCAAAGCGGACGGCGTGCCCCCAACTGGCTCTTGCCGCCTGCCCCCCCACCCCCCACCGCCTCCGACAGCAGCTGACCGGCACGCTAGAAGACCCTGGAAGGAAGCTCTCCATGTCCATCCACTGAGGCCGCCCCCCAGCCCTGTGAGCCGTGGGACCCTGGGTTCCATGCGGACGCGGAACTCCGAGTTTCCTGACACAGCCAGCCCTCAGGAGGTGTTCGGGGCGGGCCAGAGGGCTCCCCTCGGCTGACCTGGAGCTCTGGCTTTGCAGCAAGGGAGCCGTACGTCTGCCGGGCCGCCCAAGGTCGGGGCTGTCACGGTGGCTTGGTGAGTGGACGCCCACCCGCGGGGCCCCCGCTGCCCACCACGGCCCTCCTGGATGACGGGGCCGGCTCCCGCAGCCCGGCCGGCAGCAGGTACATGCTGGCCTGTGGTCTGAACGCTCCCTGCTGATGAGAAAGCCCAGAAAAGCCGATCATCTGGCTTCATTATCTCCACGCCTTTTCCAAAGGACCTGAGTTTTCATCGGCGTCCCGCCCCGGCCCCTCGTGGGTCCATGCGGAGTATACAAAGAAGACAGCTCTTTCTGGCGTGATGTATGGGCCCCCAGCGAGGGGGGCCATCTATCTCCACAAGACCCCGCTCCCCGGGCCAGGTATTGCTGGGGTCACGGCCCTGGGAAGGTCGCCAGAGGTCAGATAAGGATGATGTTGAGTCTGTCAGTGATTCCTCCGCTGGCCAGACCCCGCATGATGGGGCTCTGCTTGGGGTATTAGTGAGATCTGTCATGGGGTCGGTGAGGGAGGGGAGGGGCATGCTGGCTGAGGTCACGGGGTCACTTTGCCTCGGTGACTGAGTACCTCCTGGCGGATGGGGTTGCCCCATCGCTCCCGCTAAGCTGCATTGGGTCCAGCATCCCCTGCGGAACCCAGCCCCGAGGCAGTACAGTGCCCAGCCCGTAGTAGATGCTCAGTGAACATCACGCACGAATGAATGAACTTCTATGTGACCTTGAGGTGGGGCCCATGAATTATCTTGGGGCCTAGCTTCACCCCACTTCTTTGGTCAGAATACTCTGACTTCCCTTTGGGAGAAATTATTTCTTCCAATAAATAAAGTTCTGTGCAATCGTGACGCCCCACCCTCCCCAAGCCGTGGGGTGGACCCGTGACTCGTGCTGTGGTGGCCGGCCCGTTCCCCACCGGGAGGCTGTCCTGGGCACAGAGGGAGGAAATCACCAACGATGGCCAGGGTGGCCCATCCCCACGGAGATACCAGGGAGGTGTTTCTTGGCTGAGTGATGAAAGAAAGAAGTCCCTGTCCTGTCTGGGGTGGGGGGCACAGGCAGTGTCCTCTACCCTTGCCCGCCCCTGTTTGCTCATCCATCCGTCCATCCATCCGTCCATCCATCCATCCAAACATGCTGGTTCTGCCCCCTTCCGTGTGTTCCATCCCACAGTCACAAGCAGAAACACTGTCCACGGGCTCACAGCTGCACGGTGACAGACGGGCCGCGCACAGAAAGATGGCAATGGGACCATCTATAAGGGGACGGCTGTCCAGGTTCAGGGCGTAGGGTGAGGGCTGCGGCCACGGAGGCCACGCTAAGGGTGCACCCCCCCATCCCGAGGGGACCCGGCCACGGGAAGGCTTGAGTGCCCCGTGGGCGGCGGGGGCCAAGGAGACAGGACGCCGGCTGGAGAAGCTGGTGCCCGGCCCGTTCAGCGCGTCTGCTCCCGCGTGCTCGGCCTTCGTACGGAGACTTGGGGGAGAGTGGCAGGAGGCCCATGGGTGCTGGACCTGAGTTGCCCCCACGCATCCCCCACCCCCAGTCCTGAAGAGAGCAGCTAGAGCCGTGAACGTGTGCAACACTGGTCCCGGGTGAACCCCGTGAGCGCCCACGGGAAGGAGTTCTCTGGAACTTTGTGATTTCTTCTGGCGAAGGCAGCCCTTCCAAAGGGGATCTTCTCAGCCAGTTTTGTTCTGCGTTGTTTTGTTTTCCTGGGGGGCGTGTGTGGTGGGGGCTAGGTGCTGGGTAACGGGGTCTTTGAGTGCCCCTCCGTGACCATCAGAGACCAGCTCCGCGTCCCCTGAGGACCCGGGTGCACAGTTCTTGGAACTGTCCCCTTGCTCCATTATGTTTCGGAAAGTGCAGGGCCGGAGGCACTTTCTGAGGAATCGAGATCTGAAACCAGCATTATCTTGCTCTCTTATTGTTGGCTCGGGAAGACATCCTGGCCCCGGCCAAGGGAAACATGTCACACTTCCATCAAGTTCCCGAAGGTCGGAACCTCCAAGATGGGCGAATTTTGATTTCATCTTAGGAAAAGCTCGGAATGTCATGCCAGGACGCGGTGACTGTTTTAAGTAACCTCACGCATTAAGGAGAAAACAAACAGGAAGAAGAAGAAGAAGGAGAGATCGCTGGTCGAAGCCTTGCGCAGGGTGGAGGGACCCGGGGACTGAAAACCAAAATACACACAGGTCCCTCCAAATGCCACGGGTACTTTCTGCTCCAGACAGTCCCCTGCGCTACCTGTCAGGGTGGGACTTACATCTCATTAAAGCCGGATCAGGTGCCTGGGCTCTGTGACACCTTCCCTGACCCCTGCAGTCCAAGCTGGTGCTTCTCTTCTCTATAGACTCGCTTGTTCTATGCCATGAGGCAGTTTTTGTTTTTGTTTTGGCCTGAGAGTTACGATTATTTATGACCCCCCCCCCCCCCCCCCCCCCCCCCGGACCACAGGTCCCCTGATGGCAGAAGGCTACATTTACGTCTGTCTTCCTCCTGGGCTCCTGGAGCGTGGCCTGGTCCTTGGCAGGAGACCCACACCCTCCCGTCACGGTCACTCACGAGCTAAACTAAAAAACGGTCTCCCCCGTATTGACGTGATTCTACCGGCCCCCGCCACCAGCCTGCCACCGCTGTGGGTGCGCGAATGCACCCAAGTGAGTTTGCACACCTTTCCTCCGTGGTAGCCACCGAATGTAAAGAGAGATCTGAGCTCACGTAGAACCCTTAAAACTCGTGCAAACCATGAGGGTGCACAGTTGAAGGCCAATCAAAAGCCATTTAGAAGCAGAAAGACCGATTTCCAGGAATCTGGAATGAGTTAGGTGCTGTAATTAAACATCAAATTTTACTCTGCACTTCCTGGCTGCCAAGATAAAATGGAAATTATTCACGATCATCAGCGTCTTCCTGTTATTCAGCTCTAGGAGGACTTTAAGGAGGAGGTCCCTGTCTCAGGCTGGTGGAAAATGCTTTCGACTTTCATTTTGTGGAAGACACAAAACATCGGTCACATATTCAAATCTGAGGTCACGGGAAGGTGACGGATGCCGGGGCGTCTTCAGACCCGCGACTCTCAGCTGGGACCTGCTGTGACGGCCGTCCCCGCACGCTTCAGGGCCCCGAAAGGTCATTTCCTGCCCTGCAGGTGGTGAGGCTGGGGCACCGCTCCCCTCCATGAGGTCATTCGGGGACCTGGGGTCCTTCACCACGTGGCTGAGTCACCCTCTTGCCCCCGTGGTCCTCCCCGTCCAAGTGGCGGTTGGGGAAAGACACATCCACTTCTGAGCCACTCGGACCAGGAAGTGAGTCCCGTGTCACCGTGAGAATGTGTCCCAGGGCCACCTTAGATGCAAGGGGCCGAGAAATGTAATTTCTGGCTCGGCAGCTGTCCCCAGTGACAAGTGCTCGTTACAGAAGGGGGCTCACGACTCTGTGTCAGAATCTCCAAGGAAACGCTTGTAAAACCCACGGGCTCGGGGCTCTGGGTGGGCCCGAGCATGGGGATTGTGGAAGGGCGATTCTCCAGCGATTCTCACGGCGTCCTCGATGCAGGGTCCTTCCCCAGGCCGTCCCCCTCCACCATCGGGTCAGACTTTGACCACGTGCTCTGGGTGGGGCAGCGTGCCCACAAAAGCCATGCCCCCCTGGGGCCCCAGAACGTGACCTTATTTGGAAGCAGGGTCCCTGCCGATGTAATCAGGTTCAAGTGACGTCATACTGGGGTAGGGAGGACCCCGAATCCAGTAAGACTGATGTCCTTGCAAGAGGAGGGGACACAGAGACGCGCACAATGGAGGCAGGTGCGTCTGCAAGGGGCTGGAAGAGGCCAGGCAGGAGGCTCCGAGGAGCCCCGGAGAAAAGCACGGCTCTCTGTTGACACCTTGGTCTCAGACTCTGGCTTCCAGAACTGTGGGCGCATAAATCCCTGTTGTCTGAGAGCCCTCGGTTGGTGGTGACGCAGCAGTTCAGGAAACTAAGGCACCACCTGATTCCACAGTGACTCTGGCCGAGCCCAGGAATGCAGAGTCCAGGAAACCCACGTAGCCAAGGACCCGGCGGCTAGAGGGGGGCTACACTGAGGCTCCCACACTGGCTGGGGCTGGGGGGGCTGTATCTGGGATTAGAAGCTGGATTTGGCCCCCACTTCTGCCTTCCTCTCCTCAGCTATAGAATAAAGCCTCGGAAGGGGGGTTCCCACAGCATCGCCCACGCCCACCGGCGGTAGACGCACCGGGGGCACCGTGAGACGCAGACTCCCGGGTGGGCGTGGGGCCGCGGGGTGCCCCTTCTCGAGTGGCGTGCGGACGGCCCAGGGCCCCGGCGCCCTTCCTCGCGGGCCCCCGGCCGTGGGAAAGCGATTTCAGAGTCTGAGCAGCTAAATGCTTCTTTCCTTCATCGGTCTCCGGGACTGAGCTCCGGAACCCTCCGTGTGGTCGGCTGACAGAAAGACCCTGACTGTGGGGGAAGGAGAGAGACCCCTGATCGCATTAGAACGACAGCTTCGGCTGCTGTTGGGCCACACGTGAGAAAGCATCACATAAACGTAGACTCGTTATCCAGGCAGAGAAGTTTGGGAGAAAAACAAAACACACTCAACCCAGCGGGGTCTCACAGCCAACTTCACCTCTGTTTTTTTTTTTTTTTTAATCTAGAACACACAGTGACCACATTGCCCCGGCCTTTTCTCTCATTCCTGGATCAAGGTGCTGGCTCGCTTTTAATATTTGCTAATGTTTCCCACACCGGTTGGGGAAAAAGTGCAGTTTCTACCTTTCTAAGTTCATAGGTAGAGAAAGAAATCATAAAGAAAAAGATTAATGCACTTGACCTTGTAAAACCTTTCTATGAATCCATGACAAAATGAGGAAGCAATCAAGTTGGGGAACATGTTGGCAATGTCTTTCAAAAGATGGTCTGACTAGGGGCGCCTGGGTGGCTCCGTCGGTTGGGCGTCCGACTTCGGCTCAGGTCACGATCTCGCGGTCCGTGAGTTCGAGCCCCGCGTCGGGCTCTGTGCTGACAGCTCAGAGCCTGGAGCCCGTTTCAGATTCTGTGTCTCCCTCTCTCTCTGCCCCTCCCCTGTTCATGCTCTGTCTCTCTCTGTCTCAAAAATAAATAAAAAGTTAAAAAAAAAAAAGATGGTCTGACTCCCTAATCGGTCTCTAGAAGAAGAGATTAGTTCTAATGAAGGGTTAATATGAATTACATTTCTTAATATGCAAATGACATTGGTAAATCAAGAAGCTCAAGGCAATCACCCCAGCAGGCAAAAGCCAATGGACATTTTCTTTTTTTTTAAGTTTATTTATTTATTTTGAGAGAGAGAGAGAGAGAGAGTGGGGGAGGGGCAGACAGAGAGAAAGAGAGAGAAAGAATCCCAAGCAGGCTCCATGCTGTCAGCACAGAGCCCGGCGTGGGGCTTGATCTCACGTGAGATCACGACCGGAGCCAAAAGCAAGAGACGGATGCTTAACGGGCTGAGCCCCCCACCCGCCCCTGCAAGGAGTATTTTCAAGCCGTTCACAGAAGAGGAGGTTCGTCACACGGCTGGCTCACAGGGAAATGCGCAGGCGCCCTAGCAATGTAAGGAGACAAAACAAAACCCAGCAGATGCCCGTTCTCTTCTGCCTGCCGATGTGGCAAAGAGGCTTTTAAAAAATTGCCTCATTCATCACGAGATTTCAGAAAAGTTCTCTTATCACATGAGCTGGTGAGACTGGAAGCTGGCACAACCTTTACGGAGGGCAACTTGACAGAGGGCGTTGAATGCCATACAAGTAAGTGCACAGCTTCTAAGGCGGTCACTATATTCGCAGCAATTGATTCAAAGGAAACACTCGGAGATGCTGAAGCAGATACAAACGTACAGCCAGTATGTATTCATCACAGCATCATTTAGATACTGTGCGGAAAAAAAAGAAACAGTTTCATCAATAAGTAGCAACCAGGAATTGGGTGAACGGAAGGTGGGCCGTATCAGCAAAGAAGCGCTTTAAATCGTGTTCCTGAAAACTACGTAAAGATATGAGAAATGTGTACAAAATATAGTTATAGGAGAAACATATGCAAGGAAAAGCAAGTGACAAGGCAGTACGTGTGTTAGGATCTTTAAATTAAGGATTTTCTTTATCAGTCTGGGAAAAAGCAAGACCTGCTTGGGATGGGTCCAAGTGTTGGTCATGAGCGAGTCTGGCTTTGTTTCTGTGCTCAGTTTATTAACAGTGAATAGGGTTGGGGTGCCTGGGGGGCTCAGTCTGTTACGCGTCCGACTCAGGTCGTGATCTCCTGGCTTGTGGGTTCGAGCCCCACATCGGGCTTTGCACGGACAACACGGAGCCTGCTTGGGATTCTCTCTCCCTTTGTCTCTGCCCCTCCCCTGCTTGTGCTCTCTCTCAAGATACATAAACATTAAAAACAATTTGTTTTAAGTGAGCAGGATAAAGACAACAGAAAGATCATGGCCGGATGTGATTTTTATCTGCGTTCAGGTGCTTGGGTATGCCTTCTGGATTTTCTACAGTAAACACATACTGCTTTTATTTTTAAAATGTGTGAAATGCCCCATCTCTGACCAGCTCCTTCTGTGTTCTGCTTTGCCTGATGGTTGTGAGCTCAGGTGGGCCTTACATACAGACTTGGGACATGTGAGGGAAGATCGGGCAAAGAAGTGAAGAAATGATTGCTGCTGGGCAGCAAAGTAAAACCCTGCGCGGGCCTCTTCCTGGGCAAATTCGCCTCCACCGGCCTCGGACCACGGGCACTGTCATGCTCAGGGGGGCGGCTTCTGGGGCCTGGCTCCGACCCAGCCTCCGCGGTCTGCACCTTCATTCTGCCTGACAAGCTGGGTTTTCTGCGAGTAAAGGGCCCCGTGGGTTTCAGTGGTGCGTTATTGTGGCTTGTAGTAAGAAATACAGGATTTGTTCCTAAGGAAGAGCTCCTCAAACCTTTGGAATTTCCTGAGAGAGGAGCGCAATCCAGGTGTCTTTGGTTATGTGGGGGCGGCTTCTGGAAAGCCCCGAGGTCGCCTGCCGATAGGGCCGATTGCCCCGGGGGGCCAGCCCTGCGGTCAGAGGGCTGGGAGCCTCCGAGTCGGCCCCTGGCCTCCGGGGGGTTCAGCCGGCCGTGCTGTGATGTGCGCCACGCGCGGGGCGCGCATGGTGAGCTCCGAAGGTGCACGCACGCGGGCCGTGCCTTCCCGCGGCGTCTGCCTGATTCGTCCATCGAGCGAGGTTAACGTAATCGCAAGAGGGTTCGGGATCCCACACCCAACGGCATTTCGGGCACGTGTAAGTCGGCTTCTTACACGTCACACTGGGCAAAGCCCACGACAAAGTCACACGGCAGCGAGATGCGACCGGGGCCAGGAGTTGAGGGACCAGAGGGGAAGCCGGGCGGGGAGTGTGCAGTGCGGGGGAGGCCTGGGGCGGGGCCGGGCCAGCTGTCCGTGTCCCCGCCGTGGAGTGTCTGTTCCGTTCCAGGCGGGTCGGGCGGAGGCTCCGTGGCAGAGTTGTCTTTCTGATGCGCTCGGACGTGGGAGGTTGGGCGGCTGGAGGGTCTGACAGTTTGCCGCAAAGGTCCTTGCTTTTGAAAAGAGTCTGATCAGTCTCGGGCCGCCGCAGGCCGCCTCCGAGCCTCGCGCTGATCAGCTTTGGTTGGTGCAGGCTCTGTTGGCCTTGCCGGCCATCAGCTCTGGGCGCCCCCAGCCTGTGCTGCTTTGGGCTGCATCTGATCTTACCTGCAGTGCGCTTGGCCGCCCCCGTTCCTTGCCGGACATGCGTGGCCCCCTCTCGCTCTCTCCAGCGGGGTTCAGGGAGCTTCCGGCGGGGGTGCTGGGGTGGGGGGCGGCACCCCTGGAGCGGGTGGGAAGCCCCACGTCCCTCCCCACACACCTGCCCGGTGCATCTCTCCCACGTGGCTGTTGCTCAGCTCTATCCCGTCCTAACAACCCGGCGGTGTAGCGAGAAACGCTTCCCTGAGTTCTGTGAGCCTCTCTAGCAAATCAACCCAACCTGCAGAGGGGGTCACCGGGACCTCCGACCTGCCCACGGCCGTCCAGCCAGAAGCACAGCTGACGAGCTGGCCTGCGACTGGCACCTGAAGTGGGGAAGGGGCAGCCCGGTGGGACTGAGCCCCACCCCCACCTGCGGGACTGACGTGGGGACCACCTGCGGGGACTGACGCGGCTGTCCTCGCGGGAGACGGTGCCACGGCTGCGTTCACTGCTCCTCGGTGTGCAAAAGTGCACGATGCAAGCCCTTTGCAAAGTGTTGTGGATCCAGCACGGGGCAAAGCTGAGCCCCTCGAATGGGCTTGATGTTACCAGGCTAAGAGTCTAGAACCTCGGCCGGGGGGGGGTGTTGGGGGAACACAGTCCGAGGCCACGTCGGTTGAACAGGCCCTGCCCTCTCTCTGTCCGTTACGAAGGGAAGGGCTGCTCTTGATTTTTGCAGCAGCCCCGGGGACAGGGTCTCTGCTCATCCCTACTTTACAGATGAGGAAACTGAGGCCACAGTGGTCCAGCAGACGTGGTGAGCCAGGATTCAGACCCGAGGCCGACGTCACAGTCCCTGCACGGAACCGGCCTACTGACTGATGCGTGCTGGTGGGCACCGAGCCCTGGGCCGGGCGTGTGCCTCTCATCCCTGGGCAAGGCCGCCTGGGTGTGGACAGGTGTCTGAACTTACAAGGACCAGGCTGTCCCCGGGAACCATGAGTCGGGCCCTTCCTGGGAAGGCGTGAACACCCGCTCGCACATAAGTGGGTTGATTGACAGAGCCCCGAAACACGCCCACGTCCTGACCTCAGAACCGGTAAGCGTGGCCTTGTGGGAAAAGGGTCTTTGTGGATGTGACCAAGTTAAGGATCTCACACTGAGGTTTGAGATGATCCACGTGGGTCCTGAATCCGTAACTGTCCTCCTAAGAGACGCACAGGGAGAGAGGCCAGGTGAGGACAGAGGCAGAGGTGGGAGGGACGTGGCACAGCCGGGGGACGCCTGGAGCCCCCAGGTGCTGGGAAAGCCAAGGAATGATCCCCCACTGGAGCCTCTGGAGGAAGTGTGGGGCCCCGCGGACACCTTGACCTCAGAGTCCGGCCTCCAGAAGTGGGAGAGAGGAGAGAACTTTCTGTTGTTTCAAGCCACCACTTAGTGGCCCTTTGTCACAGCTGCCCCAGGACCTGAATTCAGAGGAGGTCCAGTAAGGCCATTCTCGTATTTGTGTTTCTCTTGGCCAGCTTGTCCCAGCTCTCAGTGTCCGAGGAGGACGTTCTGTCTGCATGGAGGGTCGCGGGGAGACCCCCACGCGCGGGTCCACAGCCTCCCTGAGCCCTGCCTGCCCGGACCTAGAAATAGCTCTGGCCGCAGCGCCCTTTTTTGGTTAATGGATCGGGCTCGAGGTGCTGGCCATTTGAGCAGATTTGCCAGCTGGGAGGCCGCAGGGAGCCTGGCTCCTTCCCTCCCTGCCCCTTCTTATCATGATGGATGGCCGCTCGGGAGTGAGATGGAAACTGAAAAATGCCTTGCCCTGCACAGCGCCGGGCTGCGCCCTGCTAGTTTGGCTCTCAAATGCAGGGTCGTAAACTTTTAAAAATAGGCACAGGGCTGCCGGTGTCGTTCAAGGAGAGTCTGATTTACTGAGATGCACCGTCATCGTTGCGGATGGTTCTGGAACATGCCGGAAGGACCCTACAGGTTGAGACAGTCCTAGGTTTTGCCCTCAGTTCTTTGCATTCCTCCTTGGCCGTTGGTTTTCTTCCCTGTGAGGAGATGGTGATGTTCTCGAGGACTTTCTGGGGACCTTCCCTGGAAGGCAGACATCTGGTGCTCTGTAAATGCTTCCCTGACGGTGTGAGCTAAAGGGAGCCAGTCGGGGGTGCCTGGGGGTTGGTGAAGTGTCCGACTCGGGCTCAGGTCACGATCTCACGGTTCGTGGGTTCGAGCCCCGCGTCAGGCTCTGTGCTGACAGCTCAGGGCCTGGAGCCTGCTTCGGATTCTGTGTCTCCCTCTCTCTCTACCCCTTCCCCGATCACACTCTGTCATTCTCTCTCTCTGTCTCAAAAATATATAAACATTAAAAATTTTTTTTTAAAAATAGGGCAGCCAGTTGGGCTGAGGACAGATCGTGTTTGTACTGAGCGCATCAGAACAAAACCCTCTGTAAAAGAGGATTTTCAAAAAAATAAAAAAGCAAAACCAAAAAAACAAAAACAAAAACAAAAACAAAAACCCCAACAAACGAGGGAGGCAGGACACGTACCTCCTGAAGAGTGCTGCTCTTAAAAGCATATTTAGCCAACTCTGTTCAGATAATAGTGGAAAATAAAATGTGCCAAGGACTCAGCTGACCGCTTTACGGCTGAAATCAGATCCCCTGAGCAGACTGGAGGTGCAGAACGGCTTCTTTACCGCCCGTGCTCCTTCTTTTATGGAGGCAAGGAAACGGGGAGCCAAACAATGGAAAGAAGGCATCGCTCGTAATCCCGCTGCTCTAGGAAAATACCTGTGGCCCTCGGGAGGCAGCTCTCTTCTAGCTCCTCGGTTGTGCCCCCTGGGCTGCAAAGTGCGGTCCGCATCCCGCGTGGCTGCTCGCAGCCCTTCCTCCGCAAACCTTTTTGGATGCAGTGTCCATCTGCTGGCATCATTTTAAATGGACAGGGCTCCGTTATATGGCTGGCCATACCTTGCTCCGCCAGCCCCCTTATGGTGGCATGTTCGGCATAACAATCTGGTTCTGGGCTGGTTGTTTCGTTCTCGGGTTTGAGCAAGCGGCAGATTCCTTCCTTACACGGAGCGCACGCTCGATGCCAGGGTTTTGTCCTCCCGCTGAGATTAGATGTGGTCAGCAGGGAATGCGGCTGGCTTCAGGCTGACATTTCAGACCTTTCCGGGCAGGGTTCAGAGCACCCTGATGGCAGAGAGGGACGTGGAATCGGTTCAACAGCTGGTGGGACCCTAGGGACCTGGAACATTCTCCATCCGATTAGAGAAGGAACAGCAGTCCCCAAAGTAGGTTTCTGAGGGTGCAGGGAAAGCCTTGAGCAGCGTCTGTCCTAGAGACTTCCTGGTCCTTGCAGCGTGTATCATTCAGGACTTGCCTTTGGAAGCTGCTAACAGAAATCCCCCAAACAGTGGCTTAAACACACTTGGTGTATTATTTTCTCTCAAGTGCTGAGAAGTCCCAGGGTGGCAGCCGACAGCGCTGGGTCAGTACGAGATTGTCGGAATTGAGATCTTTTCAATTATCTCAGACTTTATTTTATCGGTGTCTCATGGCACCAGAATGGCTGCCCTGTCTCCGCCATTGCATCTGCGTTCCAGGCAGAAAGAAGGGAGAAAGCGAAGGTCAAGTAGACAGATCCTGACCAAATCTACTGGGACTCTGCTCGCAACCCCTTGCCCCAAATTGTGTCACCTGATCACACCCATCTGCAGAGGAAGTATTTCTAAACTCACGTGTCTTCAGGAAACCCTAGAGTGTCTCCTATGCATGCTAAGACATCTTTTTTGGTGGCTGGAAAATAAACGGTATCTAAAAAAGCAAAAACAAAACCAAACCAAAAAAACCCAAAAAACAAAAACCAAGCTAAACCAGAACAACAAGAGGAGCTATTTCCAGAGCTTTCCTTCCATGGCGACAGGCCCCCCCCCCCCCAATTCCAGTGAGGGGTCCTCTGACGGCGATGCCGTCGGGGGTGCACCTAGGTGCACGGGTGGGTGGCGAGAGGCTGGGGGTGGAGTGTGAACTCTCAGGCAGGCCTCCATGATTGCGCCCGCCCGCACCCAAGTGTCCTTGTCCGGGAAGCGCGGCAGAGACCCTCCGTCTGACCCCAGCCCAGGGCGTCTCCCGCCACACGGTGCTTTCCCAGCTGCGTGGACGGTCACGATTCTCGTTCAGTAGTATCTCTGCTGCTACCTTAAGCCCTTTGACTTTTACTGAAACGGGGGATTGGCACGCATTGGGCGCTGAAAACCCGTCAGAGCAGCTACCTCTGCAGTCAGAGGGAGAGAGAAAGGCTAGGGGGCTTCGTGTACCAGCGTGAGGGACACCCCATTGCTGGGGTTGTGGCACCCCGCCCCCCAACCAGATGCCCTGTGTCCCCGGGGCCGCCCCCCGGAGACCTCACTGCAGGAAAACGGTCTTTCCTCGAGCGGATTGTTTCTCCAAACAATTGCACTTCCTTCAATGCTGGCTGTTACCTCCCGCTCTGCACAGTCACCCCGTGGCCCGGTGCGTCTGACCTGAGACCCCGTTGGGTGTAATAAAAGCCTTCGAAACATCGTACGAGCCCGTTGGCGCACGGCTCTTCCCGTTACCCCCAGCCCCGATTTAATGCATATTCCTGTGGGAGAAGATACTCGGGTACGTTACTTGCCCCTGTAGACGTTTGGGCCACCTGACGTCGGAGCCACCTGCTCCGGTCCCCACTCGAGGGCTGAGGCCGTGGCCGTCCACAAAGGGCGGCTCCCAGATTGGCCAGGAGGAGCAGGGGAGGGGCGGCAGGGAGGGCCCCGTGCCAGTGCGCTGACGCCTTAACCCGTACACCATAGACGAGGGGCTCCGAGCGCAGGGCTCCCGCGGTCTGGAGGCTGGAGGTCCGAGGTCAGGGTCCCGGCAGGGCGGGGCCCCTCTGAGGCTGCGAGGGAGACTCCGTGCCAGGCCTCTCCCCGGGATCTGGCTGGTTTGCTGGCGATCCGTGGCGTCCCGTGGCTTGTGGACGCACCGCCCTGGTGACTGCCTTCGTCTTCACGTGCCGACCTCCCTGTGTGCGTGTCTGTGTCCACAGTTCTCCCCTCGACAAGGACGCTGATGCTTTTGGATTAGGGACCCACCTAGTCTAGTATGACCTCATCTTAACCTAGCTAATTGTGTATGCGACAAACTTACCTTCAAGTAAGGTCACGTCCTGAGGTTCTGGGGCTGGGGACTTCGATATGTGAATGGGGGGGGGGGATATAGTTCAACCCATACCAGCACTCTTGCCGGATTGGAGAGTCTTGGAAGGAAACATTCAACCCGAGAGATGGGCTGAGCCAAAGAAGAGGTGAGGAGTGTTCCAGGCAGAAGGGACAGCATGTGCAAAGGTCCTGAGGGTGCAGAGAAGATAAGGCATGCCTTCTGGAAATCGCAGGGTCAGAAATGCTTGAGTCGGGGGGGGGGTGCTGAGCCCTAAGAGGTTAGCAGCATACGTAAGCTGTGCGTGCAGCGTGGGCTCATCTGTAAACTCACAGACACGTTAGACACATTCGTGTCTATCCAGGGCAGGAGGAAAGATGCCAGCATGTCCCCAGGGCCGTCCCTGAAGGCTCAGGGGTTGCTGGGAGGCTAGGTCTGGTTCCCTAGACCGCGTCGCTCCCATGAAGATGCATTTCCCAGTGTGGTACGGTCTGGGCCGAGCAATTACGAAAACTTTTAAAGGCTTATGCGGCAACCCTTCCAGAACGTTTCGCTGCAGCCGTCCTCGTAAACAGATTGTAAAGACGCAATCAGCCCAGAGCCACTCCGCTGTGATAATCTGATGTAAGCCAGGCACTGATTTATATGCGCCAGTCCAAACAAACATACCTGTGGACCATCAAACTGGAATTTCTTCCATACTTTGCTCTTATGCCGGAGGGAAGTGATATATTTACTCTGCGGAAGAAGAAAAGCCGTGTGCAGGATGCTAGGGAAAGAGCCGTGAGGAGAGCTGTAGGCCGGGTGGGGGTTAACGGTTCCTTTGCGGACGGGGCGAACTCCCCAGTGGGGAGCCAGGCAGTTCGTTCCAGGCTCACGCCCAACGCTGCTTCCGTGGCACTTCCGGGCACTGCCCTGAGAGCTCAGCAAGCATTACCTCAGGAGCTCTGCCGCCCCCATTCGGAGACGGGTAAACCGAGGCACGGGGAGCGTCCCGTTCTCCCCAGGAGAGGGCTGGGTTTTGGATTGCCTTCTGCCTTTCCCCCTGCCCCTCTGGTGCTCTTAAGATCTGGGTCTGGACTTGCCTTTGTAGTCCCGGCTGGGGACAGCCCTGAATCAACACGCTGCCTTCCCCTTACACCCCCTCCTCCTGCCCCGCTCCCCTTCCGCCTCCTCCCCACCTCCCTCTCCTTCCAGCAACACGCCCGCAGTGACCCTGGATATCCCACCACTGACCCCAGTTCCCCACCCCTCCTGTATCCGTGGTATTCGCCGTGTGACATTACAGTCCCCCTGCACCAAAGGGACGGACTTCTTGGCTTTGAGTTCATGCCACGGGATGTGTTTTGGGCGTTAGAATGAGGTAGGAGTGACGGGCGTGCCCGTTCTGAGCACAAGCCTTGCTGTGTTCTCTCGCTCCTCGGCCGTGGCCGGGAGAGCACATGCCCAGGCTAGCGCACTCGCCCCAGAAGGAGGAGGGGGGGGCGCGTAGAGCAGAAACCTGGTCTTGCGCTGCTAAGAATTGGTGCTTTGTTACACGGCATTTTGGGAGCCGCAGCCAACTGCTACAATGTTTCCCATAGAAAATTTGACAGTTGCAGACACGTGCAAATAAGACAAAGTCGCGTTCAGTCCTGCCACCCAGAGACAGACTCTCTGAACAGTAGCGATCTTTTCTTCTCTTCCGCCCTGGGCGCCCACCAAGGTGCCTGCGCGTTTACAAATGAGATCACGCTGCTCGCACATCTTATGCAGGCCAGTTACCCCCCTCAAGGTTCCGCACCCTCTCCCCGAGCTTCTGTGTCCCGGCTCATCCCAGAGGGCATGTCTTGTCTTCGCTGCATCCTCGGGACCTTTGCACATGCTGTCCCTTCTGCCTGGAACACTCCTCACCTCTTCCTTGGCTGAGTCAACTCCTGCCCGTCTCTCAGCTCTTACCCTGCCTGGAGGTTGCCTCCCTGCGCCCTACCCCCCGCCTCCCTGCCCACCCAGTCTGGTACCCATAGCTCCCTATCCTCATACTCCATTCGTCACCTGCCTTGTGTGTGCGTCGCTTTCCCACACACACCGGGGAGCTGTGTGAGGGTGGAACTGTGTCTGTCTTGCCTGGAGCCCCCAGGGCAGCACCTGGCCCACGATGACCATTTGTGAAACGGAGTCGTAGCGTGAGAACATAGCCCGATGTTGATGTAGCACGATTGTGGGCAGTTTTCCTCTGCCATTGAAGGCCGGCTTGCTTTTCAGTGGAAAGCTAAGTTTTAGGAGACGCTTGGCATTTTATCTGGCTAGAGGGAGACCTCTCGGCCTGCTCTCTTGAGCTAGGGCTTGAGGGGGACTCTTCCCCAGATGAGCAGCTCTGTCTGTACTCTGCCCTCTTGCACTCCCAGCCGTCCTGCGTGCATCTCGCAGCCTAGAGCGCCTTTCCTTACAGCGCTTCTCCTGCCCCGTGAACCTCAGAGGCTCCCCAGTTCCCTGGAGGAGTGTGCAGGCAGGCTGACCACTTGGGCCGGAGGCAAGAGGAGTCTCGGTCGTGGGAGGGCCTGGAAGGAGAAGAGAGGAGGCAGGCTCTCCTTGGCTCCCTTTGGTCACTGGCGCCCGGTCTGTGGTCCCTCAGGACCGCGAGCTCCTTGAGAACAGGGAAGAGGCCCTTTCTTTTGGTCTCACCGGGGCTGGGAGCTCTCTGGAAATGTTTGGTGACTCCTGATCTCCGCTAGCTGCCTCTGCACCGGCGGTCCCGGCGTGTGCCCAGGGTCCTGACCACCATGCAGCTGGAGCCCCGGGTCTGCTCCTGCCTGCCCCTCTCCAGGCACCCCCCCCCCCCCCCTCCCAGCCTGGTTTTTTTTTTTTGTTTTTTTTTTTTCAACGTTTTTTACTTATTTTTGGGACAGAGAGAGACAGAGCATGAACGGGGGAGGGGCAGAGAGAGAGGGAGACACAGAATCCGAAACAGGCTCCAGGCTCTGAGCCATCAGCCCAGAGCCCGACGCAGGGCTCAAACCCACGGACCGTGAGATCGTGACCTGGCTGAAGTCGGACGCTTAACCGACTGCGCCACCCAGGCGCCCCTCCCAGCCTGGTTTTGAGGAGGCACAGACCTCACTTGCTTTGGTCTGACTCCTTTTTACTCTTTAACTGGCAACCCCTTAAGTCATTGAGTTTGCCTTCCTGGTGGGACCACTGCCATTCGACTGTCTGGAGGCCTTTCTGTTTCGTGCGTCTCTAGTGTGGCAGGTGCTGGTGGCCCCCCCCACCCCCCACCCCCATCCCTCAGCCTTTTCATCACGCTCAAACTGTCACATGCTTGCCTGTCACCCGGGAAGCTTATTAAACTGCAGATGACAATTCTGGGGTGGGGCCTGTATTCTGCATTTCTATCAGGAGGCTGACACCTCTGGTCCCTGGGTATTGGTTGAGTCCCAGGCTCTGGCCAACTCCCGGCCACCGCTGTCTGTGTATCTGTGCCTGGGGCACAGATATCTGTTTCCCCCCAACCACACGAGGCTGCTGTGTGCAGCTGGCCAGCTGTGCCACGGAAGGGACCCCGAGCAGCGGCCCTCGACTTGTGACTCCTGGGGGCTGCTCCCCTGCCCTTAAGTAAGTGGCTCTCCACACAGCAGGGAGCTCTGGTCGCCAGAGGGGCAGCTGGATAGAGAAACACCCATAGGGTGTTGTACATGCTCGAATGAAACTAAGGTGGCAACAGCAAAACAGGTATTTTTTTTTTTTTTTTTAATTTTTTTTTTTCAATGTTTATTTATTTTTGGGACAGAGAGAGACAGAGCATGAACGGGGGAGGGGCAGAGAGAGAGGGAGACACAGAATCGGAAACAGGCTCCAGGCTCCGAGCCATCAGCCCAGAGCCTGACGCGGGGCTCGAACCCACGGACCGCGAGATCGTGACCTGGCTGAAGTCGGACGCTTAACCGACTGCGCCACCCAGGCGCCCCAAAACAGGTATTTTTTAAATTTAGCAGAATTATTCCAAAAGAACATTAAACTGATGTAGATGTAGAACCTTTTTTTTAAATGTTTATTTATTTTTGAGAGAGAGAGAGAGGAAGAGAGGCAGGGGGAGGGAAGGGCAGGGGGTGGGGGGGGGGGAGAGTCCCAAGCAGTCTCTGCACCGTCAGCACAGAGCCTGATGTGGGGCTTGAACTCACAAACTGAGAGATCGTGACCTGAACCGAAACCAAGAGTCGGACGCTCGACTGACTGAGCCACCCAGGTGCCCCAGCGAAACAGAATTTTGAACTTGGGCGAGAAATGCCTAAAACAGAGGAGTGGTTAAACATGGGGTTGGCTTATCGTTTGGACCAGAGGTTGGGAAATGTTTTCTTTAAAGGCCCAGATGGTAAATAGTTTAGGCTGTCCAGGCCATCCAATTTCCACTGCAACTGTTCTGCTCCCCAGTCCCCATGCAAAACCAGCTGTAGACCCTACGTAAGCCGATAGGCTGGCCGCGTGCCAATAAAACTTTATTTACAAAAACGGACGTCGGGCCGCACTCAAGCCTCGGGGCTCTGTCTCCGTTTAGGTCCCCGCAGAAGCACACCTCCACGTGAGGATGTGAGGAGTTTACCTGGGAGGTGACCCCAGGAGGCGGAAGTGGGAGCCGGGGCCGCGGGACATTATCAGGAATGTCCCCGGGCCCCCCGGGAGGCAGTGCCGACCTCACTTCTGCACTGTGCCACCAGCTCGGGCGTGAAATCCCTCTCCCTCCCTGTCGAGGGCTGCTTGGGGAGGGGGAGGGGGCACCGTGGCCCTTGCGTCTGTGCGTAGACAGGCTCGTCCCCAGAAAGGCTTGGGCGTGGGGAGGTGGGGACTCAGGGGGCGTGGTGGGTCCCAGTTGGAGGATCTGCGGGGACAGACAGGAAAGACGCCCACGCGGGACTCAGCAAGCGAAAAAGGAAGGCGCGGGGGAAGCGTGCCGCGGTGATGCCGTCTCTGCAAATAAACAAGGATGTCTCCACCTGAACTCGCGCCCTTGAGCGCGCGACGTGCGGCCTTGGGGCAGGTGACAGTGACGGGTGACGCGGACGGGCCTTCGCTTCGACTCTGCTCACGACGGCGTCGTCCGCCTTGTTGCAGACGGTGCGCGTGGCCCTGGGAAGGCACAGGTCGGCCGAGGGATGCGAACGATGCCGCAGGAGAAGGTGTGGCTTCACAGGGGCCACGCCAGGGTTGACAAAGCTAGGGAGGTCGCTTGTAAGACCGTCTACAGAGGAGGATTCCAGTTTTATATGCTTGTGCGCGTGTGGGGATTATGTGATGTGTGTGTGTGCACGTGTGTGTGTCGCTGTGTGATGTGCCTGCCTGTCTGTCCGTCTCTGTCAGTCTGTCCATC
The DNA here is from genome assembly GCF_007474595.2 of Lynx canadensis. NCBI lineage: Eukaryota > Metazoa > Chordata > Mammalia > Carnivora > Felidae > Lynx > Lynx canadensis. Next base: position 3,063,446 of record NC_044317.1, read on the forward strand.
GTCTGTACCGTTGTCTGTTGATCGCTCAGTACCCATCGGTGTGCCTTTCTATCTATATGTCCTCTATCTGTCAAGGTACATGCGTGTATCGTGTATCACGTATCATCTATCAACAGGGGCGCCTGGGTGGCTCAGTTGTTGAGCGTCCGCCTTCGGCTCAGGTCGTGATGTCGCGGTTCGTGGGTTCGAGCCCCGCGTCAGGCTCTGTGCTGACGGCTCGGAGCCTGGAGCCTGCTTCCAATTCTGTGTCTCCCTCTCTCTGCCCCTTCCCCTCTCATGCTCTGTCTCTCTCTGTCTCTCAAAAATGAATAAACATTAAAAATTTTTTGAAGTGTTTATCATCTCTCTCTCTCTCTCTCTCTCTGTCCTCTCTCTCTCTCTCTCTCTCTCAATATCTGTCTGTCTATCCATCTGTCTGTCTCTTTCCAGCAGGCAACCTACCCAGACGGAGGGCTTGTTCCCAGTATGTACTCAGACTTGGGACCCTTGGGTCAAAAAGTCTGTTTCCTGTGTTCCCTCCTGCCCACCGGAGGTGGCCGAAGGTGGAGAGGAAGGGGGTCTTCAGCGGGATGTGTGAAATGAGAAGCGGGTCGAGGGTCGACTGCCAGGAGTCTGTCGCATGCTGGGGGCGAGGGGGCCGGGGAGGAGGGGACGGAGCACTGAGAAGGGCCGGAGAAGGGCTGGCAGGACGGGGGGCATTCTGCTGCAACCACACCACTGGGCACTGTCACGTGCTTCCTTGACCCAGTGCTCATGCAGTTGAGAGTCCTTTCTGTGTCTTCAACACCTGTAGGAACCACATCACCTCAGGGCCTTTGCACATGCTGGTCCCTCTGCGGGGCGTGTGCTCTCTCAGCTCATCACTTGGCTGGCCGCTTCTCGTCCTTCGGTCTGAGCTGGGTGGCCACTTTCTCCGAGAGGCGGCCCTTGCCTGCTCTGGCCGTCCCACCAGCCTGCCCTGCCCTGTTCATTTTCCTCATAGCTCTAATCGCTATCTGGAACGCTCTGGTCCCTGTGCTGTTTTGTTCTCTGTGTTATCTGTATTCTCTGGCCACCAGGGAGGGCCAGGATCTGGCCTGCCCAGCCCACAGCTGCACCCGCAGTGCTGGGATGCAGTAGATGGTCAATAAAGCCTGGTTCCCATCAGCGCTCCTCCCACCCCCCCCACCCCCAAGGATAACAGGGCCCGGGGTGGGGGTGGGTTGTCGGGATCGGGGCCGTGCAAAGGAAGGGAGCTTGGAAGCGGGTGAGCTGGCTGCCCTGCAAGTTTAGATTGTTCCAGAATCCCGCTGCCGACTGTTCAAAAGGCTCCCAGCTGCTATCAGGAAACAGCTCAGGAAGGTCTCCGTTAAACACCAAGAAACTGAGATGCAATCAGCCGGGCTGGAATTCAGGAAAAGTGCCAGCTCTGGGGTTTAAGAAAGAAAGAACGTGTTTCAGGGCGAGAGGAGGCAAATCAGCAGCCGAGCCCTGTTCTGCGTCCACCTGTCAGGCGCGGGCACACCCGCTTCTCCCGTCCCAGCATCAGCGGCAGGAAGAGGCGGCCTCCCGTCCTCGCGTCCTCGCCGCCGAACCCGGGGGTCCCGCTGCCTGTGGACAAGAACGCTCTGTGACTGATACTTCTTCCTGCTCGTTGGCATCGGCCCGTAATCTTCCAGCCGTGGTCTTCAAGGCCAAACTCGAACCAGGATTTTCCATGATGGCTGCAATTTTGGCTCGTAACTTTATCACTCAAACTAAACCCACTTCAGAAATGCCATAAACTAATTGTCACTGAATAAACTGAAGCTTTTGAGGAGTTTATGAAAGTGATTTAATGAAAAAAAAAAAGGGGCAAATAGAAAGCAAATGTTGCCTACAGAACCGTTGGCAAAAAGGTAAAACCTCGCTGTTTCTTTTGAAAGCGTGCCCCCGACTTGGCCGGGAGCCCCGTCCGCCCCGGCCCCGGTGCCCGGTGCTGGTGACGCTGTGTAAGATGCTTGTCTTCTCCGGGGAAGCCGGTCGGGGGCCGCAAGTAAAGGGGGCACAGACCAGATCAAACCCTCGTCCAGCGGAATGAATCCTGGTTCCTTGATTCAAAATCCCAATAACAACCAAGTGAACGTCGGGGTTAAGTGAATGCGAGTTAATTACGAAGCTGTGACCATTTTCACAGTTTCTGAAGTTAAACACGCCAACGCAAGCTGTCAGTTTACGTTAGGCGATCACTTGAACGACTACCGGTTCACCGTTTCACCTCATTCCTGTTAAGAAACAATATACGAAGGGTATAAAGTGATCAGCTCTGTTTATGCTGAGGAGCCGGGTTGTAATGTCAGCGCACAGGAGCGGGGCAGAGGGAGAGCCTGTTCCTGGCTTCTGCTGATTGTTTATGAACGAAAATCTTTGGAGAAACTTCCAAACACCGACAATCTGGGAATGGTCAAGCGGGAGCAAAGCCCATCAAAGCATTCCCAGCACGGAATAGGGAGAGAAGCAGGTTTCCTCCCCCGGTGGGGCTGGTTGGCAAGAGGGGGTCCGTGGGACACACGGGATTTGGGGTCTGTTGAACTCCTACAAGAAGAAGCCAGCTGGGACCCATGAGGGCTGACTCCAGCATTTTCCGTGACTGCCGGGATAGAGCAGCGTGCAAGCAGTTGTACGAGTCTGAGCTTCCTGTTGGCTGAGGAGAGTGGGGTCGGGACGGGGGTCCGCCTCCCACTGTGGCCGCAGAAGAAACAAGAACCTCCTGCCTGGCACCCCGGGAGTGTCAGGTCTTCTGTGAGAACGAGACGCCAAGGCATCGGAAACCAGCCTGAATTCTGTCCCATGTATCACGGCAGCAACCACGAGAGCCCTGAAGAATGTTTTCTTTCGTTAAGCCTCACCGAATGGGAGGTGAGGACAAACGGCCCAGCCGTCCCTCAGCGGAGGGACGGACAGACGGAATGTGGCTTGGACGGACAACGGAATATTACTCAGCCTTAAAAAGGAAGCAGATTCTAACACCTGCTCCAACGTGGACGGGCCTTGAAGACAACATGCTGGGGGAGGTAAGCCCGTCACAGCAGGACAGACACCGTAGGGTCCCCCTCACGCGAGGTCCCTAGAGGAGTCCGGTCCATGGAGACAGAAAGCAGATGGGGGGGAGGGTGGCGCCGGGGGCTGAGGACGGGGTGGTGGTTGGCGTGTAATGGGGACAGAGCTGTGGTTAGGGAAGGTGAGAAAGTTCTGGAAGCAGACGGTGGGATAGCTGCACAACACGAGTGTGCTCGATGCCCCTGAACCGACCCCTGAACACGGTGAGAATGGCAAATTCTGTTATGTTTGCTTTACAACAATAAGTGAAAAACAGTGTATGGGGCTCCCGGGTGGCGCAGTCGGTTGAGCGTCCGACCTCAGCTCAGGTCATGATCCCGCAGTTCGTGAGCTCGAGCCCCGCGTCGGGCTCTGTGCTGACAGCTCAGAGCCTGGAGCCCGTTTCGGATTCTGTGTCTCCCTCTCTCTCTGCCCCTCCCCCGCCCATGCTCTGTCTCTGTCTCAAAAATAAATAAACGTTAAAGAAAAGAAGAAGAAAAGAAAAATAGCATAAAATAGGTGCGAAGTTGAGACAACAGAATACGTCCCAAACAAGTAGGCTTGGTTGGCAAAAAGGAAGCACTCATGTATTTAAATATTCATTATCGTCATTATTACTGGCACCCCATAAATTCCTGTGGGTTGCTTTATGAGGGAGAGAGGGAGAGAACGAGGGAGAGAGGAGGGAGAATTGCCTTCTATTACTGATCTACAGCGGATGCGTCTAGAGTCATTTTAAGTAGAAAGACGGCCCCTGTGATCATGTGAGCCGGGCCTTTAACATTAGCTCAGGCCTGCTCCCATGATTGCGGCCCCTAAAGTGTTTGTGGGGCCTCCAGTACGTTCTCTGCAGCCCGAAGCTGTGACCCACGGGACCACGTATCGCCCACGAAAACCCAGGACACGGGGCCTGCTCACGTGTCACCTTACGTCTCCAGTGAGTTAGACCATCTTCCAGACACTCTCTGACTTGGCCTCCACTTCTGCCCTCCCCACAGCGCCTCGAGGGCCACGGCAGGAACCATCTGTGGATGAGGGGCAGAGAGGGGCAGCCTGGCCACGGCCACGGCCACGGCCACGGCGGGGCTGTCCCCGGCTGGAACAGCCTGGTCCGAGAGCAGAAACGACCTACCATCCGGGTTTCTATCTCGCCGTGGGGCACAGCCTCTTAATGGCCAGGTGTTTTTAATAAAGGGCGGCTGATTCTGGCTGGTATGTTGCACAAACACGGGGGAGGAGAGAGGACGACTTTGCCCTTGGGACGTCCATCCCTCGGACAGGGCCGGTGTCACGGCTGATGGGAGAAGGCGCCACAGACACCTTCCCGGAGAGACTCACTGCCCCCCAGAGCGAGCCGCACCTCCCCGGGGAGCGGCTGTCCCTCAACCCCATCTCCCTCTCCTTCCCTCCTTCCCTCTCCTTCCTTTTTGCCTGGAAGAATGTTTCGGGCGGCTGCCAGGAGAGAGACCCAAAGATGGGCACCAAGTCCGGCTTCTCCCAGAGGAGAGAGCACTGTCTTTGTCGGAAGGTACCCACTCGAGCTAAGCCCCCGAGAGCGTGCAAGGAGGCTTCCGAGAGTGTTTCTGGGGTGCTAAAACCAGGCCGTCCCAGGCGAGCAGGAGTGAGCTGGTCAACCCAAGCTCCCAGGCCGGGCTCCAGGCCTCTCGAGCTTTCCTCTGGCTTGAAACAGATCCCCACGGCCCGGCCGCATCTGGACTGTGATCGGAGCCCTGTCTGCTCGAACCCCTAATTGGATATCTGGCAGTTAACGAGGGCATCTGATCTTATCGCCTTCTTCTCTGGCGAGCCTGGCTCCACCAAATAACTTTTCCTCTGGAAATAAAATAATACAATATGTCCTGACTGTCTAATGCCCTCTTGGGTGACCTCAGCTCTAATGGTTTAATAGGTGTCCTTCATCCGTTAATTACACAGAGTGCTCATTAAGTCAGAGGCGTTTCTGCTCAAAAACAAAGGCTGGGACGGGTAGCGGTCGTGCACGATGAGATGAGTTCGCAGGCACCGGGGAATTTTTCGTTTTTTCCCTTCTCTATTTGGCGCTAGATGGCCCCATCCCCCCACACCCCACCCCTTCCCGGGGCAGGAAAACGCATGCCGCTCGCTCTCAAGTGTCTTGACTGCATTTACGTCACCTAAGAATTTTCTTTTTCTGGCTCGCTCTCTGGTATCACCCGGCCGAGAGGCTCCAGGAAAATCGTAAACCCCGATGAATGGCACCGCGGTAACAGCCTGTCCCGCTGGAACACATTTGTGCTTTTTGTCTTGTAATGTCAAAATGAGCTTGGCCGGGAAACCGAAGCCGCCAGCTGAGTGCGGGTTTGGCTTTCTGCGTCTCTGGGGTGGGGGGGTGGGGGGGGCAGCCCGGGGTGGGGAGGCTGAGTGAGGCCCGGCGGGCTCCCTCCGTGTCCTTGGTGGAGTCGCTTCACCCACCTCCGCGTCTGTAAAGTCAGGCCGCTGAGCATCGCCACAGACCTTTGCCCCGACGGCCCGTGAGGGCCTCCGCCACTCCCTCCTCCCGCTCGGGGCTGAGTGTGTCACACAGGAAGTCCTGGACGAAGAGGAACTCAGCCTGGCTGTGCCACGGCGTAGCTGTGTGACCTCGGGGCAGGCACTCCACCTCTCTGAGCTTCCACAAACTGTGAAATGAGGGAAGACCGGAGCAGGCGGGAGTTTCCAGCTTTGTCTCATCCCGCGGTCTCGCCATCTGTGGAGTCCTGCCCCGGACGTGACGTGTGTCAAAGGACTAAAAGCGGGCTCTGTCTGAGGCCGACCGTGTGCTGAGTGCCCCCGGCCCCCTCCTCAGGAGGGCTCTGGGCTCTACCCGCCGCAGCGGGTTCCATACTGGGGGGGGGGGGGTGCTCTGCGTTCTGCGACTGCGCTTTGGGCCTTCCTGACTCCCCTGCGTTTGCCGACACGGAGGGCGTCTTCGCGTTTGGTTTCCGAACGCTTTTGAAGGACAGGCCCGAAGTGCAAAGAACGGAGATACAGCCGTCTGTCTTCTTAGCCGCTCTCCGACGTGAGCGCGCCCCGTGTACTCAACAGGGTACTACGTCCAACTTGACGTTGCTTTTCTGCGCCCGGGGCCAGCGGACACACACGTCAGAGAATACTGCATCTATCACATGAATTCTTTCTCCCCTTATGGTCCAGGGGGAAACAAAGTCCCGACCGGTTAGTAGACGCCTCAAGTGTCCATCCACTCGTGCCGGGACCCGGCCACACCCAGGCCAGGAAGCGTCCTGCAGAATCCTCACCGGGCCCACGTGGGACGGGCCCAGAGACACCACCCGAGTGTCGCCAGGGATGTCGAGGACCAGGGACAGTGGACGGCACAGTGAGGGTGCCCGCCCCATGGGCCCCGGTTGCAGACGGGACTGGGGCACCCGACACCATGGGTAGATCTTCATACCGTGCTGCGGGGGGAGGCCAAATTCTGCGCATTGACACGAGACCGCCGAGGCCGATTGCTTGTACGACACACGGGCGCAAGGGACAGTTGCCCAGGTGGGGGGACGGGATTGCAGAAACAAGCGAAGGGGTGTGTGGTCACCGGGCCCCGGGAGGAAACGCGAGCCCCCGCAGCTGATGGCTGTGATGGACCAGCCCTCTGTACGAGAGTCGAACTAAAAACTCCTTGACAAATCAATACATAAAAGGGAAAAAGGAAAAATTCACACGCAGGCCCTGGGCGTCCACAGAGAAGTAAGCTGACTCCTCCCCCAGCAGCCTCGGCCCCCTGCACTCCGCGGGTGCCCCTCTCATCACCCCGGGACCCCTGCCCGCCCCTCCCACGGAGTGCAGGGAGCAGGGCATCCGGGCCTGATCCGAAGACCGGAACGAAGCCGCGCGTGTGAAGGCTCCTCCTTGTTCTCCGCAGCCCCTCGCGGTTCTGTGGTCCGTGCTGCTGGGGGACCCTGGGTTTCCCTGTGGAGGTGTGGGCGAGCCCACACGTGGTCCACGGGCCAGCTGTGTGGAAAATCAGCCAAGCCGCCTGACGCAAAACCCCCCCAAACCCCCAGGGTCTGCCGCAAACCAGGCCCTCCAGGGCTCAGGTGAAGGAATCTGGGGTTCTTTTCTGCTCGTCTGTTTAATTTTTACCTAGGTTTTCGGGTGTCTGGGATGAAACCCAAGTTAGAGCAAGGAGTGAGTGTCTCCCCAACCTTGTCTCCAGGTGCTCGGACGGGACTCCCCTGCGCCCCCTGGTGGCGAGGACGAAGTGCACTACGTGAGCCTGGTTGAGAGCCCCCGGGGGCAGGTGGGCGTTCAGGAGCATGGAGGGGAAGCCGCAGTGTCCAGGAAGGTCACGTCCGGGGTATGGCCGCGGGCGTACGTAGTCTGATCTCAGTACTGTTTTCACATGTGCCTGTCCTGAGTCCAGAGGAGTGGCTTTTTGGTGGGATTTTCGTCGTGGCCTCGTGAACCCCAGGGGGAGGTTTTGCTGGAGACCTTTCTCCTTCCTTCTTACGACGTCTGTTCAGGTCCACGGGCAGGCCAAGCTCACCGCCCCCGTCACCGCTCAGAGGCCTGTCGCTGGTGCTTAATGAGGAGGACACTGGCGTCCCCTGCATTTTATTAAGCGGGAAAAGCTGGCACTGTGTGCGTGTGAGAGAGGCTTCTACGCGTTTTATCCCGACGGGTGAATTTTACCTCTTTGTTGTATCGGGCAAGTGGGAGAACCAACACGAGCCAGAACTGTGCTGGGGGCTGGCACATATCCGTGTGTGAACACACGTGGTCCCTGTCCCCAGGAACTTGGAATCTATCAGAGAGGAGCATGTAGTCAAAGAACCACACAAACATGTAATTAGGATCAGAAGACCTGATGAAATTTAATCTGAGTCGACAGTGACAAGCCAGGCTGAGAGCACTCAGAAGGCAGGAATGGCATGTGCTAAGGCCCTGTGGCAGGAAAGGGCTTCCCCAGAGCAGCGTGGGAGTCCATGAGAAGATGTGGGTCGTGTTCTGTGAGTTTCTACACCAGGGAGGGGCTTCAGCAAGGAGTTGACGTAATTCCCATTTATATTTTTGTTTTCTCTGACACAATAAATGCACATAGTTAAGAAAGATCAATAATCCGAAAAAACGTTTAATAGAAAACACTGGCATGCTGCTTTACCCCAGCTCCTCCCCAGTTCCATTCCCCAGAGTAAGCATTTGGGACGCTTTTGGTTTCGTTCCTTTGTCATGAGCTCTGTGTTTTTATCCTGCTCACAACAGTAGAGCATATCACCCATCATTGAATGAATGAGTGAACGAATGAATGAGTGAATGAGTGGATTCCCACCCCAAACCCACCAGGGCCGACTCAGGAATAGCGTCTTAAGTTTTGGAAGTACCAGAGAAGCCAGCAGCCTCCGGGCCTGTTAGGAAGGGTTCCTGCTGTATAAGTAGGAGTGCTACCTTCTCTCGGGGGCTGCATGCGAGAGAGCCGGGCCCCTGGCGGCGGTGAGCAGGGGTGGGGTCCTCCAGGGCCCGGTGTCTGGAGCACGAGCTCGGGGGTGGCCCCTGCCGGGAGAGGTGATGCAGGCTGGCAGGTGCCCAGTCAGCGGGGAGCAGGCTACATGGACAGGAGGAGGCAGGACACGTGATGCCGACAGCCTGGCTCTGGGGCTGGGGGGGGGGGGGGGGGGAGGGGGAGCACAAAAGCCGGGGCTCCATTTTCCCGGACAACCGTCAGGGAAGATAAACCCAGCCGTGGGCCCAGGGCTTGGGTAGTGGCTCAGTGCTCGCGTGCGGCTGGGTGTGTGGCATCTTAGTTCAGATGACAACAGCCATCAGGCCCTGGGCTGGGCCTGTGCCAGCACCTCACCAAGAGCTTGGTGTCACCTCACTGGCTTCATCCTCACCAGCAGCTTACGAAGTGTCACCCTCCACCCCCACCAGGCACCCAGAGGAGAGAGCTTGTCCTGCACAGCCCCCCCCCCCCGACTCCAGCTCAGCCTGGTGACCACTGGGGTGACAGTCCCACCCACCTCACTTGCCAGTGAGGAAAGGGACCCCCGAGCAGACACGGCCGGGGGTGAGGGACACTTGGCAGGGCCTGAGGGTTGAGGAGCAAACTGTCCTGGGGGGTAGCTCAGTCCGGTGGGCAGGTGCTGACTGGCCGGCCAGCGTGCCCCTGCCCTCTGCCACAGGACCTCTAGCCCCGCCCTCTGAGTCTGGCGGGCCTGGGCCACACTCTGGGCTCTGCCTTGACCCCTCCGACTTCCTGGGAGGTAACTAGGATTTGCGTGCAGCTGGCCCCTCCAGGCCTGGCTCTCATCCCTGTGGGTGCGTCCCTGCAGGCAGGGAGAGGCACTGGAGGGATGCACAGAAGCGGGGAGACACCTAGGGAGGGTGGACGGCTCAGCTTCTCGACTGGACGCTTCAGAGAGCTTCCCGCAGTCTGTCCTTCCTGAAGAAGGCCTGAGAGATGGGGCGTGTGGCTTGTTTTAGATCAGGAGTGGGTGTGCAAACGGATATAAAGTTGTAAAGAATCCCCAGGTAGGGCGTTTGCCGTTCTCCGGTCCTGTGCACGAAGCAGTGTCCTGTGACGGACAGCCAGTGTGTGGGGACCTTTTATCTCAGCGACATCAGCGGCAGGAAACTTGATAGGAAAATACATTTCCCAGGAGAATGCTATCATGGTCATCAGAGATGGCAGGGACCAGCCCAGAGTATGCTGAGAGCAGAGTGGAGGGAGGGAAAGGCAGGGAGAGAATGGTTCATCCATCCTTCTATCCATCCACCCATCCATCCGTCAATCCATGCATCTGTTCATGCATCTATCCATCCATCATCCATCCATCCATCCATGCATACAGCCTTCCATCCATCCATCCTTCCATCCATCCATCCATCCACCCACTCATCCATCCACCCACCCATCCATCCATCCTTCCATGTGGTCATCCATCCATCCATCCATCCATCCATCCTTCCATGCATGCATCCATCCATCCTTCCTTCATGCATCATCCATCCATCCATCATCCTTCCTCTTCCATGCATTCATCCATCCATCCATCCATCCATCCATCCTTCCATCCATCCATCCATCCATCCATCCTTCCTTGCCATGCATCCATCCACTAAGCCACATCCTTCATCCCAGGATCAGCCATCCAGCCATCCAGCCATCCACATCCGGCCTTCCCCATCCAGCCATCCACCATCCGGCCATCCAGCCATCCAGCCATCCCCACATTCCTTCCATGCATCATCCATGCATCCTTCCCATGCATCATCCATCATCCATCCATCCTTCCTTCCATGTGGTCATCCATCCATCCATCCATCCATCCATCCTTCCTTCCATGCATTCATCCATCCATCCACCCTTCCATCCACCCTTCCATCCATCTACCCATCCATCCATCCACTCATCCATCCACCCACCCATCCATCCATCCTTCCATGTGGTCATCCTTCCGTCCATCCATCCATCCATGCATCCATCCTTCCATCCATCCATCCATCCATCCATCCATCCTTCCATCCATCCATCCATCCTTCCATCCATCCATCCATCCATCCTTCCATGCATTCATCCATCCATCCACCCTTCCATCCATCTACCCATCCATCCATCCATCCACCCACCCATCCATCCATCCATCCATCCATCCATCCATCCATCCATCCATCCATCCACCCTTCCATCCATCCATCCATGAATTCATTCAACAAGTACTTGTGGGCACCTACAGTGTCCCAGGCTCTGCTGTCTGTGCTAGAGATGCCATTAAGGACCCTGTCCTCAGGAGGCTTATGTTCAGGTGTGGGAAGACAGGTGACAATGTGCAGCATGCAGAGGCACTGGTTTCTACGAAGAAAAATCAAGCAGCATGAACAGGGTAGAGAGTGTGCACGGTGTTATTTAAGTAGGACTGTCATGTAGTCTGTGATCAAGTCATTTGATCTGGAAGAGAGTGGTGACCACAATGTGGATGCCTGGGGCCCTGAGCTCCTTGTGGAGAGTGGGTGCAGAGATGGCTCCATGACTGGGGGACAGCAAGGAGGCTGAGTGCAGGGAGCAAGTGTGGGGGGACAGATGGGGCCAGGGAGGGCAGGGACCAGCTCATGCTTCAGGCCATTTTAAGGAAATTGGATTGTATTGTGCCCAGGTGGGAGCCCTTGGAGGGTTCGAGTAGGTCTAAAGAATCCAGTTGTCTGTTGCGTGAGAATTCATTGGTGGTGGGCAAGGTACAAGCCGGGAGGCCTGTTGAGGGCTGTTTGATACTCCAGATGGGGATGGTAGGGCTCTGGGCTCCGCCTGAAGGGAAGCAGGGGAGGGTGAGGGAAAGAGAGGGAACCTGAGTGGGAGGGGAGAGAAGGAGGAGGAGGAGAAAGAGAGAGAGAGAGAGAGAAGAGAAGGGTGACCCAAAAGTTTTCGGCCAGAGCGTCTGGGAGATGTTGCCCATCAGTTACGATGGGAAGACTTGGGAAGGAGCAAGTTTAGAAGGTTCAGGGGTGGGGTGAGGGCAGTCGTGGCCTCGGGCTCTCAGGGGACACTTTTCAACCATGGGAGCCTGAGGGAAGGTTGGGAACGCAGCCAGGCCCGGGCAGCAGGACTCCTCAGTGCCGTCCCCACAGGTCCCCCACCAGAGGTGCCGATTCTCCGTCCTGCCTGGCCTCCTGCAGGGGACGGGGCACAGCGCCTGGGCCACATCTCCCCCCAGAGGCTCTTCCTAAACCCCTGTGTCCTGGCTGTAAGTCCAGGCCTGAGCCCCCCAGGGCCCCGTGCCCCATCTTCCCGCAGACCGGTCCACCCACTCCTGACTGCCAGTGTTCCGTCCAGAAGACCTTGCGTTTCTTCCTGGAGGGCTACCTGAAGGGGTGTAGCCCCCACACTCCATGCCCTTTGGCTCCAACCAGGTAGAATTTACATTTGCAAAAGGACAGGGAGTAGAGGGCCAGGCACAGTGATATATATGTATGTATATATATATATATATATATATATATATATATATATACATATATATACACACACACACCACACACACACATGGAATTATATTTAAATATAGTTCTACATAAATACACTTATTTCTAGAGGGTACATAAATATATAAGTAGGTATGGGGCACCTGGGTGGCTCAGTCGGTTAAACGTCTGACTTGGGCTCAAGTCGTGATCTCACGGTTCCCAAGTTCGAGCCCCGCATGTGGCTCTGTGCTGACAGCATGGAGCCTACTTCAGATCGTCTGTCCCTGCTCTCCCTGCCCCTCCCCTGCTTGCACTCTGTCCTCTCCCAAATGGAAATAAAAGCATTAAAAACAATAAAATAATAAATATATAAGTCTGTATTTATACATATAGTATATAAATTAAACATATCAATTATCTTGTTATCATTATATAATATGTTATGTTACATATCCATACTTTGTAGGGTTGTAAATATAATTTCATATAAATAAATGATATTTAATTATTACACTTATCAGTTATAATTACAATATAAATATTATAAAGTATATAATTACAAATATATACAAATACAGATGTAAAAACATTTATGTAGAATAATGAACTATATAGTACATAAATTAAAAATAACATTTTATAGAATATGAATATAATAATAAATTATAATATATATGTACTTATTCGTGTAGTATATAAAAACATAACAAAATAATTACTAGAACACAATAAATAAAATATAAAAAAAACAATAATAATAAGTAAATACTTTTTGCTCGAATGCAAAAATGTATACAAAATATACGAATAAACGTCCGTAACTTTCCAAGGAGCTTATCCTGCACCCTGCCTGGAGAGAAAACCCAGGGAGGGCAGGTGTGCCTGCGTTAGTCTGCTGGCACGGGACTGCGAGCAAGGCTCTCTTAGGAATAACTTTCAAATGGAGAAAGCCACTTCTTAGCAGGAGGCGGAGAGCTCCGAGGCTGAGTTGTGTCTGAGCCCAGGCCTGCCCGGCCTCCCGTCTCTTGTAATCAAAACGCAAAGGTCTTTCCCAGAGTCCCTGTAAGAGTTGGTGGGAAAGCACATCGAGTGTCCCTCAGGAGGCTTATGAGTTCTGTTAGGTTCTGGGGCAGTGCCCCCGAGATAAGACACTAGTAACATGCAAAGAACTCGCTTGGGATGCCTCTCACGCTGCAAAAATGCAGCTCCAGGAGGGACGGGAACCGCCCTGCGCCCCTCCTCCACACCCTCCCAGGTCCTGGTTCCCAGGGGCTCTGTGCCCGTTGCTGGCTGGCGGAGTAGACCTTTACTGAGCCCCGCCCTGGGCTGGGGGCCGGCCAGGGCCTGGGAATTCACACAAGCAGATAAGGCGCTCCCTGTCCCTTCCTCTGACCCCAGGAGCCTGGCAGACCCACTAAGTGACACGGGGTGCTTTTTGCATCTGCTCTGGGAACTTGGGAACCGGGCGTCCCGACAGAAAATGACCATGGTAGGAAAACTTTCAAACACCCATCGCAAGAGTGCGTATTGAAATGTCCAGAAAGGTGTGCAAATCACAGGTATGCAGCTTGGTGAATTTTCCCAAATAAACAAAGCCCTGGGACCAGCCCCTGCAGCCCCCAGAGCCCCCACAGCCCTCCAGCTGTGCCTCCCGCCCTCCCGCCTCCTGATAAGGCTTATCGGGCCCGACGCAGCTGGGAAGGCACAGCCACCATGAGTGATGTGCAGTAACGGATTTATTGCGGGGATTAGACCGTATGTGGGTGTGGGAGGCGCTGCGGAGGGTTAGAGACAAGCCCTGCCCAGCCTTCCGGGAGCGTCCCTGCAGCGGACCAGCGTGGTGGGGAAAGCGGGGAAGCAGGCTCCCACGCGGGCTGTCGGATGGGAGCACAGGCAGAGGAGTCCGTGGGCGAGAGCTGCTTCTGTGGCGGGTGGTCTGCGAGGCTGGCAGCTGGGAAGGACGGGGAGGGAGCAGAACCAGGCGCGACCCTCCAGCAGCTCGGTGCCGGCTCTCACCAGGGCGGCCGGGCGCACGTCCGGAGCCCTTCCGGCTGGAGCGCACACCCCTCTTTCCGCCAACTCCAGCCGCGCAGGGCGAAGCGGCCTGGGCTCAGCCGCGTGTTCGCAGCCGGACACCCACACGGTTGGAGCGCGGATCCGGGTCGCCTGTCGGCTTGGCGGTACGTCCCGTCCGTGGCACGTTAACCAGCCGCGTTCCCGTGTGCAGCAGGAGATGTTCGTTCTTGCGTCGATATATTGCATAGCATTCACTCGTTTAGCTATGAAGGGCCTTTGAGCGGTTTCTGGTCGTTGGCGGTCAGGAGGCACACGGCCCGCACGCACCAGCACGTGCGTTTTGGTGGCCCCCACACTCATCCTCGGTTTGCCCCGAGGCGGGCTTCCCGGTGAGGCTGGCATCCAGCTTCGGGAAGGCCAGCCGGTCACCCTGCTTTTCCCTTCCAGCATTGCCTGTTTTTATTTAGTCTGTGTCTCGAGTTCGGATTTTGACTCTGTGACCCGCAAGCTGAGATCGTGCCAGGGGCCCCTGGGTTGGGGGAGGGCTGGGCACGCACAAGCCGAGGAGGAGGGGGCCCTGCGTTGTGGCTTGTTGATGGCCTGCCTCTCCCGCCCCGGACGTGAGCTCTGTGCGATCAGAGACTGTTAGCAGAGTGAAGACCCTGGGAGACGTCACGTCCTGGTCCCCGGAGCCTGCGAAGAGGCCGTCCCCTGAGGCACAGGGCAGCTGGGGCTGCTAATCAGCTGACCTTGAACCCGGGAGCTTGTGCCGGAACACTTGGTGTCCCCGAGGTAACCACGGGGGTCCTTGGAAGCGGAAGAAGGGGACGGACAAGAGAGCAGGGTTGTGGAAGTTGGAAGTGGGAGAGGACTGGACCCACTCCGGCGGGCCGTGAAGGTGGTGGACAGGCCAGGATGCGGCGCCTCCGGGGGCTGGAAAAGGCCGGGAACCAGAGTCTCGCCTCGACCTTCCCGAAGGAGCCAGCCCTGTAAGTGCCTTGATTTTAGCCCAGTGAGACGAGCCATATCTGCGACCTCCAGACCGTAGGAGAGCACATGTATCATTTAAACCACTAAATCCGTGGTGTTTGTTTCAGGAGCCACAGGAAACGGGCACCGTCTTGCTCCCCGCTGCATCCCCAGGGCCTGGCCCACCGTGGACTCGCGGTATTTGTCGAATGAGTCCGCGTAGGGGAGGCAACCCTGGCCGTGTGCCAGCCACACGGTATACAGCCGGGCTCGCGGAGACAGCCAGGAAAATGCAGGAGACCCGGGTAACTTTGAATTCTAGGTAAACAACAAACCGTTTTTATAAAAGGGTGTCCCATGCTGTACCAAAAAAGTCATTCATTGTTTCTTGGCCATTCAGAGTGACCTGGGTGTCTTACATTTAATTAGAAGGTCATATATGCAGTCAGTTCCCCGATCGCTAAGTGTGTTCCAAGTTTACAGCTAGTTAGGGGCCGACACGAGGCTTGAAGGCAGACCCGTGCGACTCCCGAGGACCCCCTACACCTTACCCTCCTGTTCCTTACGGTGACAGGATGAGCTGAACGCGTGATCCCTGGCAGGATGCACCCTTCCCCCGCCATTCCCCACGTGCTTTGAGGAAGCGGGCCTGAGGGAGGGATGACTGGGCGAAAGGAGACACCGCGCAGCCTCTGTGGACCTGTGAGGCCATGTCCCGTCCAGTCACTGAGCAGGAACCGCAAGGACCGACGCGGGGCCCTCGGCCAGAAAGACCTTGGCCGCTTGTGTCTTCCTGCCAAGCCGGCATTCCCCTGAGTGGGGTCTGAGGAAGCCTGGTAAGGAAACCAGGGGACAAGGGAAGTCCTTCCTTCGCGGCCAGGAACCCTCCGGGAGGTGAAGCCGCCGGGATGCGAACTGGACAGGATCGGGCCGTTCTATTTCAGGGACAACAGTACAGAAAACAGGGTCCGTGTGGAACTGTCCCTCCCCCACGGCGCACCGCCCCTGGCGCTGGCCACCCCGCTGGCCTCACAAACACCTCCAGGAAGCGCTCACACGTACCTGCACGAGCACAAAGATAGCGTGGCGGGCAGCAGGGGGGAGGCTGGGCTGCTGTGGCAGCAGGCTGTTCGTGGTTTTGCTCCTTTTATTATTGGTGAGGACTCCAACCCACCCTGACTTTTCAAAGGAAATTAAACCCTAAGAGACGGAGGGGCCTGCCAGGGTCCCGGAGTTCAGCAGAGCTCTGCCCGCCCCAGACGACGGGGGCCCGACCCCGGTGAACGTTAACGCCTCTGAGCCGGGACAGGGATTCCCAAAAGCCGCCGGCTTCAAACAGATTTCGGGTTTTGCGAGCTCTGCTCCACAAATAGGATCGTGCACTTGGAGAAGTGAATTTTGAAGGGCTCCCTAAGCGAGTGGAGGGCGTGTTGTCAGGCATCCTGGGGGCCCGGGACGGTGGTCCTTCAATCCGGGGGCTCTGGGGGGAGCTGCACAAAAGGACCACTGGCAAAGCTGAGGACAGGGCGTGGAGACCACAGGGCGGAGGGGCTGGGGGGCGCCGTGGGCTGTCACCACCCAGGGCAGGTGAAGGGACACGGCCCGGAGCCTGCGCGGAGGAGGAAGGACCCCGGTCCTGCTGCAGGACAGGCCGTGGCAGGCCTGCCTCCGTTTCTCAGGCAACACCCTTCTTCCCCCCACCCCCCCCCGCCCCGCCCCGGTGGCCAGGCTCTCACCTCACATTCCTCAATGTTTTGCATTGTTGCCGATGCGAGGAAGTATCTGGCCTCTGTCTCTTAGTCTGGGTCATAAGAGGAAGCTCGGTGGCTACATTCCTGCCCCTGCCGCTCCGTGTGCCGGCTTCCTCTCCTCTCCGTCAGCTTCCTTCTTGCTCACACCTTGTCAGGACCTTGGCTGTCCCGTCACCATCTCCATGCCCGGCCTGAAAGGCCACACGCCCACCGCCCCCTGATGGCCCTCCGTGTCGCCCACCTCACGGCCTCCCGAGAGTCTCCACTTCCACGGCCAATGGACGAGCTGCGTGCCAGCCAGCGGCCAACCGGCTGGGCCAACGGAGGCTGCCCACACGGCCTCCGCCACTGACCCAGAGAGGCCACACCAGCAGCAGGAAGCATGCCTAGAAAGGGCCACTGAGGTGTAGATGAAGTTGTCACTGGACCAGGTTGGACAGAAACCCGGCGATGCTTGGGCGCTGCCCTTCCAAATGACCTCCCGCCATCTCTGCCCGTCAAGGACACTCTCCAGGTGGGAGAGCGAATGTGAACTCAAAGACAGCCGGGGTCCGATAATCACCCCCCCCGAATCCCTAGGATGCCAGCCTTGGGGCTGGCAGCCAGGCTCAAACCCGGGACAGAGTCGGATCCAGGGCTCAGATGCGGGCAGGGGAGGGGTGTGGCGCATCACCTCCTAACTAGTCGTTAACCTGTTGAGAACAAAACACGAGGGAAGCAGAAGGGACACCCCCTTTTCTTGATGGATGCTGGTAAGTTACAGTGCGCCGTGTATCTGCAGGTCAAGTTCGTTCTGATGCCCAGTCTCAGGTTTAGGCGGATCTGTCCCCCCCGTCACAGGCAGCCCTGGACCAACCCGGGCCTCCCCTCTCGGAAACCTGTCCCTGCAAAGCTTAGAACGCCAAGGAACAAAGCGGAACGCATACTTCCCGTGCAGAGTTTCCTCCCGAGAGACAGAGGAGGCAGGGGGGCAGGGCTAAGCACACCCAGCTTCTGGCTCTAACTTCAGCAGCCCTGGGAAGGAAGGGCTGGGTGAGAAAGCAGAGATGCCAGGAGTGTTCCGTGAATGGGCTCCTTCCACGTGGAAGGAAACATCGGGGTGGGGAGGAATCGCTCTCCCCCATACGGTAGCAGAACTCACAATTTAAAGGCTTAAACAATAAGAAAATTATCTCACGCAGGAACTGTCTCAAGATCAGGTGATTCTAGGGGTGGTTAATTTAGCTTTCCCACTGCCCTTCCTTTCTGCCATTTTCAGCCTGTTGGATTTGTCCTCAGCTAAGACCCTCATGGTCACAAAGTGGCTGCAGAAACTTCACATACGCATCGTCACACAACATCCAAGAGCTGGTGGGTGGCACCATTTCCCCTGCGCCTCTGCGTTAGGGAGGAGATCCTGTCCCCACGGGCTCCCAGCTGGCACCACACCTCCGTCCTCAAGTGGCCAGAGTTGCCTGTTGCACCCATGTGGAAAGCAAGTGCTGCTGACAGACCGTGGAATGAGCCTGATTGGGTTAGTCCGACGGGAGCGCTAGGGAGGGGTCAGGTCACCGGAAGAACATGGCAACCCCGTACCTGAACAAAGTCAGGGGTCTGTTACCAAGTCATGCAAGGGAGGAAGGCACAAGGCTGGTCACGGAGTAGGGAAGGTATAGGACGGGTGAACCAAGAGAACTTGCCCTTCCCCCCGCCCCCCTCCCACACAACCCCTTCGACTTACAGAGACGGTTGCAGATCAAGTCTTGTAAATCGGATGCTTATCTCCTAGGGGACATCATGTGCCGCCACACCTGTAAAACCAAACGCTTCGGCTCAACCCGTGCCTGCCTCAGCTCCTTCCGGGGGACTTTTCCGCACAGCCGGCCTGGCTGAGGGGTCGGAAAGAGGCGTTTCTCAGGCCCGAAGCCTCTGAGGGCAGAAGCCGCCCGTGTCCCGGCTGCCGGGGCAGCCCGGGGCTCCAGAAGCGAGTGCACAGCCAGGGAAGGCCTGCGGGCGGCCTTCAGGGCCTTCCGACTGAAACGCGGTCATGGGTCTGGGCAACCTTGCTGCTGATTCAGCGTTCACGAACTGCTCTGGAATGTCAGTTCTGGGGGCGGAAGCAGTTACCATGGTGACACAGCTCTCCCTGACGGGGGGACCTTGCCCCGGGCTCGGCCGAGTCACTGAGACACAGGTGCAGAGTTCACGGAGGGGGCTGTTTCGGCCTTCATTTCGAAGTTCTCGCTCACGATAACGAGGGCTCTCAAAGCAGGTGTGGGGGATGGGGTGGCCGCAGTCACTACGATGGGGTTTCCCTGGAAGGCGGGGGGGGGGGGGGGGCCCTGGGATTACCTACCTGCTCGTGTGTGGGGCCCTGGCAAGGGTCAAGCCCCCGTCACCCGCAAGGCTGGGGGGAGCGTGACCAGAGGCGGGACTTGTAGGGGACCGGTAAGTGCTGGGGCGGGAGACCCCAACCCTGCCTTCTTGTCCCGGGATGGTGTCGTCCTGTCCTCAGAAGGTAGCCCTGATCTGTGAACACCCCCGTCTCTCGGTCCCCACAACACGCTGTCCAGCAAAAACGTGTCACGTGTTCACTTCCCTCTTCCCAAGCAGCCAAAGAGAAAACAGATGGTGGGAAAGGAGCCAAACGCCGCATGGTCTTTTCTCCCCCAAAACATTACAGCATTTCTTCGCTCGGGGTGAAGGGAAGAGGTCTCGTGCCATCGACTTCTCAGCCGCGTGAGTTCGCCAGGAGTCTGGTCACGGGGGAAGCCTCTGGTCCGTTTCCCCACGGCTGGGGGAATCCGGCAGGACTCCACGCTTCGTGCCAAGGCCAGCCGGTCCTCCAAATCCAATTACCTGAGATCACCAGCGGCTTTGGACGTGTCCCCGGGTGACTGTTCAATAATTTGTTGCTGGAAAGCAGTCGCGTTGGCACACGGCCCCATCTGTCGCCTTGGGGCCTCAGTCCTAGAGCCCTGCCTCAGCCTTACTTTGTCGATGGCTATTACAAGAATTACGGTAACATAACCGTCCAAAATGGCCCGATGGCCATGACATAGACGACTCTTGGGCTCTGAGTCATTCGACCAACTTGGTTGACTTCTGTCGTCAGTGACCCAGTTTTGTTGGGAGACAGGAATTGGATTCCTTTGGGCTAAGCTGGGGAAGCGTCTGGGGAGTTCCTACCCCCTCCGCCCTCGTGCATTCCGGGCTCCGGGGCACCTTTGCTTTGGTTCGACTTGAATCGTGGTAGCGGGAACCCTGGCACTGCGTGTGACACCCACGAGGGCCCTGAGAGCGGGGGTGGCACCCCACAGACACGAAAAGAGCTGGAGGAGAAGCTTCGTGTTCGTGGACACATTCATGTGGAGCCCAGCGGCTAGGAAAGCGGTGGGGGGACCCACCGGGGCTGCAGGTTGGGGCGTCCACCGTCCAACCCGATTCACCACGGTTCTGTTTTCTGCTTTGCTCTCGCAGTTGTTCTTCCAGATAACTGGCCTGGCCGCACCCATTGACTGGAGCCTTTTCAAGTCAAGGATGTGTGTCTGTGTGTGTATGTCCTGGGTCCCCCCTTAAGCCATCGGTCTTGTTGTGCAGGGGCCCGGACACGCAGACATGGAGAAGCTCCCTGGGAGCGTCAGCTGTCAGGGACAGAGTACCCCGGGGCCCGGAAGGATTGCTGGGGGGCCCTGCAGGGAGGAGGCTGTGTGCACACACATTCACTCCTCATCTCAGTCATCAGCCCTTTATTTCGAAATAACTTTGGATCTTCAGAAAAGTTACCAAAGCTACAGAGAGTTCTATGTGTTCCTGTATAGGAACAGGGACACTGTGTGTGCATCCATATATTTTTATGTTATATGTTAATAATATATTAAATAATATGTATAAAAATATATGTAAATATATATATTTTGGGGGGGAGAGTTCAAGATCTGATCCAGGAGCACAGGTTACATTCTGTTATCCTGTCTCTTTAATGTCCTTTATTCCAGAACATTCTTCAGACTTCTTCAGTCTTTCAGGAATGTGACATTTTGAAGAAGGAAGGCCTGTTTTTTGTTGAATGGCTCTGTTTGGGTTTATCGGTGTTTCCTCGTGATTGGATTCATTTATGATGCTTTGGCAGGAATACCCCCACGGTGACGTTGTGTCCTCGTCAGCGCCTCATATCAGAGAACGATGATGTCGTTTGTCCCATTACTGGTGACAGTCACTGATCCCCCCGGTTCGGGGGTGCCTCTCCTCTGTAAAGTCGCTGTTCCTCTCTCTGTAAATGATAAAGCGTCCTGTAAGCGATACTTGGAGACTGTGCACCCACCCGTCTCCCTGCCGTATTTCTCCTGCCCGTGTCGCCCGTCAGTAATCTTGCACGACCTAAGTACCGAGGGTGGTTGACTTCTGTATCCCTCCTTCCTTCTACATTTGTAGTGGCTTTTCCTTTTCCACCTCTATTCCCGGGTTATAACCCGCTAATCCCAGCATCTGTGGTCTCGCTCCAGTTTGTCCTAGATGGGGCCAGCGGGAGCCCCTGCAGGTGACTTTGACGTGTCCCCGGTACCCACCAAGCTCTTCCCTGCGTCCATCACAACGGGATGCCTCAGGCTCATCTTGAACTTTCCCCGCCGCGTCTTGGGATGAGCCCCTCTCCCCATACAGATTTGACCCCCTTCTTGCCGCGTATTTGCACCCCCAACTGGTATTTACGTCATCTGATTCGTACCCCGGCACCGTCTCTGTTTTCGTGCACCTGCTATGCACGAATGTAAGGCACTCTTCTCAGGAACAGACCGCCGAGAGGACCCAGAATAGTCCAGGCACAGGCTTCTTGGACTCAGTGCACGGCGATGGCCTAGAAAACGTGCTAGCTACCCGGGGCTCATGTTCACCCCACCACTACCCGCCTGAAACTTCGCCTCGGGCCCCGGCAAGTCAGCCCAGCTGGTGGCCTGGAGGACTGGAGGATGAAAACAGCTCCGCTCAAAGATGAGGGGAGCACAGCCCTGATGCACGAGGGCAAGAATGCTTAAGCTCCAGGAGGGCCCCAAACCCCCTGGGACACGCTTTCAACGCTTTGCCTTGCATTTGGAAGCCTCAATGAACACAAAGAGGTAGAAACCACACAAAGGTGACGTTCTGCTGGTGAGGTAAGCCCAATAGTATCTTTGTGCAAATTAGGAGAAGATGCTTTGCCCGCCCCCCCAACTCTGCTCCGGCAAACAGAACCCTGAGCCATGTGTAAGTCTTGTGAGTGCGGCGTGGGCTACCCACTCGCTGCCTTGGCTAGGCACCTTGTGCAGTGGACGACCTGTTGACTGTACCAGCTGCTCAAAATCAAGAGCGTCCTGGATGTTTCTTTCTTGCCGCAATTTCTACTGACAGTCCACAAAGAACAAAAGGGCAACTGCGCGGTTAAATGTTAGCACGTAGCTGTGTATGGATGTCAACTCCTCAAATCTTTGCTTTCTTGAATTCCAGGCTCAACTCTTGTTAAGGGAAAACTAGGTTAAGAGGTTCCTTGTCAGGACCTTTCCTTTGTTTATACCTCTGAGGAGGTGCTGGGGGTAAATAAGGGACCAACCGGAAGCTTGCCCGCGCTGGGGAAATAGCATTTCTGGGGCTGCGTGACTACCCGGTGGCCAGAGTGCTGATCGGCTGTGACACAGGGAGTCAGGGTCATCCCAGGCAATGCCGTGAGCATCTGAGGACGCGGGAGGGCGTCTCAGAGGGCAGACACAGGCCGCGAGGAGAGTGTGGAGTGGACGGGGGGAAGAAGCAGGAGCTTCTTGGGGTCCAGGCAAGGGGGTGGCCTTCTGTCCATGCATTTTTATCTCCATTTCGCAGAAGAGACTCAGGGAGCAGTGAAGCTGCTGCCTCTCGTGAGCAGATAATTACTCACCCCTGCGATGATGGGCAAAAAGCTCCGTCCGAATTAGACAGCTTACGTTGCTCTGGCCGTGGACCGTCTTCTTCACGCACATGACATCCCCTCACTTAGCCTCTGCAAGGGTCCTACCTTTCTATACGTAAGCAATATGTTAGGACTGGGTGAGATGCATTTAACCTAAAACCCAAAATAGCGGTGATTGTAACACATAAAAGCTTATTTTTCTCGTTAGTAAAACAAGTGTAAAAATGGGAGTCCCGGGTCAATACAGTTGTCAGGGACTCAGATTCCTTTCATCATTTGCTCTACCCTTAGACTTCATGGTTCAAGATAGCTGCCAGAGCTCCAACCATCATGTTTGCATTCCAGGCAGCAGGGAGCAAAGGAAGTGTACTACTTGTCTATTTCTCAAGGAGCTTTTCCAGCTGTCCCACCCAGTAAGATTCATATGTTTCCTTAGCCGACCCTCGCTGTAAGGGGGCTAGCAAGTTACAGTCCCTTCAGTGAGTACATTACCTCCTGGGATAAACATGGGATTGTATTACTAAGTAGATTAATCAGGGGGGCACTGGGTGGCTCAGTCGGTTGAGCATCCAACATCGCTCAGGTCATGATCTCACGGTTCATGGGTTCGAGCCCCGCGTCGGGCTCTGTGCTGACAGCTCGGAGCCTGGAGCCTGCTTTCAATTCCGTGTCTCCCCTCTCTCTCTCTCTCCTCCCCCTGCTTGCTCTCTCTCTCTCTCTCTCTCTCTCTCTCTCAAAAATATTAAAAAAGTTTTCTAAATCAGGTAGGCAAGGTGCTGAAATAAACTCCAACTCTCAGAAACTTGATAAAATAATTGACGTTTTGTGCTCACATCACAGTATGGCACCATTGGGGTGGGTGCTGCACTGGGTCCGTCAGAGACCCAGGCTTCCGTTTTGTGGCTCCCCCTCCTCCGGGCGCTTAGAGGCAGCAGGTGGGAAACCCGGTGGGGACTGGGAATAGGGGTTTGATGGGCCGGGCTGGAGGGGGCACGTACCGCCCCACTTACACGCCATCGGCCAGAGCTCGGTCAGGTGGCCACCTAACAGCAAGGAGCCTGGGACGTGTCGTGCACAGAAGGGAGGGGTCACGGGCAAGTGCCGTGGCCGTGGGGCACACCGTAAGCATAGGGCCGGGCTGTGGTAGGGAAGTCACGGGCCCACCGGGACTGGAGTTCAAACCGCGGGACCCCAGAAGGAAGCCAGCCTCCCTCCTTGGTGGCGGAGACTGAGCCCAGGCCTTGGTGGGACGGCATCCCCTGCACTGTCCCCTCCCCGGAAGCACGGGGGCAGACCCAGCCTCCTGCTGAACTTCCTCTGAAGGATACAATTAGTGGAGATCTCCAGACAGGGCAGAAAAGTGCGGCCGCCCCCCATGACCTGAATGGATCATTTGTGGCTCAAATGACAGACAAATGCAATAATTAGGCCTATTTAGTAAAGAGGGTGAAAGGTCAAACTAGGAGGCCAACTGTCTCCTGTTACCAGCCTGGTGACCACGTCGGGCGATGTTTGCACAATAAAGCACCGTCGGCCGTCCAGGAACTTGGTTTCCAGGAGGCCACACCGGCTTGCGGGACCCAGGCGGACCG
Source organism: Lynx canadensis (assembly GCF_007474595.2). Taxonomy (NCBI): domain Eukaryota; kingdom Metazoa; phylum Chordata; class Mammalia; order Carnivora; family Felidae; genus Lynx; species Lynx canadensis. The sequence goes on from NC_044317.1 coordinate 3,087,655, forward strand.
TGTCCCTGACAAGCCCCCAGGGCCGAGACGCTCTCACACCGCCGCCACCATGGTGTCGTGTCACGGCAGGGGTCGGGAACGGACTCGGGTCATCGCGGACAGGCCGCCTCCTGCCCTGCGCTCTGACTCCCCAGCTTATCGCTTTCTTCTTCTTCTCCCCGCAAAGCTGATTTCATTTTATTTTAACCCAAGCAGATGATCCGCCCCCCTAAGCCCTTGCTGTGCTCCCCCCTGGAGGGTTTTCCGAGGGTCCCGCGGGCTCGAGGGGTGACAAGGGCAGGGGCGGCCGGGCGTGGGCCCGGGATCACGGACGCAGAATGACAAGCACGCGGCCTCGCTCCCCTCCTCCCTCCCTCCTGTGCTCCTCCTCTTCTCCCCCCGACCTCCAGCCTCCGGCTCGTCCCCACACGAGCACAGTGGGGACTGGGTCCTTGAGGATGACAAAGCCAACACTGTCCCTGGAGCCTCGGCCTCCTGCCACTTCCTCCCCCACCTGCTGTCGTGCACTTGAGACGGTGGGGAGGGCTCAGGTGGGACCCGGCAAACACCTCCCAGCACCCGGGAGGGTGGAACAGCGCCTTCGCATCCTCTGTGTCGGGCATCTCCGGTCAGAGGAGAGCGCTGGGGGGCCGCAGCCCCTCCCGTGAGCCCCCCTCCCTCCCCCCCACGCTGCCCACGAGGCTCAGAAGAGCCAGGTGCCAGCCGCGTTTCTCAACTCGCCTTCTAGACCCTTCCTGCGGAGGGGACAGTGGATCGTGCACAGACCCCTCGTCCCCTGTTGGTTTCGTGCTCCTGGAGCCTTTCCATGATTCACTGGGAGCCGGGGGCAGGGAGGACGAGCTCATGACTGCAGGGACATCACAGGGAAGCCGCCCAGCTCTCTGGGCTCAGTTTCCCCATCTGTGAGATGGGTTTGTGGACATGACGGGAAGCCGCCCAGCTTTCTGGGCTGTTTCCCCATCTGTGAAATGGGAGTGAAAGCTCTTGTCTCAGCATTGACATAGGAACTGAAGGCAGGCGGCACCCCCACGGCCCTGGTTAGTGGGGGCCCCCATTTCCTTTTGTAAAGACTTCCCAAGGCCTCAGGGGGACAAGGGTTGCTCCTTCTTGCTTTGGGGGACCCTTTGGAAAGCCCCCTTCACATTCTCTCCTCATTCCTACCTGGTTATTCTTGCTCAAAAGGCAGATTCAGCTGGGGAGGGGCAGGGTGAGAGTCATTGTCCTTGAGGGGAAGGCTTCATCCGGCCTGGTCACTCAGAAAAATGGCCATCCCAATGTTCCGCCCCCTTCGGCCTCAAGAAGCCAGGAGGCCGAGGCTCCAGGCCAGAGCCCCCGAGCCTGGAAAATTCTGCGTCCGAGCTCATGGAGCCTTTGCCAGTGCTTGGGGGGGCACGGCAGGGTTTGGGGAATCTGCTCTGCAAACACAGCCTCCTGGTTCTCACAGCGGAAGGAGTTTTATGGTTATCGTTTTTAGAAAAGCCTCAGTCTCTTTCCTGCCCGTCACACCAGGTTTTGCTCTGCCTGGTGCATGAAGGTGCGGGAGAAGAAGCCAGCAGGCCCGGGCGATGCCCAGGGAGGGTATCGCGTGCGGGAGTCCTGCCTGGGATTCGGGCGCCCCGCGCACGGCCACGGAGGGGAGGGGTACCCGAGATGCTTGTCTGCTCACAGTCTGCCCCCCGCCGAAGTCCAGGCAAACCCCCGCCGGGACCTGAGACCCGGACGGTGGGGGTGGGGGTGCAGATAAGCAGCCCCCGCCAGGGAGGCCTGGCCTGCCAACGTGCTTTGTGCTTTGTCGGAAGGAGAGCCGGCAGGAAGGAGGCTGCTTTGTTTGTTTGTTTGTGGAGGACGTCCTTGTGCGCCCTCGAAAGCCCCCTTGACTCCGGGGGACCAGCCGGGTCCCTCGGGAGGGATTGTTTTTGTTTTATTGTACAAATTAGAGCCCGAGTGTTTGAAGCCGCCGAAAGACACGGCCCTCGGAGCTGAAAATGCTGGAGATACGTTGACTGAGGGGAAAACACCACGTTGTCCAGAAACACAGTGCAGGTCAACTCCAGAGACGCCTGAGACCCTCCTCCCGTCGGCGAGGCTCTGGCCTCCCGCACAAGGTGACAGTCGCCAGGATGGGCGTTTCTGTCGTGCGGAGACGCGACTGTTCTCACGCTTCTTGCTTCCAGGAGTTCACCTTCAATCCTCGTGGAAAGCCAGGCGCTTGAGTCACCTCTGGGCGTAGCCAGGGACCCTCGACTTGGGCTTTTCCGGAGCCGGGACGGGTGGCCGCGAGGCACGGTGAGGGAGACCCCCGTCGGCCGCCCGTCCCGGCCTCCGGAGCTGCAGACGTCGGGCAGGGCGTCAGCACCCTCGCCTGGGCTTGTCCCCGGCCCACGGGGCCGGTCACGCTGCCACCCCCCGGGACCTCAGCGCTGCCCAGATGAGGAGACGGGGGCACGGAGAGGCTAGGGCACGTGCCGAGGGCCGCGGAGTAAGCTGGGAAACCCGGCACCAAACCGCGTCCCAACCGAGTGCCTTCCGGGAGCACGCGGTCCTCGCCTCACACGCCTGTGTGGGAAGCGTGACTCTGCCATATCCGAGCTTCGGACCTACAGAAACGTCCGTGTTGTGCGGCTGAACCCGACCAGGGGCATCCGGTGCGGGAGCCTCAGGCAGCTGAGAGCGCGTGCCCGGGCGCGCGGCCCCGTGTGCAGGGCGCGTGCCGCGGTGGGAACGGCCGAGGCAGCCGTACCGCAGAAAGTCACGGTGGCCCCGGGGAGAAGAGTGTCACTTGCAGAGAAAAGCAAACTCCGGGGCTGGGGGTGAGCCGGTCTTGAAGCTAAGACAAGGACCGTCTCCCCCCCCCCGAGACTGTGGGCCTGCCTCTTGCTTCACTGAGGAAATCACATTTTCCGGGGCGGACTCAAAAATATTAGAAATATTAACACTTGGGACGCCTGGACGGCTCAGTTCGCTAAGCGTCTCACGCTTAGTCTCGGCTCGGGTCACGATCTCACGGGGAGGGTGCGAGCCCCACGTCGGGCTCTGTGCTGACAGCTCACGGCCTGGAGCCTGCTGGAACGCTCTCCCCTCTTTCCTCTCTTTCTCCGCCCCTCCATCACTCGCGCTGTCTCCGTCTCTCCCAAACATAAAATAAATAAAGCTTTAAAGACACGTATGCTAACCAGGCTGGCTGTGTTCTTACCCAAGTCTCTGGAACTGTGCGAGACAATTGGATATTTTTGTCCCCATTTTAAAGATGAGAACTCAGGAGAAGAGGCGCGTAAGAAGCAGCATCTCGAAGCCCTGGGTCCTTCACTCCGGGGGGTCACAGCCGTCTTCCTCTCTGCTGGAATCTGTTTCCCAAGAGCCTCGTGTTTCTGGCACAAGGTCACTGAAACCGATTAAGACGCAGACGTCAGTGCCTCGCTTCTAACCTGCAAATCTGATTTGGTAAAAATCCGATTTCCACTCTCTTGTAGTGGGTAAAAAAGAAAACTCTCTTTTCCGCGAGGTTCTGGTTTCGGCGCCTAATTAGGTTGGTTTACCATTATTGCGTTTTCGAAGTAACACATGACTTTATCATGAAATGGAAACCGCAGCGCAGATAAACAAGGGAGCCGCACCAGATGCTGGCCCGCCGGGCGGGAGGGAGTCGGGTTCAGCTGACACGCGGCCGTGTGCAGCTGTCACCCGCACCCTGCACTGAAACGGCCCGTCCTTTCCCCACGCGTTACTGCCCTCGAAAGGAACATTGGAAGGGAGAGGGCAGGGGTGGCTCAAACTGATCAGAACCTTTTCCAGAATCCAGCCTTGGCTGTGTTCCTCTCCAGCATTAAACACGCCGGGCCGGTTCTCGGCGGCCGCCATCCCCCGGCCTCCTCCCGTGTCCCGCTTTCTGGGGTCCACCCGGTGCACAAACATCGTCCCCAGAAACCTGAGCGCGGTCCTCGCCAGAGGAAACTTCTGGGCCAGCTGCTTTGCATGGCAGATGTTCTGCTCAGATCCCCAGCCTGGCACGGACAACGGGGATGTTTGGGGGGCCGGCATTTCCCGAGACCGAGGGGACTCCTTCCTACCACTGACGTGCACACCTCATGGAGCTCGGTTCTTTGCAAGCACAGAGAAAAATTCCGCCCCAGGGCTGTGATCACAGTCGAAGGTGCGGAGGGAGTAAGCCCCCTGTCAGTTAGCTGGAGCCCCAAAGGCTTCGTGGGTTCGAGCCCCACGTCGGGCTCCGTGCCGACGGCTCGGAGCCCGGAGCCTGCTTCGGATTCTGAGTCTCCCTCTCTCTCAGCCCCTCCCCTGTTCACACGCCGTCTCTCAAAAATAAATAAATGTTAATAACAGTTTTAAAAAATTTTTTTAGCATTTTTGAATAAAAGAAGAACTTTTCAAATGAAGTACGTTAAGTGTATCAATGTAACTTCCTGCAGATGAGTTTCACAATTGTGGCGCGTATGCGTTACCGACGGCAATGGCATTCCGTAGCTGACATTTTGTTTCCTTGACCAGCATCCCTTGAGCACCTACTGTGTGCTAGACACTGTATTCAGAGCAGAGAGTAAGACAGAGACCCCAGCCCCCAGGGACCTCGTGGTGGACTTGGTGCTGGTGGGGAAGGGAAGACGGCAAACAGATACCCGGCGTGCCGGATGGTGGGGTGGGTCTTGGAGAAAGAGAGAGGAAAACAGAGGTGAGGGAGAAGCGCTCGCGGTTCGAACGGGGCGCTCGGAAGTCATCGTGAGATTACCGTCTGTGCGCATTGAGGTGGGTGTTACGGCGTGCGCCCATTTTAGAGGTGAGGGAACCGAGGCTCAGCAGTCAGCTAAGGTCGTCCTAAGGTCGTCTAGACAGTGTCCCGATTCAGATTTAAATCCAGGTTTGCCAGATGCGGGTGTCCAGGCTCTTAACCGTTTGCTAACTCCTTACTTAGCAGGGCACGCTCCTTCCTAACAGTTCAACTGGCGTTCTCGCGTCAGAGCCAGCCCCCCGCCCCCAAACCTCAGCAGATGATTGTCCCTCTTATTGATGAGGAGACGGAGTTAGCCAATCCCTCCACCCCGTCCGGGGCTCCGTCCCCCGGGCCACCGGTACCTCTGAGAGCGAGGAGCCCCCCTCCCTGGCCAGATCTTCACGGAGGGACACAGTGACCTCTGACACGACTCGTCTACAGAGCCCCAGCACGAACAGACCAGAAAGCTGAGAGCACGCAGATTTCCGTGAAGATTGGTTTTATCGCAGGAAACCACCTTAATTGCTGTTCACTTAAGCCCCTGCTACCCTGCGTGACCGCAGCTAGAGATCTTGATCTGTGCCTCGGGACGGGGGGACAGGGAAGGGGGACCAGGTCTGCGGAGGACCTTAAGGAGACCGGCGGCCTCTGGGTATCTCTTCTACTCTGTTTGTTTGTTTTCATTAAAAATAAATAAATAAAAACAACCCAGCGTCAAAGTGGGTCTGCTCTGAGGGGCGAGGCTGTTGCAGAGGGCGGTGGCCCCTCCCCAGAGCCTCGTCTTCTGCAGGGTTGTGCAGGGTGAGGCACTTGACTGTGCTCAGCCTGAAGCTCTGCTCACCCCTACCTAAACCAGCCTCTGCTGTGAGCAATTTCCTGGGCGTAGCTTTCTTCCTTTTATATACATTCCGCTACATCCCCCCCCCCCCCCGCTCTTTTTTTTTTTTTTTTTTTTAATTAGGAAAGGAATAGATGCTTGTTTTGACAAATGCAGCCAATATAGATGATTACAAATAAAAAGCAAGGCATGTCTCGCCTCACTCCATACCGTTGGCAGACTGGGAAATATTCTGAATTTTCCTGTAGTTGTTCAAAGCCTCTGTTTTGTGTTTTCTTTACAATTAGGATTGTTGTGTCCATATTGTTCTTCAGCTTGCCTTGTCACTTACTAACTTACCGGGGATAATTCTCAAAGTCGGGATGAAAACGTCACTTTTTTCCCACCGGAGTATTGGATTAATTCCATGAACAAACCAGTCGATGCAATTTCTTAAAGTTAGTCTTTTTCTTTGCCCAGTGAAACGCACATAAATCAACCTATTCCACCTTTTCCTTGGGCTGCCGGGAAGCTCAGTAAAAATTCCATTACTAGCTGATGTCATGAATCGCCCCCTCTCTTCCCTCCTAGCATGAAGTAGGTGACACTACCCTCACCTTCCGTACTGTGACATCGGAGTTATTTTGCACAATGTTTACTCTGTGCTCCAAATTATAAGCTTCTTGCAAGCAGGACACGTGCGCTTTTCATCTTGACCTTCTTCCTCGAACCAGGGCCCAGCACGTGCACGGTGGATCGTTTTTGTGATGAATTAATGAAGGTACCTATGATGCCTAGTATCCCCTGTTCCTCCCTTTCACTGGCTTTGTTCCGTAGGAATTTGTCAATTATCTTGGTTTCCGTTCGGCTTTGTTTTAAAAGATGTGTTAAATTATTTGGGGGCCCAGGTGGGATATAAAACTTAATTATGCTTAAAAGTAAAGAAGATCCATCAAAGCAATGGGACAAGCTACTAAGTCAATTCCAAATCATCCCAGAAATTGCAGTAGGAAATTTCTCCCTGTCCCTGTGGCCCCTGAGGCCATGCCGGACAGTCCCTCTCCGTCTTACCAAGCTTGTCTCTGTGGAGACCTGGGGGCAGGATTTGTCTAGAACCACCACCACTTCTGATCCCGTTCTCTGCAAATACCCCTTTCCGTAACCTACCCCCCCTTCCCCATTACTGCTGACCGTGAGTGTCAATAGCCCAGCTCTGTCGATAAACCAAAGCTGGACCAATAAATTCCTTCCACCTTGGCAGATCTTCCTACAGCCGTGATGTCCTCATCAATGACACAAAGCCTGATGATGTCCAGTGATGCCCGAAGATGTCCAGTTATATCTAGTGATGCCCAGTGATGCCCAGTGATGTCCAGTGCTTCTCAAGATGCCCAGTGATGCCCAAGATGCCCATGATGCCCAGTGATGTCCAGTGCTTCTCAAAGATGCCCAGTGATGCCCAAAGATGCCCAGTGATGTGATGCTCAGTGATGCCCAAAGATGCCCAGTGATGCCCAGTGATGTTCAGTGCTTCTCAAAGATGCCCAGTGATGCCCAAAGATGCCCATTGATGGTCAGTGATGCTGAGTGATGCCCAGTGATGCCCAGTGATTCTCAAAGATGCCCAGTGATGCCCAAAGATGCCCAGTGATGCCCAACAATGTTCAACACCCGTAATGTGAAGTGAAGTGATATCCAATCGTGTCCAGTAATGCCCACCGATTCCCAAGGATGCCCGTGACATCCAGCGTTTCTTAGTAATGCCCAGTGATGTCTGATGTTTCCCGTGGTACCCAAACGTGCCCAGGGAAGCCCGTGGTGCCCAGTTGGAAGGGCTCTTTCCACAGCTGGAGTGCCAGCCCGCTCTGTGCACGCTTCCCCTACTGCATAGCTGGGAAGCTTCTGGTTCGGTCCCGTTCCAGGGGGTCCCTCATGCATCTGGCACGCTAGAACCAACTGCCCTGTGTGCATATGTCCCATGTGTGCTGGACTCTTCATGTCCGTAAAGACTCGTCCTCAGACTACATTTCATAGCCCGTGACATTCCAGACGACGAAAGCGGCATTTTCCTATGTCGTTGGACTTTCAGGCTGGCTCCAGCTTTTCGGTCCATCACAGAAGGCTTTGCTGGCGCGGTCTTATCTGCCCACACCTTAATTACGTCCCAAGGATCTCTGCGCCTGGAATACACACGCGCGAATGACCACACTGCTGAACCGTCCTTCTGGAAAGTTCTACCATCCTCACCCCACAGTGCAGCTGTGCGTTGGTGACGGGCTTTTAAAGACAGACGTCTCCAGGCGCCCGAGTGGTCAAGTGGGTTCGCGTCTGACTCGGTTTCAGCTCGGTCGTGATCTCATGGTTTCGTGAGTTTCAAGCCCCGTGTTTGGGCCCTGCGCTGACAGTGAGGAGCCTGCTTGGGATTCTCTCGCCCTTCTCTCTCCGCCCCTCCCCTGCTTGCACTGTCTTTGTCTCGCTCTAAATAAATAGACTTAAAAAAAAAGAGGGATTTCCCCAGGGCATAGGCGCTCGCTCACTCTTGGCTGCATTGTTACAGCCACATGGGTAGCTTTTAGAAAGGAAAACATTTGCAGTAAGTGCCCAGGTGATTCAGGAGGCGCACGGGCCAAACCCCCCAGAGGGACCCTGCTTGCTCCTGCGCTCCTCTGTCCCTGGTCAGCGCGTGTTTCCGGAGCACCTGCTGTGAGCCACACTCTTTTCCTGGGTATCGGGAGCACGCCAGGAAAGCGCCTGCGCTCGTGGGGTTTGCCAGTCTGAACGCACCACGGCCTGGGCAGCCAGGCCCCTTTGAGTCTGTCAGGCAAGCGCCCGCCACTGAAGGGCAGAAACCCACCCGCTAAGGGAGCCGGCGGGCCCAGGCTGCTTCGGGCCGCTGTCTCCCTCCCCTCCTTCCTGTGGCTGTTGCAGAGATCAAAGACTCGGACCTTCCAACCACAGACATTCCCCCCCCCCCTTTGTCACTTGGGCCACCGGAGTTTGGTGTGGCGGGCCTCTCCGGCAGCTGCAAGGGTCATCCGCAGCCCCCGCAGAGCAGCGTGGCCAGGTCGTGGGACCCCCTCCTTTCCTGCCCCTCTCCACCCCTGCAATTAATTCTCTCTGAGGCCAGTCCAGAACTGATGGCCGCCACATGGACTCAGCCTGGCTGCTGGTGCCCGTGGCAGGGTGGCCTAGCACGTGCCTTGGCCCCCATTCCTCCCTCCTCCCTTCCTTCTTCCCTCCCTCTGTCCTTGCTTCCTTCTTCCTTCCCCCCTTCCTCCCTCCCTCCCTCCCTCCCTTCCTTCCTTCCTCCTTCCTTCCCTCCCTCCCTCTTCCCTCCCTCCCTTCCTTCCTTCCTTTCCCCTTCCTCCCTCCTCCTCCCTTCCTTCTTCCTTCCACCCTTCCTCCCTCCCTCCCTCCCTCCCTCTTCCTTTCCCCCTTCCTCCCTTCCCCCCTTCCTCCCTCTTCCCTTCCTTCTTCCTTCTTCCTTCCCCCCTTTCTCCCTCCCTTCCGCCCTCCCTTCCCTCTTCCTCCCTTCTTCCTTCCCCCCTTCCTCCCTCCCTCCCTCCCTTCCTTCCCTCCCTCCCTCCTCCTCCTTTTTCCTTCTCCCTTCTCCTTCCCCCCTTCCTCCTCCCTCCCTCCCCCCTCCCTTCCTTCCTTCCTTCCCCCCTTCCTCCCTCCCTCCCTCCCTCTTCCTTCCCCCCTTCCTCCCTTCCCCCCTTCCTCCCTCTTCCCTTCCTTCTTCCTTCCCCCCTTCCTCCCTCCCTCCTCCCTCCCTCCCTTCCTTCCTTCCTTCCACCCTTCCTCCCTCCCTCCCTCCCTCTTCCTTCCCCCCTTCCTCCCTTCCCCCCCTTCATCCCTCTTTCCCTTCTTCCCTCCTTCCTTCCCTCCCTCCCCCCTTCTTTCCTTCCCTCCTTCCTTCCCTCCCTCCCTCCTCCCTTCCTTCTTCCTTCTTCCTTCCCCCCCTTCCTCCCTCCCTTCCTTCCTTCCCCTTCCTTCCTTCCCTCCTCCCCCTCCCTCCTTTCCCCTTCCCTCTATCCCTTCCTTCCCTCCCTCCCTCCTCCCTCCATCCTCCTTCCTACCTATATTCATTCACTTACTCCTTTTCACTGCTATGTCCCTGGGGAACAGGACCAGCCCCTGCTGAAGCCCCCTCAGCTGGCCAGCGGCAGACCCGGGGCCAGAAGTCCGGCCCCACACAGTGCTGCGCATGGGGCAGGTGATCCGCAAACACTTCCTGGTGTTGAGTGAACTGACTCATCTCGTTTGGGCTCTCGGTCTCGGTGTCGTGGCCCAGTGCCACGTGTGCATACGGGGCTCAGACTGGGGACGGAGGAACGACGACGACGAAAGGTTCGGTGACCTGGTCAGTGAGTGGGGGAGGGAGCAGGATGTGAACAGGGACGGTGGCTGTGCAGGGACCTTGGGCCTGGTCTGCATGAGGTGGAGACTTGGGGAGCCGTCGATATTAGCAGCGCGGCAGCGTTCTGGGTCTCCTCGGATTTTAATTGCAGAGCTGAAGCACTTCCGTTCAGGAATTTGGAGGAGCAAGACCATAGGCCACTCAAATAATTTGCACCGAGTGAAGGTTGCCCCGAAGGAGTATGCAGCCCCCGCCGGGGAAGGTCAAGCCCTTCCTCAAGCCCGGCGGGTCTCTGAAACTGCCGTGCGCGTTCCGAAACGGAGGGCAGCGGCCCGGGGACTCTGCCCGGGAGTCACAGACCCGAGGCCGGCACCATGGGGGACACGCCTTGTTGTCAGACCCCCGGTGCTGTGTGCGGGGGGGGGGGGGGGGCGGCTTCTCCAGAAACGTTAGTGCTTCCCTTGAAGTCGTGAGTGTTGTCCTCAGCAATAATAAAATGAGACAAGACCCTCGCGACAGGTGGAAGCCGGACAGGGTTTCGCTAGAGAAAGTCGTGTTGGTGAAACACGCGGGCTTGTTTCTTCCCCGTGCCTCCCGAGTATGAGCGCCTGTGCGCCGGCCTGAAGGGGTGACCAGAGGCCAAGGCCACGGCTGCCTGCGTTTCCTCATTTGCAGGCCGAACCTCGTGAGCGTTCACACAGGCGTCTGCAGGTCGGGCTCCGTACTGGCGGTCTGCAGAGTGTGACGGGGACACGGGGGCTTTCCCGGGTCTGGGGCGCGATGCACGGCACCCGAGAGGTACGGCCTGGCGGAGACGACAAGAGGGGTTGGAGGGGTGGACAGGAAGTGCAAGAGAGAGAGAGAGAGAGAGAGAGGGAGGAGACGAGAGACAAAAAGGAAACAGAGAGAAGGACAGAAGTGCGCACCCTGCAGACGGATGGACGGGGACAAGCAGAACGGAAGGCGGAAGGAGAAAGAGAGAACTGGGCAGAGAAACAGAGACAGGGAAAGAAACAGGGACCTGGAGAGAGAGACGCACAGACGGAGGCAGGACCCACCCTAGTCTGCGCCCCGAAAGCACGGTCACCCCCATCCCCACCGCGTCCCGCCTTCACATGTGCCCCGTCTGCAGGCTGCGCCCCCCTTTCGTTCAAATAGAAAACACGGGTGTCCTGTTGAGACACGGAACTTCGAACATCTGAGCACCTTCTGGGGAAGCTTCCGCGGGCAACCTCCCAGGAACATCTCAGCTTGCTTAGCTGGTGCCTTACAAGCGAGGCGTGCCCTCGACTCCACCCACACAACTTTCGGGGGCCCGGGCCCTGGCTCCCCTCCCGGAGCCTTGGACGTAGAGAGAGCCCAGTGTCTCATGGGTCTTCAGGGGGACCCAGGGGGACCCGGGACACGGGGACCCCGGGATCCCGCGTCAGGGGTCTTGTGGCCCCGGACAAGGTCCCAGGGTGTCTCGGGGTTATCTGTATAATAGGACCCTTTGGGGTCTTTTCTGGGAGGAAACAAACAGGACACCCCTTCTTTCCGGCTATTCTTTGCGGACAGGTAAGAGTGGAGCTGGAGGTACGGTTGAACGTGAAGCCAGAGTCTGAGGACACGGACCCGAGCCGCTCCCCGAGGCTCCCCCAGGCTGCCGCGTCCCCCAGGAGCACCCCGGGTTCCTCGGAGCCGACAGGGCGGGGGTGGGGTACAGACGTGGGGCATTCAGCACGGAAGGGTTGGGGTGCTTAGGAGGAGGGGCGAGAGGAGAGAGAGAGGAAAAAGAGGAGGAGAGGAGGGATGGGGAGGGAGGGCGGGAAGGGGAAGGACCAAGAAGTGAGATGGGGGGGGGAGGAGAGGACACAGCGGGACAAGCAGCTTCCCCGAAACACCCCTGCTCGGCTTTCCCTGGAACCTCCCGGAAGCTCACGGCCAGGTGCAACCTGAACCACGCAATCCCTTGGTCAAACGTGTGAAATGAAGGGCCGGGACCTGAATCGACCTCCCCCTGCTGCAGCCTGATATTCTGGAATTCCGTGAAATCATCGTGTAGCGGAGTCCTAATCAGGGCGCGACACCGATGGTATCGTGCCCCGTGTGCGCCCTGCGTTTGCGGTAAATGAATATTATTTCATTACGAGAACAAATCATTATTATTGCCAAGCAGAGAGCAAGTGGGGCCAGGGATGATTAAAACCATACTTCCGACGACTGTCAGCTCCTGTACAAAGACATTGATCTCTCCTCCCGGGCAGCTAAGCCTGGAGAAATCCGCTTTTAATTACCAATCGGCATGACTTAATGTACCTAGCTGTCTTATCACATTTAAAGTACATGTCTACTTAAGATATTTAATTTAAAGTGATATCCTTAATTTCCTCATGGTTTCCAAAGTTATGTTAACCGTAACCTGCTCGTTTGCAAACGCTCTCCCTCTTTGATTGCAAGTCTGATCCCACACTTTTGTCTCCAGCTACCCCAGGTCGAGGCCCGAGCCCGGGGTTGCTCATCCCTGCCCTGTCCGGAGTTCTGCGTTTCTGTGGCGCGAGGTGGTTGTGATCAGGCCTCCGGGCACGTGACACTTACGATGCCGGCCGGCGCGGACTTGCGTGGCTGCTGGGTACCAGGCAGGGGGATGTGCTCGAGAGGGGTCATCTCCTGGCGCCCCCCCCGGCAACCCAGTGGGCAGGGGCCTCTACGTGCCCATTTACGGAGGAGGACGAGGAGGCCCCGGTCACGCGGCTGCAGGGCAACCGAACCGGGAGCCCCCACTACGTCTGTCTGCCTCTTTTAAGCAGGACGCCCGTCCTGACAGACCTCGTGCCAGGGGCCCACCTGGGAGCGCCCGCTGGCGGCCCCTTGGGGCACACGGGCCGATCGCATGTGCGGCCAAAGCCTCACGCCAGGCGTCCCTCGCTCTGAGCCTCGGAGCAGGCATCCGCCGTCCCCTCTTGCAGAGGGACATTCCACCCGCCCCTCTCCCCAGGTGACAATACTCACCTGTTGCGTGTCTCCCCACGGTGCTGCCGTTAGGCCCGGCCTGGGGGGGAGGGGGGTGCTGGGGTGCTCACGGCGCTGGTGCAGGCCGAAGGGGCAGGACCAGCTTGGCCCCGCGGAGCGTGACTGCAGGTGGAAAGCCCCACCCCACACGGTGTGGCCGCCCGCTGCTGAGGCAGGCGCTCCCGTCTGTTGCTAAGCCCCCAGAGCAACCGTCCACGTCCACGGGAGCCGAGCCTCTGCCCCCTGGGTCGCTCGGTTTGAATAGACTCCTCCCCCAGGGGCGGCATCAGTCATGGATCTGTCGTGCTTTGTCCTTATCGTCCTTGCTCTCTTCCTTATCATCAGATGTTTCCGGGAAAGAGCTGCCCCGTTTGAATTCCATAAGCCTCCATTAAGAGATTAAGTGTTTGTTTTTTTTAATTGAGAGGAGAAAATAAATGGATAAATCCCCCCTAGAAGGGAATGACGGGCGCCCGGTGGCTCAGTCGGTGAGCCTCCGACTCTCGGTTTCAGCTCGGGTCGCGATCTCACGGCTTCATGAGTTCAAGCCCGCGTCAGGCCCTGCACTGGCAGCGTGGGGCCTGCTTGGGATTCTCTCTCCCTCTCTCTCTGCCTCTTCCCGGCTCGCACCGTCTCTGTCTCTCTCAAATAAATAAACTTAAAAAGAATAGAGCGAAGGGAATGACCTTGTAGGCTGGCCGCAGAGAGACTGTGCGCGGACCCTGGGGCCGGACCGCCTGGTTTGAGCCCGGGGAGCCTGGGACAAGCTCTGCGTCCATCCCGTGCCGGTTCCCGCACCTGCCGAGCTGGGCAGGCGGCGTCCCAGCACGGGAGGGCTGCGGGAGGTGCTCTGGGTAAGTGCGCGCTCTCCCCCGCTGAGCGATGGTCACGCCAGTCCATGCTTCGCCGTTACTATTCGTTAATGACACGCCTGTTTCGCAGGGCGCCTTTTACCAAGCACGACGTCAAAACCTGCTGGTGAGGTTGGCAAACAGAAACTGCTCGCGAAAGCTCCCTCCACGTCACCCACACCCCCCGGATTTGTGAGCTGTCTCAGATACCTGGATCCTCCCCTTTTTGCGCAATTGATTCCACTTACAATGAAATTATAGCCCAGATTAGTCCCAACGCTTAGCAGTGAGAACGGGTCACGCTTCGTCCATCCATTCCGCCCGAAGCCCCCAGCCACCAAGCATCCCTGTCGTGTCTCGTCCTCAGGATCTTCCAAGAAGACCAACAACGTGCTTGATCCTAAGTGACGCGTTGAGTGGTTTCCCCGCCGTGTTTCCTCCCCGGGTCACAGCAGCCAAGAGGCAGCGTTCCATTTCATGGATGAGGTCCTGAAGCTCTTAGGACTTTGGTGAACCTCCCAAGGACACGCGCGTCCTGGTTGTCCACGGAACCCGGGCGCCGAGGCGTGGCGTTGCACTAGGAAGGGATAAAACTGACAACCGAAGACCGGGAGCGTCTGAGAGCACGTTGCACAGACGTTTCACGGAGGAAAAGGACTGAGTCAGTCCTAATTCCGTCAAAGACCTTACCGCACACAAGACCAGGCGGGATAAACACATGGGACTATTTTAGTTCCCCAATGACTAAGGCAATGCTCATTTTGCAACTCTTTTCAGAGCGCTAAATATATATTGGTTGCAGATTGACACAACTCTTGAGATTGTCTCAGTTTCACTCTTTTCATTTGTAAGTCCTTCCTTTGCGATGTCTTCAGTTGCAGAGAGAAGTTCAGAGTTTTTCAATGTTTGCAAGAAGTTTTCCCTGTTAAATGTCAACGGCGAGTGCTAAAACAACAAAAACCAAAACAACAAACAAAACATCCTATGATCTTCCCAGAATTATGGATTGAAGGGATCTGAGATAATTTTGGATCTGGGTCAGAGGGGATCCTCATTAATTAAACCCTCGGGCCTGGGAATTCTCCAGGGGCGCAGCGAGGGCTCAGGGCTCAGGGACCCTGAAATTTCGGGTGGAGCCTGGGAACACCCGCCCCAGACACAGGCCTCACGCCTTTCCTCATCGTTCTCGGCCTAGCTCATGACTCACAGCGTCCTGGGAGGGACCGGGCTCAGCACACCCCATGGCACGCCCACCCCAGTGTCACAAGGAAAGGGTCTGGCCACTCCCCTTCCTCTGGTCACCTAGCGGGTCGGTATTGGAATCCACCAGGAAGTAGGTACTTGGGGTAACAAAAAATGTGTAATATTTTTGACCTAATTTCAGGAAATCACAAATAACCATTCCAGAGCAGTTATTCTATTTTTTCCACTGGGAAAGGAAGTTTGCACACTTTAAAACATTTTTTTATCATAGAGGAATAGTAAAATAAATTATGGCACATCCATAAGTTGCCATATTGGACATGCATTAAAACGACGTTTGCACGGGTCCTTTAATGATGCGGGGACGTTCTTATGAGATGCTGACAAGGGAGGGCAGCGTGATACAAAACTCCTGACGCTGGCTTTGTCTAAGGATGCGTCGTATGAGACACGCACGTGTGCACACACATGCACACGTGTGCAAACGTTTGCACACGCATACATACACACACGCACGCACGTGCACAATGCTTTGTGCACAAGTGTGCACACACCCATATACACGTGTGCGTGCACGCACACACCCGCACACGTGCGGGTGTGCACGCGTGCAAACGTTTGCACACGCCACATACAACACGCGCACGCACGCGCACAGTGCTTTGCGCACAAGTGTGTACACGCCCATATACACGTGTGCGTGCACGCACGCACCTGCGTGTGTGCACAAACACGTGTGCACGCGTGCAAACGTTTGCGCACGTGCGCACGCACAATGCTTTGCGCACAAGTGTGTACACACCCATATACACGTGTGCGTGCACGCACACCCGCACACATGCGTGTGTGCACAAACACGTGCACGCCTGCGAACGTTTGCACACGCACACATACATGTGCGTGAGCGTGTACGCACGCTTGCACACAAGTGTGCACACACGTGCGCCAGACAGAAGGCAGTTTGCTGCCGTGCTGACCGTGGGCACTTCTGAGCAGCGGGACCGCGTGTCGCTTTAATTTTCCTTTTAAAACTCTCCTAGATTTCCTCCAAGCAAAGATATTATATTTATAACCGAAACCGGGATTCTAGTAAAGCACCGACTCTCTGGAACAGAGACTGTTGAATCAGGGTATGAAGAGAAATTAGCAGCGATCGTGTTGTAAGTCGGAAGGTTTCAAAACGATCTTTAAAAACGTAAATCCAAGGCTTCAAGTTTAATTCAAACTTTTGGAAACGAGCAGATCCCGTTACACATGCTTATTTCTTTCACGTTTAAGCAGCCGCGCGCAGGAGTCAGATTCCAGTCTCCCTGGCCGCTGCAAAGGCCGTGGCCGGCGTCGTTTCGGGGAGCTCCGCGAGGGTTCTGACCGCTGCCTGGCCTCCCTGGTTTTCCGTTTCTCCCTCCGTGTACCTTTTGGTGTGAGAGTTCGGGGGATCGAGATTCAAACCCGATTTGCGGTGTGGTCCGCAAAGACCAAGGAGTATCCCCGTCCAGGCTAATTACTTCTTGTTTTGTCTAAAAAGTGAGGGAGCTTGGAGCTGGCCCCGGGACAGGGTTTCCAGAACGTACGAAGCATGGAATGGCAGGTCACGACACACCCGCCTCGCAGGCTGTTCCAGGCCAGAGGCCAGACCCGGGCGCCCAGCGGGCAGGGCTGACCCTGACCTCCCGGAACGCGCCCCTCACCCCAACCCCGGAGCAGCCCCCTCACCAGCCCCCGGCTCGTCCCCTGCTTGTTCCAAACTGGTGGGTCTGGACGCGGGCCCCGGGGTCAGCGCCAAGGCGGGGCGCCACTTTGCAGAGCTCACGCAAGGGCCTCTGCCCGAAGACGGAGTAAACAGACTCTCCTTAAAGGTCACTCCTTCAGGCTCCAGCTCCGGCGGCCAGAGGAAGCTGCAATCATTTTCAGGGCTGTAAATGCCAGAAGAAAAACTCACCAAGCCACAGCTTCCCTCCATGCCCCTCGTCCGCCGAGCGCCTTCTCACAAGGCATTTCCTTGCCAAATAAAGATGCTTTTTTTAAGCCTGAACCCGGAATAGACCTCGAGTAACCTTTACACAAGGGTCTTGGGAGGCGAGGTTTTAAATTTAGTTTGCAAGCCTCGGTGGCCCCAGCCCGCAGGCCCTGGCCCCCGCGGGCACCTTCTGCCCCGTCCTGGCGCTCTGTGCACGCGGGACTGCCTGACTGACGGGTCTGGACCCGGGAGAGCCTTTTCCACTGAAAGGGGTCGCAGCGTGTGCCTCTGTCGTGTTTTATTCGCATTGTTTCATCAGGTTCTGTTTGCTTTGGTTTGCCACAAAAGGAAAGATTTTATTTCTACGACCCAGTCTCCCTGAGATTAGATGTGGCCCCCTGTTGCTGGTTCATCCTGAGGACAGAGGAGTCCTTGAACAAGCAAGGGGGTGGGAGTGAGGTGAAATTTAAGGATCGATTTCAGTGGAGCTGAGACGTCTCCTTTCAGACTCAATGTGCCTGCCCCACTGCCCACATCCCGGACGCCCAGCTCATGGATGAACATGTCCCCTTTAAAAAAAAAATAAGAGGGGGGGGGGGGGAATGCTCTTTCTCGGTAGGGCTCAACCCTTTAAGGTGTTGGACTAGTTCATACCAGAGTGTGACTGACTGATGCCAGAGCCTTGTTTTCAGAGATCTGCGGGCTAGACATACAGAGAATGAAGTTCTGAAGAGTAACAAGAACGAGGGGGGCGGCTGGGAAGCAGGTGGCCGAGGCTGGAGAGGCAGGGCGGGAGAGAAGGCGAATGCGGTCATTGTAACGTCGTGTGTTCCCCTGTTTTGCGCAAAGGCGTTTCTGCAGGAAGAAAATCCAATGTCTAAAAGCAGCTCGCGGAGGGAAAGAAAATAAGGGTGAATGCCGTGGCCTAATTTGGGTCTATATCAATTAAATTATGCTGTAGCCACTTCTGCCTTATGGACCGGTGACATCTTGAGTCAACAGGGACATCCTGGAGGCTGGGCCAGGCCTCCTGCCTCCCGGGAGCCCCAGCACCCAGCAGGGCTGTGGTCACAACGCCCGAGGCTCTCACTTCAACAGGCTTGGGACAGTGGCTCTCGTTTCCTTGGGCAGCTAGAGAAAATGTCTGTAGGAGAGTCTTTGAGGAAGATTTTGAGGAACTATCGATCTGTGTATAGTTTGAGAAAGTATTTTCTTTTGAAAGTCAGGTGTCTAACCAGCTTCACGTGTCCTTTGTGAGTTTCCACGGGCCGGAGAAAACAGCTCAGCTACTCTCTCTGCCGCTGTCCTGCTCTGCGACCCTCAGCAAGTTCCTTAGCCTTCTGCGTCTCTGTGAGCTTGACTGGAACAAAGATGGAATTAGCCACGTGCTTCCGGCATCCTCTGGCGCTCGAGATGCTGTTCACGGGAGGGACCAGCGCGGTTCCCCGGCAGGGCTGGGAACCCTCGGACCCTCAGGCGGTGGTGAGCCCGCCGCTCCCCGCCCTCGCCATCTACAGGAGCGCCCAAACACCAGAGGCAGGACCATCTCTTGAGAGAAAGAGACGAGCCGGTTCAAGGAGGTGTGGGTGAGGCTGGACCCATATTTGGAAAGCCGCATTTGCAGCCCAAAGACCCGGGTTTAAATAGATGTGCCAGTCCACAGGTGCGTAAGCGGCTGGTAACTACGTGCAAAGTACTTTTTTATTTTTAAGACAGAAGCAACATGAACTCCTCCTTCCTACCTATGACATTGGCAGACTGATAGATTGGCAGAGGGTCAGGTGATAACGCCGTGTGAGGCAGGAATGGGACCCACGTGCAGCTTGTCGGTGGCCGGAAACTCGGTCGCTCCTTGCTGAGACACATCTGTGTTCTGCGTGTGGGCACCTGCTGCTCACCTGGGGAGCTTACCCAGGGAGATTCGAGGTGCGGTGCTGTTGATAGTGAAATCACTTATCGCTGAGCTAGAAGTAAAAGCAGGCCAGCAGCCGCATGTCGGGTCCGTCCCCTTTTTGTCTCCTAGGACGCACGGGTCTCTATGGGTATAATTTGCGCAGACAGACGTTGAATGAAATTTGACCAAAGCGTTATTTCTCGGTGATGAGGTTTGGGGTGGGGCGATTATTCCTCTCTCCTTTCTCCTTTGATGATTTGCTTCCGGAAATTTTCAATCTGAAATTTTAAGTCGTTCCAAAAGAGTACGTATGTCCTAATTTTGCAAATAAGGGTGAAACGCGTGGCTGAGCCCTGCAGAAACCGTGAGCCGTGCCACGGGGGCCGGATCCACCTCACGAGAAGACATTCCAGGACAGGGAACTTTCAAGGACGACAGAAGACAGCTGACGGACGGCAGAGCCCCGCGGCCTATCTGGGCCGATGGGGTGATAGCCGCTCATGGGGCCTGGCTGGTTTCAGACCCAGGGCTGGTTACAGACCCCGCAGGCCCCAGCCTCTCTCCTGAAGTAAACAGGAAGCGGAGCCCGGCCAGGCGCTGGTGGAGGACCCGTCTTCCCGGCTGCGAGCAGAGATCGGCCCCCGCCCCACCAGACCAAAATCCCCCAGAACAGCAGGGTGGATGCTGGACACGCGCTGCCCGCCACACGGCACCTGCCCGTGCACACAGGCGCCCCCTCATGTGGGACCGTCGAGATCTGCCGGGGATCCTCGCCACGAAGGGGACAGCTCACCCAGGCCACACGCGCCTGTTTGCAAGCCCACGGATTTGCGAGACGAGCAGCTCGAGGGGCTGTTTTGTGACAAAAGACACAAAAACATGGACGCGTGACTAAAGTGCCTTGAAATAGGGTTTATCAGAATAGAAGTTTTCCCTTTTTGTTGCTATTGTTTTTGCCACGCTTTTGTGTGTGTGTGTGTAAAGAAACAGTTTTAAGCGATTTTAAAGGTGTGGGCGTGGCAACTCTCCCTCCAATGGCAGCAACAAATGCCAGTTAGCCAGGACCCAGGGTGCTGTCAGTGCTTTGCATCTGTTAACTCACACCCTTCTCCCCACCATAGGTCCTCCCCATTTTGCAGACCAGGAAACCAACCGAGGCACGCAGAGAGGTTGAGTAACTTGCCCAAGGTCACACAGCTGTCAAGAGGCAGCTCCATAATCTGTGTGTGTGATCCCTTTGTCACAGGTCTGCAGCCGGACACGTGACACTGAGAGTCACGAGTGCCTGTGGGCTGCTCCCTGTCGGGCTCTGCCGGGACATCTGTGTCCTCGTGTCTAATTAGCCCGCTTTGTGCGGCTAAGTCCCAGTCCCCTCCCGTTTCACCAGCGAAGGAGATGTCAAGTGACCCAACCAGGATCACAGACCCCGTGAGCAGGGGGCCCCGCGTCACACCAGGTCCGTGTGAACAACGTCTGTGTCTTTCCACGCCTGCTCGTCATCCCCATTCAGTGAAACGTGGAGAAACAAAGGAGCATCCCGCGTCCAATCGTTGTCTGATGTCGATTCCGTGACGTTTCGAGTCTTTGGAGACGATACACTTATAGGGAGGGGAAAAAAAAAAGTCCTTGGAGAAAAACACAGCGACCAGCTCAGCTTTCCTCGCAGGAAGAGCCCGTTGCAAAGTCCCTGCATGAGAATGATTGGCAGTCTAGAGGCTTTGACCGTCTTTGCCCCACAGAAACGCTCGCCCCAGGGGGCTCCTCCCTTCCATTTGCACGACTCCGAGGAGAGAACTGATCAGGGGATGTGTCCTGCGTGCCTCCCCGGCCGCCCTGGGAAAACGTGCCGGGACCCGCGGCCCCTGGGTGGAGATGTGTTTTGCTGGAGCTTCTCCGGCCACCGGGCTGCTGGTCGTGGTGAGCCTCGTCCCCGCCCTGCTGTGCATCCTGCTCACAATGCAGCCAGTGAAACTGGTTTCTGTGGGGCCAGACCCCTCTCCCGCGCTCTCTCCCGCTCCCTCCCGTGCGCCGAGAGCCTCTGGATTGCATTAGCTTCATAAATAACACGTCTGTTGTCAGATTTTCCCCTGGTGAGGAAAGGGCAGCTGGGGAAGCCGGTGGGTCACGACCTTCATGTTTCGCAGCGGGAGTCGAAACGCCTCCCATGCCAGGTCGGGAGCGGAGGGTCTGTGTTATGCTTGCGCTGGGCCCTGACAGGCACATGTGATTCCCGCGCTGGAGGGACCTGGGGTTTGTTTCACGGCCTGCTCGGCACCGAACATCTGCTGGGAAGTGGGAACGACCCCCCACCCCACCCCCGCCGAACCTTCCAGGCTTGGAGCTCTAGCTCGGGCACCCAGCCAGGGAAGGGTCGCGGTTTCTCGATGCCCAGGTTCAGCAGCGGTGAATGAAGGGCACGGCGGGTCCCGAGCCCGGTCACCTGAGGGCTCTGTAAACCGAGGCTCCGGGCCCAGAGTCGGCGCTCAGCGAGTGGCAGGTGTCACTGTGCCCTTGATCCCGAAGACACGGGGACTTTCCTCTCTGGAGGCCGTGCTTCCTCCTTCTCCGCCCCCCCTGCTTTGGGCAGGCTCGCAGCTCCCTCGGGTGCACGAAGGCCTGCACGTGGGAAGGAGCGCCAGGCCCAGAGCGCATGCTTCTGGCTTCGGGTCCGAACCCTCATCTGCTTTCACGGGCGCCGGGGACGAGGCCTGACCCTCAGTTTAATGCCCGCGTCCTCACTGCCTATCTCTCCAGAGTTTAAGTGACTCTGCATTACCTCTTAGTGGTCTTATAAGAAAGGAAAACTTGGGAGATGGGGGAACCCAGGGGAATGGGAAGATGATACACCCGTTTTGTATCAGGCACCTGTTTCGACTTTTAGAATTCCGTCTTCGCCGTCCTCCTGCTGACGGGGGTTTTAGACCCCTCTCCCGGACGAGTGCAGGAGATTGGTGACTTGCCTTGGTCACCCCTAGCGTGGGATGCAGCCTGGACCCCAGCCCCAAGGGAGGGTCAAGCCAGCTTGGGCACTGGGATGAAAGCCGTCACCCTCCCACGGGTCCTGACCACGGGTCCTGAAAGTATATTCTGGTGAATTCTCTCCCCTCCGGCCAGGTCTTCCCTCTATTACGCTAATACAGTCCATTCCCTCTGTGTCTTTGTAAAGCACAGCCCTGCCCATTTTAGTGACCTCAGGGCTCCTCCTCTGTGGGAAGCCTCCCTTACCCTTGTGACGACTATTCACTGATAATTTCACACCATCCCGAGGAGTCGGGACAGGACGGCATCTTTCCTCTCTGCTCAGGGTGGCAGATCTTCCCCAGCGTGCGTTTATGCCCCACACGGACTGAACACGGAGGGTCGCCCCGCGGGGACGGGCACTGTGGCCGGCTCTCCGGGTCTCACTGGGGCTTCGTGTGTGACCTCCTGCAGTCCTCAGAGCTCGGTACCCTTATCATACCCATTGTGCAGATGAGGACACTGAGGGCTGGTGCACCAGGAGCTGGACCTTGAAGGATGACCCGTGGTCATGGAGAACGGATTCTCAGGAGGCAGTTTCTGAGATCTAAATCCAAACAGAGCCCGGGCCCAGGGCTGCTGACCACCAGCCGGGAAGTCGCCTGCCCAGCCTCCCCGCATCCCAGCCCCGTTTTCCCCAAGTGTTCTCCCTACTCTCTGAGAATCTCATTTCCTTCTCTGCCTCTTGTGCTTCCCCCTCCAGATTACGAGGCCTCTGCCCTGATGTTCACCGTTACGTCCTCGAGCCGCACCGAGACCTCTCCTGGCATTAAAAACGCATCGGACCTCAGAAACAGTGGCCTGGGCGGTGGGCGGAGGCCAAGAGCGGCAGAGCAGAGTTCAAAGGCGCGGCTCTCGCCCGCTTCTCCCCTGGAGGCCTGCTCCCGGGGGCCCCCGGCCTGCAGACCCTTCTGTATGGGGGTGCGCCCAGGCTGCCGTCCGCCCCCCCTCCGATCTGCACAGCTACACCCTTGAAGGGAGCTTCAAAGCGTGTCTGCCGATAGATCAAGCCTTCTCTCAGCCATGACAGCCCCCCATCGCTCGCCTCCCCAAATAAACCCGCGTAATGAACAGATGGCCCCGGTCAGCCGCTGGCCCCAGGCAAGGCCTGCAGATGGTGCTGTGGGCGGCCGGAGGCCACACACCCCACCCCGGAGCGGTGCTCTGAGGTTCACCGCGATGGAGACTGGCCTCGGCCTGCACTCCCCCCATCGCCCTGGGGGCACACCTCTCCACGATGAGCCTGGTGAGTCTGAGTAGATGGGCCCCCTTGCTAGGCACGTCTGGAGCCTAAACCACCGCCAGCCCCGCCTTGGCCAGCGGGCAGGGGCTTTATTCGCCTGGCTCCCCGTTAGGGAGGTGGCCTGGGATTCGGGAGCCCTCTGGAGTGGCAGAGTGGCCCGGGGGGTCAGGGCCTCACCCTGGGGTGTCTGAAAGCGGGCCCCGACGGGGAAGAGCACCTGCCCACCTCGTGCCAGCCCACGGAAGTGGGGGAGTCCTCACGGGAGGGGCAGGGTCTCTGCGAACGTGCTAGGGGGGGAGGGACAGCCGTTAGCGAGCGCTCCCCAGGGGCGTCCCACTGGGTGGGGCTTTCAGGACATAGCCTCAAGTGTGCCAGGTGGCCTCTGGGTCTGAGGGTCACGTGAAGGGACTGGTGTGCAGAGGTCACTGCCCGCTGGGAGCTGGGTGGGGCAGGACGGCGGCCGCCTGGTAAAGGGTGGCCGGTGTTCAGGGCACCGGCCTCAGTGGGATGTGGGCCACTTGCTGGGGGACAGTAAGAGTCACACGGGGGCCCGAGGGGTCCGTGAGCCACGGCCCCGGGAGTGGGGTCCACACACCCCGTGCACCAGCTGCTGTGAGCTCCCCAACTCACAGATGGGGGAGACTGAGGCCTCAAGACCCAGAGGGCCTGTGACCCCGAGACCCTGCCCCCTCGGCTTCTCGCGCCAATGGTCTCTGTCGCAGGGCCTGACTTGAGGGGGCTCCGGCGGGGGCCCCTGGAAACGCCAGGGTCAGCCATGGGTCTGCAACATCCAGGCGTTTCTAGACGCTTCTCCAAATCTCCTGTGGCGCGGGGGAAAGGCGCGGTGAGGCGAGGCCAGCCTTGTGTGCGTGTGGCGTAGGCAGAGGCCGGGCAGGCGGATGCCTGTGTGGTCCGAGGGGCCTCGTGTGTGTGGTCCGTCACCAGCTCAACGCTGATCATCTGTCCAAAGGCTGCTAACTGCCTGCCGATGAGCACTGTGTTTACTTTAGTCCTGTCTGCGCCCACTGAGCTCCGAGCGCTGTCTCCTTCCAGCTGGACCTGCTCAGGGAGGGGGGGGAGGGACACGGGGCACAATGGACAGGCTGTAAACGGGGCTCTGGATAAATCGAGACATCCCCCCACGGGCCACATCCCCTCCATCGTTTCTCCGGCAGCGTCCAGCCTCCCGGGGGCCTCCGGCCCCCACCCCAGGTTGGCCCAGACGGACCAGGGTCATGAATCACCCGCACCGAGTGGGGCCAAAGTGCTGTTCATGCTCCTGACCACGGACATAAACACGCGCTTGTGGCTGGGGCTTGCGTGTGTGTGCACACGTGTGCGTGTGCCCACGGCCGCCGCGTATGCGTGCCTGTGTCTGCACGTGTGGGGCGAGGGAAAGACGGATCTGTTGGAGGTTTGGCCAAGTGTTGGCAGGGGTCTGCGGGCCACGGGGTCTACCCGCCGCATGGAGATCCTTAGCGGTCCGTCCACCGCTCCCGGGTCTCACGGTGGGGAGGTAAACGCACTGTGCAAATATGTTTCGGAGCCCGCTTACGACGCGCTCCCAGCGGCTGTGCGGGATTCCGTTAGAGTCAGTGGACGTGTTCTGATGACTCCCCTCTTTGCCCCGATTTTACACGTTTCATCAGCAACCTGCTCTTTAATATTTACTTCCTCTAAATCATCTCCGATATTATATGCAATGAAGAGGGATGGAAAGGAGACAGACAGGCGCACAAAGAGAATGCCTTTTTTTTTTTTTTTCCTTTAAACTGTGGAGGTTCTGGAAGGTCTAGTTTCAGTGGGTGTCAAGCTGGACCTTTGCGTTAAGAAGTTAAGCCTGCACGGGGTTCGATATGGCCAGACGCCACGTACAGAGAGGCTCCGAGATTCAGAGCAGTACTTTCTGAGCCACGTGGCACCTCGGTGGCCACCCACTCGCTCACCGGGGGGGCACGAACACAGTCAGAAATCGGGTCCGTGAGCCTCGGGACAAACCGGTCGTCTGGCCTCCAGTCCAGGTCAGTTAGGAAATGCGCAACTCGAACAGAGACGGGTAAGTCCATCACGAGGCTTATGTTACAAGAGAGAATCAGGATTTACCTAGAAAATCGGCTCCTTCTAACTCACCCACGGTGCTAAATGCAAACAGCTTAGCTGGGCTTTTGCTGTTGTTGGTGCAAAGGTAATAGATGCCCGTGTAGAACATTCGATTGCCAAAAACGTAAAGATGTATTTTTTTTTTAAAAATTTCCCCTCCCAATTTCCCGTCCTAAGTAAGTGCGGGCAGCGTTCGGCGGCCCCCCAGCATCCCCACCCCAGGCGTCTCTTCATATAAACACTCGCTTTGAGAAAGCTATTGGAATCATATTGGACTGCGAGTTTGGAGCTGATTTTTTTCAGCCTAACGGTACACAGGCATCTCTCCACGTCCACATGTACCAATCCGCGACCACTTTGTGGCTGCCCGGGGCTCCTTCACCCTGGGATGGGTGATTAGGTGTGAGCGTCTAGTTTTCGCTCAAGCAGATTGACTTTCTGGGCGGCATTCTTTGATTGGATTTGGGGGCTTGCTCCCAGGAAGGAGGGACTCAGGAAGGATTTAAGAATTCTATGGGACGAGTTCGGGACTTACGGCCCCTAAAAATGAGGGCCCGAGTGACATGCAGACGCCCTGGCTCAGTGTGCCTTTGCAGTGTGGGTGGGGAGTGGACACCAGCAGAGAGCAGAGACTGGGGGAAAGGAGGGCCCAGGGCACGTGACCGGACAGCAAGTGCCCCTGAGCGGGGACCTCGGGTCAGGAAGGCCGCCATGGCCCCTGGATCCTGGGCAGGAGAGGCGGCTGCCGGGGGCTTGTGTGTGTGTGCGCACGCGTGTGCATGTGCATCAGCCAGAAAGAAAACAGAAATTCCCTGCAAAGGGAAGGATGTGTCCATCTTCCAGCACCGTCTCAGAACCTTGTAACAGCCCTCCCTCTGCCTCAGTGACATGAGGCGTTGCTCACAGAGATTCCTTCAAGCCAATCGTCTTGTTACTTATCTCAGACACGTGCGTGCTGTCTCTCCCCTTTGTCAAGTTCCCCGAGGCCTGGGAGAGTGTCGCCTCCTCCGGGAAGGCTTCCGGGGCTCCCGCTGGTCCAGGGTTGGATCCCCGCACGCTCTCCTGTCTGCTGCCTGTCCCCACTGGGGTCCCTCCCACATCCGCCACACTGCAAGCTCGGGGTCGGGGGCACCGGCGTCTCAGGACCTGACCCCGGTCTTTGCACGTGTGAACGCACAACACCGCTGTGTGGGTGAGCAAACAAACTGTCGCTCTGAGGCCGCAGACCCCCCGGGAGCCGTGGCTGGTGCTGGGGTTTCTGAGAACACCAGGCTCGGAGGATGAGACTGTCCCCGGGGGCAGGGAGCAAGGGGAGGGGAGCGAAACCCTCGCCTCAGGCCAGAATTGAAGGAGGTGCTGAAAAAACCCAGGCGTCAAGAAGAAAGGTCTAAATGAATGCAAACTAAATCCATGCAGAGTAAAATCTGACATCTGTAGCAGAGACGGACACGGGTCTGGCTCAGGGCGAGTAAGGTGGGTTTCGGGCAGGGGAGGGTCAGGTCCTGTCCTTCCTGCAAAATTCTGCTGTTTTGTTTATCGTGGGGGTTTTGCATTAATTATGAATTTTTTTTAATATAGAAGTACAGTTTCTGTCTTGATGGCTGAGTTTCCAGCGCCCCCTTAATCGTGGTGCTAGAGGAAGTGCCTCCCTCACCCCGCCCTGGTCTGGCCCCGTGACACGTCTTGTCCCCGGTCCCCAGTGCCGGAGCTGGGATTCAAGCCCAGGGCTTCTCTGCGAAGCCGTTGGCCCGAACCGTAACTGCCGGCGGGACCCCAGATGCGCCTGGGCCCCTGGGGCTCCCGGGGAGAGCACATGGAGAGAGGGACGGGCTGAGCTCAGGACCCACAGAAGTCACTCAGTAATTCTCTTTGCTCCGTTCCCCCCCCCCAGCCCCCAGTGCCTGTCACAAGGTACACAGAGGGTCCCTACAACCCACGGGGTCGCTTCTGTATCAACGTGGCGCGGTCACCCCGGGCGTGGCAGTGGCTGCCCTCGGGACTCACGCATTAACACTCCGGGAACAGTTTTATGGAAACGAGTCGCGTATTTCACGGGGAATGTACACTTCGCTTACGATGTTGACGACAGAACGTTTTCCTCGTTTTACTTAACGTATGATTTTTTTTTTAAACAAATGTTCCCGGAACCCAGACCTCAGAATCTGGAGAAGGGAAAGTTTACAGGACACACGGGAAGGGTCATTTATAAATTGACTTTCGCTGCTCACCAAACAGTTGGGCCTGTCTCTTCTTTTTTTTTCCTTCAGTGAAACGATAACAATTCTTAAAGCCAGCCCCTCGCCCTCCGAGGTAGAGCTCTGTTTTTGCTAAGATCCAGACAGGTCCTGTCAGTGCGCGCTGTCTGCTGGTGCTGGCTTCGGGGGCCCGCGGCCTGCCGGCTTTAACGGAGCTGGGCGACCGATTCACTTAAAACAGCAACAACAACGACAACAACAACAACAGTGTAATTATTCAGTGGCACAGGGTAGCTTCCTGAGCAGAGCGTATCCGCCATTCATAAGACAGACGGGGAGGGGGGCAGGAACAGAGACAGGGAAGGCTTCTGTGTGGCTTGGGGGGCCGGCTTGGGCTTCTCGGAGACTTGGTCCCCTCACCCAGAATGTGGGGCCCCACACCCTCCTTCCAGGTGGGACGGGCCGTGCACCGCCTCTGGCTCCGGGCTCGGTCCCAGAGGGTCTCCGCTGTGTCGTGTGCCGTCCTCCCCCCGGAGGAACAGATAGTGTCCAGGAGGGAGGGGGCCATCTCAGAGGCGGGAAGGCTCGTGTTGGGCTTGGATGCCGCTGGGGGAGGTGGTGAAACATCCTTTAGAAAAAGCTTTATTTAACATCACATACTGAGCACCTGGGACGCGCCGAGGCCTCCGCTGAGCTGCTCCAGGAAAGCCCGACCGACCGCAGTGGGCTGAACGCCGCGGAGGGACCAGGCGGGACCCGGCCGGTCCTGGGGGAGGGAGGGGAGCCGGCCGAAACGGCCGGCCTCAGCTTTCAGGGCTTCGATCCCCATGTCGGCGTCTCTCTATTGCAGGGGGCTGCTGAGCCTCGACTTTTCGGGAGTCTTGAGAAACGAATCATGGAAACGGTTTGCAAGTGCCCTGTGTTTGTCGTAGAATATCTGGAAAGTGCAATAGCACAAAAAGGAGGGGAAAAGGCACACCCAAGTGCACCACCAAGATGGTACCAGCTTTTCACGGCTTGGTATTTTTGTGTGCAAATTACACGCACGCACACACACGTCAGGGAGGAGCAGTGAGAGCATTAGCTACTGTTACTACTGTTATTTATTTTCTCTCATCCTTATAAAAACAGGGCGACCTGTGCATGTGCAGATTTTGCCAAATTACTTTATGTAATTGCTTGAACATTCCCTCCCTCCCTCCCCCCCACCCCAGCCCCCCACCCCCCTTCACTGATTTTCTACAATGTAATTTCTTCACTGCCTGGGAGCAGAAAACTGCTTGGAATGCTACCCCAGTCCCCTCCCCGTGTGTTTCTCTGTGCTCAGCGCCGCCTCCCGGGCAAAGGGCACCTCGGGGCCCACAGGCTCTGGGAGGCTGCGAGGACGAGCGACCCTGGACCTGGCGCGGATTTCCGCCCGGCTCTTGATTCTGAAGTCCTGTGTCCTGACACCACCTGGGGGGTGGGAGGGAGCCGATCAAAGCAGCTAGAGCAGGGAGTTTCAGGGCTCCAGGCGGCGACCAGGGGAGACTTCGGAGGTCCCCCGCCCCGCCCCCCCCCCACCATGGGGTTGGATTGTCGCAGACCCAGGCCAGGAGGGCTGAGTCTTAGGGGAGCCAGTAGCGCTCCTTTCAAGGCTCCTTGATTCAAGCGAGCCTCCAGCAAAGTCAGGGCGAGGGAATCTCAGTTCTGTGGGTGAGGAGGTGCACCATTCAGGGGCAGCTCCCGGCTCCCCTGGGGCTCTGCCACCACTGGGGCTCCAGTAACAGGAGCACCGGGGTCCACACCCCTGAGCAACCAGGTCCCGCATACTGTGGCTGCCACGCCCCTCCCCTCCTCTGAGAGCCCCCAGAACCCAGTGTGGGAAAAGTCAGGCTTCCAAGTCCGTCTTCTGGGAGCACAAACCTGGAGGGCTGACCTCTGCCAGGTAAACTGCGGCCCGTGTTGTTCTGACCTGAAACACAAGCCCCCTCCCCCCCGCCCCAGCAATGGCCCCATCCCGGGCTCCCTCCCTTTCCAGGGACAACACCCACTGGACAAAGTGGGATTCTCCGTAATTTTAACTCTTCCCTCTTAGGCGTTTTTCTGTTCCCAACTTTAAAATGTTCACTATCACAGGCTCAGATGGTGATTGAGTCAAGGCTCAATCTGGCCACCCCCCTACTGCGGTCTTTTTATTCCAAAGGGAAGCTGGCAATGATCTTGCCGGTAAGAGGTGGTCTAAGGGGGGTAGTTGCGGTGCCCCAGGGCTCCCCTGTCCCGTGGAGCCGGAGGACGCAACTGTGCCACCCCTCCCCCAGCAAGCCCCGACCTTCCCCTTCACCTTTTGAGGCCCGACTCTGGAGGTGGGGGGCAATCGGGGGATTTGGGAGGGTGGGGTGCCCCATAGCCAGTGGGGGGGGGGTGTGGGGAGGGGAGGCCACGTGGAGGGAGAAAGCAGGAAGGAAGTGTGAAGGGTGCAGAGAATCTCCTGGAGTAGGAAGGGAGCGCTCGATGAGCAGTGAGTGTCAGAGGCCAGGGAGCACCTTAGTGGGGAGGAGGGGAGAGGGAGGGACCGAGCGGCACAGCGGAGCAGGGAGGGAGGCGGCAGGGGCTCCGGTGTCACTCTGACCTCCCTCCTCGCTAGCTAGCTCCTGTGTGTCCCTGCCCTGCACCCGCCCTGGTGCCCAAAAGGAGTGGAATGTGACCCTCCCCACCCCCCCTCCCTGCTGCTGGCCCCTCCCCACACCCAGCTCTCCATTGTGCCCCTCCACCCCCCGCCCCGTCCCCACAAAAGCTCCGGCACAGCGTGCTGCTGCACCCTCCCCCCCCCCACAGGCCGCAGGGGTGCGGGGCGGGGTGCTACGTTTACAGGGACAGAGCCCTGCCGGGAGAAATACAGGAAGGGCTCAGCTGGGGGCCTCTCCCTGGGGCATCTCGGTGCTGAGCTGTGGATTGGAGCACTCGTGGCCCCTCCGGCGCAGTGGCCTCGGTTGTTGGGTGTCTCCAGCAACAGCCAGCTCCCCCAGGGCCAGCGTCCCGAGAGGACCCCGGGAGAGCTGCCCGCGGTGCCGTGATCTGGCCTCGCTCGGAAGGCGCAGCGGCATTCCCACCGCACTCAACCGAACGAAGCGTCCCAAAGCCCCAGATTCAGGGGGAGGGGACATGGGGTCGTGGCCCATCTTGGAGGGTGCCGCTCCTTCTGTTGGAAAGCGTGCGTTCGGTGCCTTGGAACACCTCCGGGAATGACCTGATCTGTCTACAGATGGGTCGTTGAGGCTCAGGTGGGGCTGGACGCTTGGCCAAAGCCACAACTCTATGGGGCGCCTGGTGGCTCAGGCGGCTAAGTGTCCGATTTCGGCCCAGGTCCTGATCTCACGGTTCGTGGGTTCGAGCCCCGCGTCGGGCTCTGTGCTGACAGCTCGGAGCCCGGAGCCTGCTTCGGATTCTGTGTCTCCCTCTCTCGCTGCCCCTCCCCGGCTCATGCTCTGTCCCCTCTCTCTTTTGAAAATAAATGAACATAAAAAAAAAGCCACAGATGTAGATGGAGGTGGATCTGGGGAGAGGCCGCGGGTGCTTTAGCGGAGAAGCAGGATCTTCAGACTCACCGGCTGCGGGGGGCGGGGGCGGGGGCGGGGGGCGTTACTCAGACTGGGGTTCATCTGGTTCCCGGCAGGGTGGCCTTGGGCACATCACTGCACACACCGCTGGCAACATATTGAAGCAAAGATCGCCTGAGCACCTACCGTGCGCGGACGTTCCATGTGTTTCCACGGATTAACTCATCAGATCCTAACAACACTGGATGAGGTGCGATAATGATCATCCCCGTTTCCCAGATGAGGACACCGAGGCACAAAGACCAAGGTCGTGGCCAGCAAAGAGTGGAACCAGGGCCCCGAGCACTGAGCCTGCAGAAGTTCTGGTCTCCACCACGACACGGAAAGGAGCCGTGGTGTGGGGACTGTGGTTTCCAGGTAACTTAACGAGATGTCGGGCTAATTGTGAAGGTCACCAGTGAGCTGTGTGACGTGTCCCCCGACACAGCCGTTCAGCGCTGCCCGTCGGGCCGGCCTCTACACACGCCACACGATCCCCGCCGGTTTTCAAACCCCAACCAGTTCTCTTCGACAAGGACGAGCCCTCGACAAGGACGAGCCTGGCTTCGGCATGCTTATCGGAAACAAATGAGCGCTGTTCGTACAAGCTCAGCTAACTAACGAGCATTTGGTCTCCCACAGCAAGACTGTCGAGGGAGAGTGGGATGGCCCTGCTGTCAGAGCCTGTCTGCCTCGTGGTTGCGAAAGGGCTGCCTGGCCTCCAGCCTCCTCACAGCCTTCCTATCAGCCAGCTGCTGTTCCAAGGGCTTTGTACATATTAGCTCATTTAATGCCCCCAGCAAGCTGTGAGGAAGGAGCTCTTTTATGACAAGGGCACCGAAGCCCGGGGGGGGTTTATGCAGAAGCGATAGGACTGGTAAATGGCAGGAGTCTGGCTCCAGACGATTGGGTTCACAACCACACTCCTCCATCTCGCTACCCAGCACTATTTCAGACAAACTAGAAGGGCGGAGAGAGGGGGGTCTCCCGGAAACCCTCAGTTTATGCCTCGTTGGCCAGAAGGGCATCACAGAGCCACCTGTCCCTGCAGAGGAATCTGGGGGTGACACCGGGGTCCCGGTAGCAAAGAAGGGTGCAAACCGCCGGGGGCGGCTGGCAAGACTGACAGGCAGGTCGCCTGTCTCTCTGGGCCTCATGCTAAGTTCTCCCTGTGGTGGCGGACAGAGCCCCGGGCTCGGGTCTTGAGGACACGTTTGGCCTCCACAGACAGGACGGGTCAGCTTGGTGGTACCGGGAACTCTCACCCCGGGGCCCGGTGGCTCCGCGCTGTGGGTCCCCTTCCTCGTGAGCCAGGGTCACCTGGATCCGTCGTGAAGAGACCCAGGCAGACGGCCCCCGGCTGACACGTCGGTCCTGGGGAGCAGAGTGGGGCCCAGCCAGGGCTCCCCGCAGGCGTGCCCGTGAAGGAGCCACAATCTGTAGCCCCCCCCCTTGGACAGAGGTTGCCGTGTTTCACGGCCCTGCTGCGGAGCTATGTTGAGTCCGTTTTGCTTTGACGTGCCGGGGAGGACAAAACACTCAGTGACCTCCTGTCTCTAAAGCGGCTCTTTCTTTCAAAAGGGTCACGAGTTTTAAGGGTGACTTTGCACCCGGACGGGCTAGGTCTGAGGGTGACTGGCTGGTCAGGAAGCCCTGTGTTTAGACCCTGACCCCCCTCCGCCCCTGCTCTGTCATCTGGGGGAGCCACTTAAGTTTGCGGGCCCTCATTTCATCATCCATACAATGGGTGTAAGACGCCCCTCGGATTTGGCTCATGCCAGAGGGAGGGGGACCAGCGGCCCTCCCGGGCAGCCCGACCGGCCACTCAGCCCGGCCTTGACCTCCGCTTCCGCAGCTGGCCGTTTAGGGAGGGCCCGTTAGTGGAGACGGGGCACGGGGCTCTCGCGGCTGGAGCGCTGGCCCTGCCACTTCCTGGTCAGTGACCTTGGGCTGGTCGTTTTACTTCCGGGCTCCGCTTGGAGAGAAGTCTTCAGTGGCTGCTCCGGGGACACCTGGCCTCTGCCTGGAGGGCCAGCGGGGGACCTGGTCCAGGGGCTGGGGAAGCGGAGCCAACACCTGTCTCGGTTCCGCGTACGACTGGGCGGGGCGGGAGCAAGGGCCTCCGTCAGTCCAAGGGGATCTGGACACACACCTTCCTGTGAACACAGACTCCTTCTGCGGAGGGCTCCAGGGGGCGGGCCGCCTGAGGCCAAGGTGCACGGGTGACGCCCTCACTCACTCATTCATTCGTTCCAAAAACAGTCGCCGTGAGCCTGCCACTGCTTCGGAGCCCCCCTCGCAGCCCCTCCCTACCGGAGCCCGCGCGGCCACAGGGGAGCCCGGCCGGTCACCAAACAAGCACGCGGGTGGGCGCGAAGGCCCGAGGGGAGGGGCCCACCTCTCCCCGTGCCTGCACCTTGGACAGAGGCGTGGCCTTGAACCGGGGGAGCCGGGGCTGCGGGTGAGGACGGGCAGGCGGCTGGAGCTCTGGGCTCCAGACTTTGGATTCACAGACCAGGACAAACCTCCCCTCCGACGGAAGAAGAAATCCCCTGCGGGGAGCCGACCTCGAGCGGTCAGAGTTTGGTTTCCTTTCTGCCCACTAAGGGCCCTAAATGTGCTCTGTGCTGTTACCATCGTGTCCCGAAGGTCGTGTCCCAAGTTAGAATGGACGGGTCTCACTGCCCCTCCCTGGTCTCCTGCCACCTGTCCCCATAGCAGATCCCACCTACCTGGACCCCTTCACCCTCACCGCGTCAGGGTGCACCTGCCCACCTTTCCTTCTCCTGGGCTGCCTCTGGTCTTTGCTGCACGGCAATCCAGAAGTCCTGGGTGTTCAGTCAGTCTCTCCCTCTCTCTCTCTCTCTCTCTCCCCCTATCTCTCCAATGTCTCTATCTCTCTCTTTATCTCTCTCTCTATCTCCCTCTCTCTGTCTCTATCTCCCTCTCTCTCTCTCTCTCTATCTCTCCAATCTCTATCTCTATCTCTCTCTCTCTCTCTCCAATCTCTCTCTCTCTCTCTGTCTCTATCTCCCTCTCTTTCTCTCTCTCTCTCCATCTCTCTTGGCAATGGAGCCCTTTGATAAATACCCAGCTGCCTCTGCGGGGGTAACTGAGCACTCATGTACACTGGGTCCCAGAGTC
This sequence comes from Lynx canadensis, assembly GCF_007474595.2. NCBI lineage: Eukaryota > Metazoa > Chordata > Mammalia > Carnivora > Felidae > Lynx > Lynx canadensis. The sequence goes on from NC_044317.1 coordinate 3,121,729, forward strand.
TCCATAGCAGGACTGAGCTCAGTGGCCCAATGACCCGCCCTCTGTGGGCCGCCCTCTGCCCCCGTCTCCCTTCACCACTCACCCGTGATGTTTCCTGGGATCATCAACCAAACAGACTTCACTTAAATTCTGTCTCTGCATCTCTTGGGCAGGATCCCAAATTAAAACAGTCCCCAGGAAATCTGGCCGCCTTTCTCAGGCACCAAGGCTCTCCCAGACCAGCCCTCCATAGAAGATGCTCCTAAGAAGTAAACAAAAGTGAAGGACTCACAGACTCATGGCGACTTCCACACTTAGGACCGCCCCATGCGAGACTCAGGGAATGTCCCAGAAGCACCCCCTCCCCCCCCCCACCCCCGGATGTTGCCCAGCTCCAGCTCCTTGAGTTGCCGGGAAGGTTTGGTTCTCGGCAAAAGGAGACCCGGGCGCCTGCTGTCACCGGCAGCCAAAGCGGGGATGTTATGAGAAGGAACCTTAGCCGGCAGCTGGAGATGGGGTCCGGGTGGGGAAGACCCCGCCTGAGAGGTGGCAGTCTGTCCCAGGGGCACTCCCTCTGCCCTGGGTGGTGACGGCAGGCCTGCTCGGCCAGACCGTGCACGGTGACGAACTCATCCGAGCCGTCCACGAATGCACGAACAAGGCTCCGAGAGTGGGCTCGCCCGGCCTGACGATGGCGGAGGCTTCCTACTCTTGGTCCTGGCAACCTTGACCGTCTGCAGTGACACAGAGCTGGCAGAGGCTTGAGGGCCGTGCTGGGTGAACTCTGCACTCGTGGTCGACTTAGGGAAAGAGAACTCGCTGTAGAGTGCCCAGCCCAACAACCAGCCACAAAGATGGATAACCAAGCTCAGGAAAAAAGCAGCAGAAGAAAAAAAGACCCCAGGAGGGTGCAGGAGTCTAAGAAGCAGGAGCTATTTGATGGTCTCTGTAGGTCGCCCCTGGGGGGGGGGGGGGCGGTTACTGTATTTCTTTAAACACGTGCGCGTAAAAAAAAATAATAATAAGTAAAAAAATAAACACGTGTGCGTATAGCTTTACTACTGCCAATGTACACATATGCGTCGAATCCTCGTAACGATCCTGTGAGGTCAGTAATGTTATTATCCCCGTATTTTAGACAAGGAAACGGAGGCAAAGGAGAATTTAAAATGACTTGCCTGTGGTCAATGGCAACCATAGCAAGAAGCAACAGGGTTGGAATTTAAGCTCAGGTAGTTTGCTTTTGGAATATTATTGCTTTTGCCGTTAGGGTAAAAGTCCAAAAGATGGGGGATCTGGCTATTGGCCCCATGAAGGTCTTCAGAAGTCTTTCTTCTCCGCTTGGCAAACTTTTTTTTTTTTTTTGATGTCTCACGGCCCAAGAAGGCTGCTGGAGCCCCATCCATTGCATCCACATTCCAGACAGAAAAAAGTGGCGGTGACGGAAGGAGGGAGACAAAAGGCAGTCCTCTCAGCCGATCAACACTTTAAAATATTTTCTGGGAAGAGCGACACGATAGCTCTTGCTTACATCTGAACGACAATAATAGATAGGCTAAGAATAAGTACATTAAAAATAAAGAGGGGCATCTGGGTGGCTCAGTCGGTTAAGCGTCCGACTTCGGCTCACGTCGTGATCTCACCGTGCGTGGGTTCGAGCCCCGCGTCGGGCTCTGTGCTGACGGGTCGGAGCCTGGAGCCTGCTTCGGATTCTGTGTCTCCCCCTCTCTCTGCCCTTCCCCTGCTCGCTCGCTCGCTCTCTCTCTCTCTCTCTCTCTCTCTCTCAAAAGTAAATAAACATTAAAAAAAGAAAGAAAGAAAAAGAAAAATCCTTGCACCAACCTCTTTTTCTGGGGCCAGGTAGGAAGATCCACGTGAGGTTATAATAAAATCTGCCGTATCCTGACTAACACTAGAATTCCCGCGTTTAAAGACTCTTTGTGCCGCTAGTGACCGCACAGCTGTCGTCCTGCAGGTGCGGAGCCCAGCTGCTGGGGTGCGGGCGGGCTTGGAGCCGTGAGCGAGCTGGTCCGGTTTCTGTGGGTGGGTTCAACGGGCAGTGCCGTTCCCCCGGGACAAGGCTTGCTCTCCAGTTCTTACGGGTGTAATGAAATGAGGTGCTTTGCAGAGAAGACCCTCCCCTGTTTACTTTTGCGCCCGAGAGAGGCAGCAGTCACCTCCTCCCTCTGGCCCTGGGAAGGCGTGACAGCCCACGACGGCCCCTGCTTTGGAGCCGCTCTAGTAGGCACGCCCGGTGTCACCCGCAGAACCCCGCGGGCAATCCCGTCCGGATTTCAGCACCACATCATGTCAAGGACATGTCTGGTGTTTGTTTGTTGGTTGGTCGGTTCATTCGACTTCCCGTTGGGACTTCAGAGCGCAGTATCCGGGGCCCCTCTAGGGACCTGGGGACAGGTGGCGCTGGGGCCGTTTGGCCCCGATTCCAGGGGGTGGGGGCTTCCTTCTAGCTCTTTGCTTCAGCCCTTGAGCCTGGGGGGTGGTGAGGTGAGGGCTTCGCCAACTATCAGCAGACAACTTTCCGGCTCTGAGCCTTGCCACGCCTTCTGGCTAGCTGTCACCCTGGGCGAGGTGGCTCGCCCTTTCTGGCCTCAGTTTCTTCACCTGCAGAGTGGGACGATCACGACTGGTAAGCCACAGGTGCTTCCAGGCATCGTGTTTGATTAGCTGTGAGGCCCAAACAAAGTGGCCAACGGAGAAGCTGAAGTCCTGAGCAGTCGTCTTTCCGTCCCCTGCCAGAGTTCTGTCCCCTCCCCTGCATTTTTATCTCCCCGCCCCCAGGCTGCTGCTTCCAGGCAGAAGCCTCAGGAGCTGATTGACAGTGACCTGGGCGTCTCCAAGCGCTCCCGTCCTCAAAGTGCGCGTGCCACACAGGGGCTCCGTCACCTGGTGAGACGCACTTAGAGGCAGAGGCCGAGCGCCCCGTGCGGACAGTTCCCGGGAGGGTGTTAGGTTTGTCGGTGCCTCTGAACTGCCTTCCCCTGGGGTTTTTAACTTTCATTCCCTTGGCTGAGAATTCAGATCTCGGCCTCACCACAACCTCATGAAATATTAACAGTTTCCCCGCTGGAAATCGTGGCGGGGGGGCGGGGGGCGGGGGGCAGGCGAGAGCAGCGACAGCACTTTCTTCTAGAAAACTTGGTTCAAGCGTGCCTGCCGCGCTGCGCGCCCCGGACCCTGGCCAAGCATGTCTCCCTGATTCCTCCCGGCGCTCTGTTGGGCTGGGATTGTTTCTACTCCCATTCTAGAGATGAGGAAACTGAGGTCACACGGGAAACCGGAGGCTCGCCAGGGCCGCGTCGGTGGTCGGGGGTGGGGTCACGCCCAGACCCTGAGTTGGGCTGGGGATCCACCCGGAAGGATTGTGCCCAGCCCTGATTCTGGAACTTTCCCCAGAAGGCCCGTCCCCATCAGGGGAGCACCCGCACTTTCTCCCATATTCCACGAGGTCAGGCCCACGCGCCCCACGCCTCCTTGGCTGGTCCCCAAAGCCCCCCGCGGCCCAGCCCCCAGCACCGCCAGCTCAGGCCGCCTGCGTTCCTTGGCAATGGGCCACACTCCTCCATGGCCCCGGGCTGTTCTCTTCCATTCTCTTCCATTGGCGGCCGTGGGCACGGCCGGCTTTGGTGGCCCCGCGTCACGCTCTCCCTGGCTCGGGCTGGCGCCTCCCTGGACATTCTTCTCGAAGCTTCTTTTCGCGCTGTGCTGATGTTCTCCCCTGTCGGCTCCTCAGGCTGGAAGGGACCTCCAGGGCCTCAGTGTTAGTTCATCCTCTCAGAGACGGGAAGAGTCGCTCTCGATGCTCCTGAGAGAGGTTTTCAGGTCTTCAAGGTGACCCCCCTGGCTGACCCCTCCCCAGTGACATCGGATTTGACGCCTGGATGGACTTCTTTTCCTTCTGAAATCAATCCCAGCCTGGGTGTGAATCCCAGTTCTGCCATCTAATACTGTGTGACCTTGGATAAGCAGCTCAACCTCTCTGGGCCTCGTTTTCCTCCTCTCTCAAGTGAGACCAGCAATAACCCCCGCCTCACGGGATCGTTGTGGCGACTGTGTTGGCTGAGGCACCCGGCCTTAGAGGGGCGCCCGGTGCACGGCAGGCGCCCGGGGCTTGTGGGTGCTGTCTCCAGCACACGTGTGGCGTTCCGGAGACCCGAGTGCCTCCTCGAAAGTCTAAGTGAGGCTGTGCTGTCGTAACTTTCACAGCCCTGGGTTCAAGCTGAGGCATATCTGGACTTAAACCCTGGAGTCCCCTTTTAAAAAGAGCAAATCACACAGAAACCCGTGTTCTGGCACTTTGTCACGCAACGCTCTACGGGAGGGAAAACGGTACCGAAGAAAGGGCAAAGCGTATTTTTCGTCCAGCAAACTCAAATACCAGGCGTTAAAGGGAACGTGGGAATTTTCTGGCATTCAAACGCTACTGCTCAAAATAAACCAGAGAATATGAATCGCAGAGAGTTATGGACGGGTTAAGGTTCCAGGGGAGGCTGGAAAGGCTGCTTGCCGGGGTCATAGACCGCTGAGCCCGTGGGACTCCGGCGCCCCGGTTTCGGCCAAGACTCTTTCCCATGATCCCATAGCAGGACAGAAATCCCACCGGCTCTGGCCCTCCAGACGCATCTGCGAACCAAGCAGGTGCTCCCGGCTTCCAGAAATGAGCCAGCGTCTCTGGATGTAGCCGAGGGGACAGACGGGAACGCGTGGGCCGTGGATATGAAAATACCACGAAACGCCTGCGTGGGGAGGCGGTATCCAGGGGAGCACAGGGGTCTCCTGACGATTGAAACGACCGGTGAGGGACAGTGGGGCCCGATGGCTGGTCCCCCAGGGGTGAGGTGCACAGGAGCTGGCAGGTGGCAAAGGGCACGGGACTTACTGAGCCAACTAGAAAGACTCCTTCTTTGACTCCAGGACGGTTCAAGCACTTGCCCCACACACCCCCTGAGAACAGAGCGGCCGGCCTCCGTGAGCGCCACATCCAGCCCAAAGCCCGTTTATAGGAGCGGTGTTGAGTTTCTGAAACAAATTCACTAGGTGAAACCGTGGGTTCACTAAGGGGAAATATTAGGCGGCGGGTGGGGACGGGTGGGACCGTTTTGCGGCTAGAACCCCAGCATTTTAGTGGCCGGGCGCACAACGGAGATTATATGCGTGCGCCAGCCTGGGCGGCTCTCCAGGTCAGGACTCCTCCGTGTGGGCAGCGGCCCCCAGGGTGCTTCCGTCCCCCGGCTGTAGCCTCCCGTCAGGTGTAGGGTTTGCCGCAGGACGGGGAAGATAGTCCTGAAGGGCCTCATGCAGGCAAGTAAATGCACAGCCCAGGAAGGGGCACATGGCACCTCACAGCCCTCTGGCCACAGCCAGTCCCACGGCCCAGCTCAACGGCAAAGGGTGCTGGGAAGTGAGGTCTTTTCCGGGTCTAGGAAGGTGTAGAGATGCTCAGGCTGGTCACAGTGTCTATGGGAGTTCCAGGACAGGGGCAGAAAGGAGACCCTTTTGTCCTGTATCTGCTGCATTAGTTAGAGGAAGCATTTCCCACATCCCATGGGTCAGAAGTGGGTCAGCATGGCCATTGCTAAACCAGTCACCGATGGAGGGAGTGGGGTTACGATGGCTGTCTTAGACTCCTAGGAATTTGCTCCTGAGCTGAGGTCTGAGTCACCTCCTTGAGGGATGGATAGTTAAGCAAAGTTGGGGTTTTCTTAGCAAGACAGAGGAGGGAGGAACCACATCTGGTCCAGATGGATGGATGGGTGGGTGGATGGATAGAGGAAGGAAGGAAGGAAGGAAGGAAGGAAGGAAGGAAGGAAGGAAGGAAGAGGGAGGGAGGGAGGAAGGAAGGAGGAAGGAGGGAGGGAGGGAGGGAGGAAGGAAGGAAGGAAGGAAGGAAGGAGGAAGGAGGGAGGGAGGGGGGAGGGAGGGAGGAAGGAGGAAGGAGGGAGGGAGGGAAGGAGGAAGGAAGGAAGGAAGGAAGGAAGGAAGGAAGGAAGGAAGGAAGAAGGAGGGAGGGAGGGGGGAGGGAGGGAGGAAGGAAGGAAGGAGGAAGGAGGGAGGGAGGGAGGGAGGGAGGGAGGAAGGAAGGAAGGAAGGAAGGAAGGAAGGAAGGAAGGAAGGAAGAAGGAAGGAAAGAAAGAAGGAAGGAAGAAGGAAGAAGGAAGGAAGGAAGAAGGAGGGAGGGAGGGGGGAGGGAGGAAGGAAGGAAGGAAGGAGGAAGGAGGGAGGGAGGGAGGGAGGGAGGAAGGAAGGAAGGAAGGAAGGAGGAAGGAGGGAGGGAGGAAGGAAGGAAGGAGGGAGGGAGGGAGGAAGGAAGGAGGGAGGGAGGGAGGAAGGAAGGAAGGAAGGAAGAAGGAGGGAGGGAGGGAGGAAGGAAGGAAGGAAGGAAGGAAGGAAGAAGGAGGGAGGGGGGAGGGAGGGAGGAAGGAAGGAAGGAAGGAGGAAGGAGGGAGGGAGGGAGGGAGGTAGGAAGGAAGGAAGGAAGGAAGGGAGGAGGAAGGAAGGAAAGAAAGAAGGAAGGAAGAAGGAAGGAAGGAAGGAAGGAAGAAGGAGGGAGGGAGGGGGGAGGGAGGAAGGAAGGAAGGAGGAAGGAGGGAGGGAGGGAGGGAGGAAGGAAGGAAGGAGGAAGGAGGGAGGGAGGGAGGAAGGAAGGAGGGAGGGAGGGAGGTAGGAAGGAAGGAGGGAGGGAGGGAGGGAGGAAGGAAGGAAGGAAGGAAGGAAGAAGGAGGGAGGGGGGAGGGAGGGAGGGAGGAAGGAAGGAAGGAAGGAAGGAAGGAAGGAAGGAAGAAGGAGGGAGGGGGGAGGGAGGGAGGAAGGAAGGAAGGAAGGAAGGAAGGAAGGAGGAAGGAGGGAGGGAGGGAGGGAGGAAGGAAGGAAGGAAGGAAGGAAGGAAGGAAGGAAGGAAGGAAGGGAGGGAGGGAGGAGGAAGGAAGGAAAGAAAGAAGGAAGGAAGAAGGAAGGAAGGAAGGAAGGAAGAAGGAGGGAGGGAGGGGGGAGGGAGGAAGGAAGGAAGGAAGGAGGAAGGAGGGAGGGAGGGAGGAAGGAAGGAAGGAGGGAGGGAGGTAGGAAGGAAGGAGGGAGGGAGGGAGGGAGGGGGGAAGGAAGGAAGGAAGAAGGAGGGAGGGGGGAGGGAGGGAGGGAGGAAGGAAGGAAGGAGGGAGGGGGGAGGGAGGGAGGGAGGGAGGAAGGAAGGAAGGAAGGAAGGAAGGAAGGAAGGAGGAAGGAGGAAGGAAGGAAAGAAAGAAGGAAGAAGGAAGGAAGGAAGGAAGGAAGGAAGGAAGGAAGGAAGGAAGGAAGGACGGATGAATGGAAACATACATACACAGAGAGTCAAACATCTGGGTAATTTGAACCTAAATTTACTGATGTCCACGTTGCCGTGCTTGTTCCCTCTTAACATACCGGAAGGGACTGCTCATTCGGATATTCCTCACACAATTGCAGGAACTCTTCCTCATTTTGTGTGCAGAGAAATAACTTTTACACACAACTTGGCAGAACTGCTGATTCTGGCCGACTGTGGCCTGGAGCCTCGAGGTGTCTAAGGCAGTGATGCTCTGGGTGAACGGAGAACCTTCCCAACATCTTCATTTGGTGCTTATCTGAAACGGACTGATCTTCAACACGGACGATGGCCTGTCCCCGATGTAACCCATCTGATAGCACTCGATCAGCCTTGCCGTGCTCAAACGCCCCTCGGTCCCGTGGCCCCGAGCGGGAGCCCGCCCGCTGAGGACGTGGTCCTGTTGTCGAGTTCCAGACCCTCCCGGCCTCGGGTTCTTCACCTGTGACATGAAAGTCCCTTCGAGGTGACGGTGTCTTCAACCGCTGGTATCTGAGGTTGCGGGAGGAGCAGGAGAGGAGGCTGCAAGGGGCTGGCCGGCGCGTGCCCGCCTGGAGATGTTAGCTGTGGTCCGCGAGGGACGGACGGCGAAGGGATCGAGGCGGCCGTCTTCCTGGTCGGAACCTGACTTGCACGAGAAAGGTGTCTCTGGCTCTTGATAACTCGACCTACCCCTGGGCTCGAGCTTCGGTCCCACTGGTCAGCTGACAGCTGTCGGCTCCGGGGCCTCCCTTCACCTGCGCCCGATGGTGTCTGAGCGGTAGGCGGGGCCCCTGAAGCGCCAACGACAGATGGAGGGAGACACGCCTGCCCTTGGTGTTGATGTCCACGTAGTCACCACGGACAGCGTCCTCCTCCCTGTCCCTTTGGTCCTTCGGGTGTGCTGGCCCCTGCCACACCACACTCAGGGCCACCGGAATCCCGTGGGGCCATCTATCGCCCTCCCGGCCTACGTGGGCTCACGGCCATTCCCTCTTGGCAAGCAGGGGACAGGATCTCATTTGCATAATTTAGGAAGAAGGTTCAGCTTGTGTAACAGAGACTCAAAGGTCCAAGGCCTGTTTCTCTCTTGCGTTAGACACAGACAAGCCAAGCTGGAATTAACCAGTGGGTGGAGGGTGTCAGGACTGGGGACGTCGGGTCTTTGGGGGGGGGGGGGGGGGGGGCGGGAATCTGGGAGCTCTGGCGTGCTCATCTCCAACAGCAGCGAGGTTTCGGAGAGCCGGTCCAGTCGGGAGGCCAGGACCCGCAAATGGCCAAGGTGGATGAGGGGCGAGAACAGACAAATGTCTCTCTTTGTGCGGAATTACTCAAGGGACGTGGCCAGCACGCCCCGCTGGGAGGGGGGGCCCGGGGAAAGCGTGCACGTAGGAGATGCACAGTTTCATCCTAAAAAGTGCCCAGCCTCCCTTCTGATAGAGGCCGTCTTCAGACCGAGCCCAGGCTGCCTTGGGGACGGGCTAGAAGATGCTCAGAGCATTCCCCTGGCTGCACCTGTCTCTGAAGCCCGGTTGCGGACACGAACTAGGAGAAAGAGAAGTGTGGGTCCCCAGATCTCCACCACTTTACCTCCCTCCGCCTCTCCTGTCGATGACTAGAAGGCCTCGGTTACTGGAAGAGACGTCCTTTCTGTAAACAACTTACAGTGTCTGGTCCCTTCTATGGGACTTTCCAAATGCTGCCCCTTTTCCCAAACCGAATGCGGAAAAGTGAGTCTGAAGTCACGGGGATTTAAAACTGAAAAAGAAAAAGAACTTGGTAAGGGTTCTCGGTGACGGAAAAATGTCGTTCTGCAGAAACGCTGGTAAGAGGCCACCGGGAAGGCGGGTACAAGAATAGACTGAAGAAAGCATTAGTAACTCTGAAAATACTTGGTATCACCGCGTGGGCCCCACGAACGCGCTCGTCGGTCGTGTGTGTGACCCGTCCTCTCCCCGCAGCTGAGTGTTGGTATTGCGTCCAGACCACGGACGGAGAAGACAAGACCTCGCTCATGTTTAGGTGTCATCGGGTGAGCGAGTCACTGAGGTAACAGTCGACGTCTGCGAAGCGCTCGTAACTTTTGCATAAAAACCGGGCAGAGAGAGACGTGCCTCCGTGCTACGGTCTGTTTCTGTAACGTACCCCCGGCTCGCAGGTCACAAGGCAGTGGCCTGGACGTCGGGCTCTCCCCTGCTGTCCCCCGGCCCCCGCAGACCAGCACCTCTTCTGCCCCACGTTCCCGCTGCTCACGTCGCGTGAGCACAAGGAGGGGCCTTAGCACGGGCCGGTGGATTTTCCTCGGGCCACCCGCGCGGTCAGAGGCCGAGGAGGGCTGTGAATGCCTCTCTGCTGAGTGCCGCTTCGGGAGGCCCCGGATGCTGCAAAGAGCACGGGGTGCAGGAGGGGAGACCTCCTGGGGCCGCCAGAGCCCAGGCTTTGAGTCCGCCTCCGACGGGGGCCAGGCTCGGCCACGTGCCCCGGAGGATGCCACCACACCGTGCCTGCGGACCCCGACCGGCCGGGGAGGCTCGGAGGAAACGGTAGCCTCATCCAGAGAGCCCCGGGCGGGCAGCCAACTGGGCGCTGAGCGGTCAGCACAAGGGAAGGGGGCAGCTTGGCGGGCAAGCAGGTGGAAAGCAGGGGTGCTGAGTAGGGAGACTTGGGTTCAGGTGTGGCCTTCCACACCTGGTCCAGATCCTCCCTCCTACGACTAAAAACCCGGAACGCAGCACGACGGACCAGCCACGGGGAGCATGGAGAGAGGAGGACAGGCTGCTTCGGGACTTTGGCCCCGGAGGAGGGGTCGGCAGTGGCGTCCCCGGATTTCCTAGGGCCTCCCGAACATCCCGACAGAGCACTAGAGGAGCCTGGGAGCCAGAACCATCAGCACACGTCAGGCAAAACGATGCTCCAAGGAGACATTGTTCCCCCCAGAACGAGGTACCAGGAAAAGTGTGGGTGAACAGAACAGAAAACCTTTATGACGATACCGTCCTCCAGCCAGCCGAGCTCTGGGGGGCGGGGGGGGGCAGCTGCCACTCCCCTGCGGTTTCAGGGGCGCTGAGGGGGATCCCCACCCCCTCATGCCACCACGGAGGACACCCTCCACCCCCACCCGGTGGCATCGGCACAGCCTATAGACAGTAGGCTCAGTAACAAAGAGCCCCAAACTGGTGGCTTAAAACAACAGAAATGAATCCTCTTGCCTTCTGGAGCCAGAAGTCCAAAATCAAGGTGTGGGAAGGGCTGTACTCCCTCGGGAGGGTCCTTCCTGCCTCTTCCAGGTCCTGGGAGCTCCCCACGTCCCTGGGCTGGTGGCCGCCTCCCTCCGGCCTCTGCCTCTGTCTTTACATGACCATTTCCCTGTGTGTGTGTGTGTGTGTGTGTGTGTGTGTGTGTGTGTGTGTGTGTGTGAATCCACATCTGTCTTCTTATAAGGACACTAGTCATTCCGGGTCCGGCCACCCGGATTCACACACACACACATACACACCCCTCAACCCAGAGCAGGTGCTTTGGACCTGAGACACAATAGCCCAAGAACCAGCTGGGCATCATTCTGACAAGCAGGGACACAGGCCCACTCTGCCCACACAGGGCCCTCCGACGATCAGAACCCGGGTCCTCATCTAGGAAACACAGGTGAGCACCAGCTGTGCGTGGGACTCGGGCTCACATGTGTGGGACACGAGGGAGGGAAGGGACGTGGTGCAGGCCGTGCCGTGTGGGTGTCCTGGGATTCCGGGCTGAAACCCTTGTTTTTGTGAGCTGGTGGGGGACAGAGCCGCCCAGCTGGAGTGTGAATGTGGGGGGGGGGGATTTGTGGGATCACGGTGCTCTTCCTGAAGCTCTTTGGTGGTGGGGGGGGGAGGGTTGAGGGATCCCAGATGGGGCACAGAGCTCACGGACGCCGCGCAAAGTGGTTTTCAAAGGGCCAGGGCTGTGGCTCCCGGAGTCATCTGGCCCGGAGTAATGTAAACTGCCTTCCCTTCTAGACCTACGGTTTATTTGTACAGTTTGGGCCGTTTCTGTAAATGTTTGACCCGTTTGGAAATCCAATCCAAAGGGAAAGCAAATCGGGGCTTTTATTTTGTGCGGTGGTGTTCTCATCAGCGGTGCCGACATTTAACCTGTTGCGACGTATCAAATGCTGCGTTCGGCCAGCGAGGGGAGGAGAGGGCCTGTTCTGTTCTGCTCTGTTTTGTCTCTTTTAGAAACATGTCGAGGTGGAGGGTGTGGACGTGTGAGACGGAACGATCCCCTCACGCCCGGAGCCCCCAGCACGTGGCACAGGGCACCGATCTTGGACGGACGGAAAGCCCCGGAAGCAGATAGTCGGGGCTTCCCGGGTGTCCAAAGAGGCACACCGTGCCTCACTTCAAACCACGAGCATTTCGCGCTTCTCTTGTTGATCGACGTGCTGCAGATACGCCGATGCGCTCAGTAAACTTACGTGGCTTCCGATAAAATGGCCAATTGCCCCCAGCTTCTCTTCTAACAGATTAATCTAGATTTTCACAAAGCCGGACTTGCTAACCTTTTGGGGGGAGGGAGAGAAAAGAGGAAGAGAGTGTGAGCGTTGTTGGTACCTGCACAACAGATTCCAGGCCGTTACTGTGACTCTGGTGCTGTGTGAGTTCTGGGACTGGAGATACAAACCGCAGGAAACCGTTCAGCGGGGACTTTCCAAACCTTGAACCCCGGGCTCGGATGGCCTGGGTCCCGGCCCCTCACAGGGTTGCTGACCAGTTACGAGGTCCCCCGTCCGGGATGTCACTTCTGTGCACACCAGATGGGACGCAGTCCTGCTTCGTGCAAGGTGTCACCGGGAACGTGAAGGCACAGCCCGTGGCCCGTGGGAGGGGCCAGACCTCAGTGCGGACAAGACCCTTGAGAGTCCAGCTGGAACTTCGGACTCAGGGCCCCTTCCCCAGAGGGTCTGGCTCACCGACCGGGATCCAGGCCCAGGAGTCTGCTTATATGCAGGGGCCCCGAGGCTGCCCTGCGCTGTAACTGTGGGAGTAGAGACCCCGTCTGCACTGTTCTCTGCTCGGTGCCTGGCACATAGGAGTGGGGGGTGACAAGGAGCTTCTGAGAAGCAGATGTACCGCTTGGTGTCAGGGTCAACAGGAGACAGGCCACTCGCATCAGGAGAATTTCAGGAGGGTCTGTCGACAAACAGAATTCTATTCAGGTGGGGTTGGGGTGTGGGGGCCCCCGGGGGGAGAGCACAAAGGGGGGGTAGGGGACAAGGGGACTTGGGGGACAAGGGGAGGAGAGATTGGTGTAGAAGTGACCGCCGTGAGGGAAACAGTGACCTCAGATTGAGGACACGCCCACCCAATGTGACGTCCCAGGGGAACCCCAGCGGGGAAGGAGGATTCCTGGTCCCTGTCCTGCTCGGTCTCCCTGTTTTCCCCGAAGCTGTGCTCACCCTGGACTCAGGGGGCACAGGGGCTGAGGACGGCAGAGACCCGGAAGGCAACGTCCTAGATCCTTCTCCCGGAACTCTGCTGTCCCCACTGCCCACATCCGCCCCCTCTTTCCCGGCCCGTTGTCACACCCTCCAGACTGGAAGCCTCATGCCCTTGCAATCCCCCTTGCATAGGCCAAGAGCCGGGGTCCTAACACGGCCCGGATCACACCCTCCAGGGCCGCCCTCCCTGCAGGGCCCGGGGTTTCCCTCAGCTTCCTGCCCCCACCTCCCCTGCACGCCCCCTCCCCACTTGTGCAGGCACCACCCTGGGGACCGGGAGTTCCTGGTGAGTTCCTGCCTCTGAGCCTTTGCACGCCTGCTGCCTCCGGCTACCGTCCTTCGCCCTGGTCGCCGAGGGTCCTTACGTCTTCAAGATTCTGCTCTGGTGCACCTGCTCCAGAAAGCCTCCCCTGACCTCTAAGGCTGCATGAGGCCTCCTTCCTCCGAGTTTCCGTGGAATCTCGGCCCCTCATAGGAATGATCCCACATAAAGGGAGTTTATGCAGGAGCCGTGTGTTTGCAGGTTGACGTGGACGTTCGAGGTAGGGACCTAAGGAAGAATTCTCCCCAATGCCAAGGAGAACTGACACACGGTCAGGCTAAGCGTGCGCAGTATGAGGTCCTGTAGTGATGATGTTGTCATTGCTGATGAGGGACACACCTCCTGTGCCAGCCGGGAGTCTGGCCGTCCCGTGCTGCGTGGGCATCGTGGAGGGCGTTGGCCAGGCTCAGCCCCGCTCCCCGAGAATCTTCCTGGGTTCAGTAGATGCGTTGTCCTTCAGGCCGCTTCCCCTGTACCCCTGAGCCCTCGCCAGCGGGGGAGCCCCAGACTGGGCGTGGACTTGGTCCTGATTTGGAAGACGGCGAGGCCTCTAGTCTCCTTGAACTAGGAGCCAGCTCGTCCCGGGGCTTTCGCCTTTCAGCCGGGTCTGCGGTCACATCCGCGCTGTTCGATTTCACCTAAATCAGCCGCACCCAGGGTGGCGACCTCAGCCCTGCGGGTTTGGTGATCATCAGTGCCAATTACCAGAAATGCCATTTGCCAGGGCCGTGCTGCCTTCGCTCAAGCCAGCAGCAGAGAAAGGCGTCGTTCCTAAGGTTAACTGAAACCAAAGTGAGACCACACTGCTCCTTTGGGGGAACCGGCCCCGGCCCTTTGCCATCCTCCCACCCCCACCCCGCCCCCACCGCGTGGTGTCGGAGCGGGTCCCACCCACCACACACTTTGATCTCTGTACAATCCACCTTTGCGGGGATCCGGGGTCTTTGAGGGGTTGGTTGAACCAACAACCCATGTGGACGTTAGCCTTTGGGGGGCCAACTGGGATCATTTCTCTGCCGGGCTACACGTCTGCGCTGTGGGGATTTTCGCCTTCACAGAGGCACTTGTGAGCTCTAGGATTATAAAAAACGTAGAAACCAAGTCATAATAACTGGCGTAGAGAGAGGGGAGAGCAGAGTGACTGAGCCAGTGGGGTGTCGAGTTACGTCCGAGGCCAGTTGATTTCTAGAACCTGTCCAACCTTCTCGCTTGTCGGCAGTGATGAAATTGATTGTGAACCAACTCGCCAAAGGTCTCTCCGGCAAGACCCAGCTGGCCGTTCTCCGCAGGGCCTTTGGCTTGTCTGTTGAGCAAAGGCTCAGTTCACAAGAAACAAAAATGAGCAAAGAGCGTAAGATTCCTTCCTGCAATGTTCGTGACGACCGAGAGGGTTTTATCTTCCCGTTCTGGGCTGTACCATTTTTTGAAGGTATCTTTATAAAAGTTGATTTATTTCTGTTTATCTTTTAAACAGCTTGAGATCTAAATGCAGGTATCATGAACTGGTCGACAATTCCATGAGTTTGGGTTCATGATATTATTAACTTTTTTTTTTTTTTTAATTGTGGTAACATACACATAACACGAAATTTTCAGTTCTAACCGTTTTTAGGCATGCAATTCAACGGCATGACTTACCCCCCCGCCCCGGTGTTGTGCAACCACCCCCGCTCTCTGTTTCCAAACATCTCACCTCACCTCCGAAAATACCTTTTTCAAAGGAATCGTTGTTAACCTCCCCACGGATTGTGAGAATATCCAGATGAAAAGTGAAATAAAATCGTCAGGCTTCCTAAAGGTATTAACCCCAAAGTGCAGACACCTGGCTCACTGGTTACTAGAAAGTTCCAGAAGGGACTGGTTCCTGAACCTGAGCTCCGTGGAGGAAGGGAATCGGGCACAGCGTCTCCGACACCAAGAGCTGTGTTCGGCCTCCGTGAGCGCGTAGCCAGTGTCCGTGAGATTTATTCTTGGAAGTGTCTTAAATTCGGGGTGTTGAGTTGGAACCACATGGCTGGGTGTGGGGTGGTCGGCCAAGAAGGCAGGAAGGACTCTGTGGTGCGGTGGGGGGAGGTGGTGGGGTCCGGATCGGGTGTGTCCTGGGGCCCCGGGGGCCCCACCTGCCCACTCTCCACCCCATTCCATAAACACCGCGGTCTGCGTCTGTCCTCATGCTCTGTATTTTTTTTTAGGACTTTTTATTTAACCCGAGAACTTTTATTACAAGGAGAGATGCTCATAGCATATTAATAAAAATGCAAAACTGTATTGCTCGCGGTTATAGTGTTGTGTTAAAAAGCATCGATATGTCCGCTGGGCGGCCCCATGGGGCTCGGTCATCTTGCGGGGCCCGGGCCCCACACCGTCCTCCTCGACTGCCCCCGACCACACCTCCCGCTCCTCCCCTCGACTCAGCCACACGGACGCCTGCCTCCCCAAGCACCTGCTGCTCATCACTTCCACTTTGCGCTTTCCCGCTTTCTGGAATGGCCTTCCCCAAACTTCCACAGGGGCGGCTAGCAACATCCTTCCTCTGAGAGCCTCTCCCGCCCACCCCACGTCTCCTTCTCCCCTTAAAACCCGCTCTCACCATGACCCGACGTCTGTTCATCTCCGGCCCGCACCCCAACCGGACCGGGAGCTTGTCCTGTGTGCCGTCACGGCCTCAGTGTCTTGTGGCTCGTAGTAGGTGCTCAACTAATACCTGTGGAGTGTTCCAGAGTCGCCCAATGGGCAAGCGAAAGGCGGCCGTCTGGAGTCCCACCCCACGCCTTCTCGTCCTGTCCCGGCTGTGCCGGCTGCCCCCTGCCCCCGCCTCTCATACCCCGTCCCCCGCCCTTCCCCTGCGGGCTGGGGCCTCGTGCAGGATGTAGCACTCCCTCCATTCCAAAGGGCTCAGACGTGAGGTGACCCCGTGGACGGATGCTTGGGGCTGACCTCCTCTGCGGGGGTCCCGGCCGTGCAGGTGCTGGCTAGGGGGCTGAGTGATTCTGCAGCTGGGCTGCAAGCCCCTCCGCGGACGGTGCCTCCGAAACCTCTCCGGGAGCCAGCCCCACTTCGGGAAAGGGGCCCTTCACACATTCGGGGTTCCAGCCACAAGATTACTGTGACCCAGCCCCTGGCTCTGACTCTGCCGATGCTCTTTCGGTCTGCAGCCTCAGAGTGATGGAGAGACCCAGCCTCCAGCCTGGCCGTGCCCGGGGGGCATGGAGAGAGACCCTGGCGAGGTCAGTGCCAGCCACCTGGAAGGCTGCCTGCGTGCCCCGCAAAGGAACCTCTATAAAAGGGATTCAGAAGCTGGTTAGCACAGCCCGGCCCGGCCGGTTACTCGGCACTGGGTGTCCAGAGCTCACGCTGTGCAGGGCAGACACTCGTGGGGTAATGGCCCGGTGCTGGAGTCGCCCTCAAACGGCACGGAAATGCCGGGCATGGCCGGCCGGCCAGTGCTCCCCGAGGGACCCGGGCTGTAGGACATAGCGCCCCGGTGCCCTGAGACGTGAGAATAGACCCGGCAGGTGCCACCCAGGAAGCCAGTGCTGCACCAGGACCAGGAGGCTGGAAAACCCCTGCTTCTTAAAGCGTATTGTTCGGAGAGGGGTCGGCTGGTGCGTGCCATCTGGGTGTGTGGGAGCGTGTGCACGAGCGTGTGCGAGAGTCTAGAGGCCAGGACACCTCGGGCCGAGAAGGGCGTGAACGTACCTTTGCCCCACGCGCTCCTGCGCCCGCCGACGGCTCCCTCTGGACACCGCCAGTTTTCCGGGGAATTTCTGCAACACCCGAGAGCAAATGGCAAGGCCCTTCCAGGGGGCAGTGGCTTCCGGTCAGAGGGAGGAAGGCAGCCAGCCTGTGGGATGTTGGGAGACCTGATGGCAGAGGCGAGCGTGGGGCTGGGCAGGCAGCAACCCGTGCAAAGGGCAGAATCGCTTTTCTTGTTAGAAAAGCACGCGCAACACCCTCCCGGTTAAACATCATCCCCGGTGCTTTCTCTCTCTGCCTCCTCTCCTCTTCCCAGGATCCCCAGAGAGGGGGTTGAAAGAGGGAGTTATCCTGATTTTTGGCTGCAGAACTGGGCTTGATGACGTGGCTCGTCCAGCGTCCGGTGGGTTCAAGCGACCGAGTGGAGTCCGGGCCTGGGGAGCTCCCGCTGCAGGTGGGCCCCCTCCCCACCAGTCCCAGCAGTGGGGGCCGGCGGCGTTTTTAATCACAAGTATTCGGTGGATGCCAGCGCGTCAGCTCCGAGACGTTAAATCCCTCCCCCTCTGCCCTCGACATCCGCAATATTAACATCCTCGGGGGCCACTAGTTGCCCTGTTCTGCCAGTTACACCATGGCATGACTCCTTCCCCTGTTTGTGCCAAATATTTACACACCTGTTTGGGGCGGCAGTTTGGAGAAACGCTTTGGGGTGAGCGTGCCCTATCTCCACCTCCCGGCCGCATTCCATCCGGACCGACGGGAGGAAACCCGGGCATCTCAGCTGTTTGGGGGGTCTGCCCATGAGCCACCAGAACGGCGAGAACCCTGGTTCCATCTGGCGCCCTCGGACGTTTGTCGTCCCAGAGACACAGCTGCACGGGAGACGCGGTGGGCTCTTTATTTACCGCATCCTTTCGGTTTTACTGGGGTCCCCATAAACCCCGCTTGTTGAGTCAGAAGGTTTATGGTCCTGGCTGTGTTCTGGGGATTTCATATTCCGTGTGTCTGGTTTGTCATTTTGAGAAAAGCCACAAGTTTTGTTTTGTTTTGTTTTTGTGTTAAACAAAGGAATTTCAGGATTTGTGGGGAAGCTACATCCTGCAAAAAGGAAGAACTTTTTCTGGGACATTTTCAAAGAAATAGAAGCTACAAAGATCGAGACCCTTCATCTGGTGTTTCTCAACCTTTAATTTTGAAGTTCTTAAGTCTCTCTTTCTCTGTCTCCCTCTCTCTGTCTCTCTCTCTCTCTTTGTATCACACACACACACACACACACACACACACACACACTGATGAAATAGCTAGAGACAAAAAAGGCAAGTTTCAGGAAAAATAGTAATCTCCACAAAATTTCCAAAGCCTTCTTGGTTCTCGTACTTAAACACAATTAACATTTGCTCGCCAAGGTGAGAAACGCGTGTTTGTGATCTTACGGTTCGTGGGTTCGAGCCCCGCGTCGGGCTCTGTGCTGACAGCGCGGAGCCTGGAACCTGCATCAGGTTCTGTGTCTCCCTCTCTCTCTGCCCCTCCCCTGCTCCTGCTCTGTCTCTCTCTCTCAAAAATAAAACAAACATTAAAAACAAATTAAAAAGCAAACTTTCGGTAGGCAAAGCCACTATGGAAAGCCTATTTTAATGTAACGTCACCCGACACGGATACTTCACCTGTTTGCATATTTACGCCCATTAAATGTACGTCGTCATCTCAGGGACAATGGATCATACTTGCCAGAATACATTGTTAGGGTTACTATGGATGTGGACACAGCACAAGCCAGAGCGCGGTACAAAGGTCTCCAGAGTGGCTCAAACCCAGACACGGCACAAACCAAAATGAACGACAAGGATTTTTGTAACAGCTCAAACCCGATCGCTAATTTGAATGGGGTTCGTGAGAGCATCTTCATTCGGGGTCTTGTGAGTAAAATGCCTTTCATTGTGGCAATGGCGGAGTTGGTTCATGAGATAGAAACGCGCACAAGAGGTCTCTCTCTGTCCTCGCGTTGTTTGAAATGAATGACCAGACGTAGGGCTCACGTTCTCCCTCCCACAAAACAGCAACAATCAAACGACCCCCGGGAGAAATGGCAGACGGAGGTCTTCCCGTGAGGACGGCAGACCGTTTCCCCCAGGACAGGGAGGGCCATGCGGAGCCACTGGCCAGGCGCGCTGTGCAAAAGCTGTGTCCCTCCTCCCCGGGTGAGACCAGCACATTCGGTGACAAGGCAGAAATGTGGCGGCCTCGGCTGGTCTCAACAGCAGGGTTTACAAAACCCACGTCTGGCAGAAAATGTGACTTGGGACTGACCTAATTTTTATGCCTTCAATGTGTATCTGTGGAGTCGTAGATGCGGTCTGAAATCCTTCGTTGTGACAAGGAGAGCGTGCAGGGAGGTGGACGTCCCCCTGCACCGTCTCCGGGGGGCTCCTTCCTGCCTGCCGACGGGGAGAGGCGGCTCTGAGGCTCTGGTTGAAGGGGCTGCACGCAGGACGCCTGGCCCCGGCCCCGGGCCGAGCACCTGCAGAGCCCAGGGGTGCGCCCCAGGCCGCCGGCTCCCAGGCTGGGCCATGTCCCCCACACGCCATCGCCCGTCCCCACAAATACAGGGGGGCAGCCCAAGTTGGCCCTCGGTCCTGGCACTGTGGCTACGGCACCTTTTTATTCTCAGAAGCGTCCTGACCGAGATGACAAACGGTCACCTTCCTCATAAACACGTGTAAACGTACATTCCCTTAGTGACTTGCGGCGAGTGCTGGATCCGGCGGGTTTGTTCTTGGGCACAAGGAACCGACCCTGGGACCCCTCCCCCCACACACTGTCTCTCAAGTTAGAGTCAGCTGACATGTCACCACAGGACACCTGTGTTCCGTAAGGAAGGGCCCAGCTGCCTTCGGTGGTGATTGGAACTTGCTGCAAATGGGCCATGGCGTGTGTGCGTGTGTGCGTGTGTGTGTGTGTGTGCATCTGCATGTGTGGTGTGTATGCTGTGTGGGGTGTGTATGGCGTGTGCATGCGTTTGTGTGTGTGTTTGTGCGTGCATCTGTGTGTGGTGTGTGTGTGTGCGTGCGTCTGCATGTGTGGTGTGTATGCTGTGTGGGGTGTGTATGGCGTGTGCATGCATGTTTGCGTGCGTGTTTGCACGTGCATGCGTATGGCGTGTGCACACGTGTGCGTGTGTGCAGGTGTGTGCGTGTGTATGCGTGTGTATGCGTGCATGTGTATGGTGTGTGCATGCGTGTGTTTGTGTATGGCGTGTGTTTGCACATGCATGTGTATGGCATGTGCACATGTGTGTGCGTGTGGTGTGTGCATGCATGTGCATGTATGGCATGTGCACACGTGTGCGTGTGTGCATGCGTGTGTGTGTATATGCGTGCCTGTGTATGGTGTGCATGCGTGTGTGTACGGCGTGTGTTTGCACATGCATGTATATGGCATGTGCACGTGTGTGCATGCGTGTGTGGTGTGTGCATGCGTGTGCGTGTTTGCACGTGCATGCGTATGGCGTGTGCACACGTGTGCGTGTGTGTGCTGTGGTGTGTGTGTGGCGGGCACCTTTGGGAGAAGCGGGGCAGCAAGCCTGAGCAGCACAGCCAAGCGGGCCGGGTAGGCAGCCACCGCCAACTCCAAACCCTGTAGGTTTCCAGCCCCGAATTTCCTCCATTTGCAGCAAACGGGACAGGAAGTCTATCTGTTCCTCTGACCCCCGGGCAGACTTCTGGCAGCGCACGTCAGGTGTGACCGCCACTCCCACACTCCGGGTGGAGGAGGAGGGCGGGAAGCGTTTTGAGCGGAAGCGGTGCCTTCTTGGAGCTCAGCCGGCCGGAGCTCCCTCCACGAGTAACTTGCTCAGTCCCAAAACTCTGGAATGAGGGCCGGGAGTGCAGAGGCAGGGAACCTCTGGGTCTGCCCAGGTGTGGGCGTGGAGGGCTGGAAACAGCCTGCAGGGCAGGGCAGGGCAGGGCAGGGGCCGGACACGGGGTGTGGCCTGCTAGCTGCCTCTGAGGGACTGTGGCCAGGTACCATCGTGGACAGCTGAGACCGTGTGCCCCCTGCCGCACCTCCCCCTAGATGTGGGTGGCCTGGGGGGAGGGGTCCGCACACCACGATTCCCCGGCCACCCAGGGAGAGGGTCGTGCCTACAGCAAGCCGGCTCTCTGTTCCTAATGGACGCACAGGGGTCACGTGCAGGGTCGAGATCTGACCAGATCGGCCGCCACGGCTGCCACTCGCTCCCGGGAGCCACGGGCAGTGGCCTGGGATGCTCAGCCGCGATGCCACCAGCCCTGGTGGCTTGACCGTTACAGACAGAAGTGCGTGGTGCAAGGGCAAAGCCGTCAAGGCGTGTCAGCACTGTCAGCGGCCCCCGCCGCGGTCTCCCCAAAACCAAACCGTCCAGGCGGGCAGGCCGGCTCTCCCACCCCAGACCGTATATAGATCAGAATCGGCGCGTGTTTGCTCCTTAAGACCACACACGCAGCCTCGGTGAGAGAGGAGGGGGCACGGCCCCTGGGCTCCTTCTCGGCCGGTGCCCCCAACCGCCCCCCCACCCCACGAGGACCGCGGTTCACAGTCACATGTCCACCACGGCCCTGACCTCTGGCTTGGCGTGCCGAGGGGCCGGGGGATGGCAGCGAGGAAAGGAAAGCACCTTGAAGGAGCAAGGAAAAGGGCAGGAAGGTAGTTTCATATTTTAAAACGCAGGTTACGCCCCAACCTGCCGGCCTGGCTCAAATTAAACGTCCCCCGGGAGGTGGGAAGCTGCGGGTGGGCGCGTCGACTTGCCCTGCGGAAGGCGACGCTAACGTCGGCCCCGCCAGGCCTGTCAGGCGGCGCGGCGAGTCTGCTCCCCGGGACACGTGACCGGAAGACAAACGTGCGCGCGTCCGCGAATGCGCAGGCGCGCCCGGCTCCTGCGGCCGCAAGGTGGAGGCCGACCGACGGTCCCCAGGGAGCACAAGGGGCAGGGAGCGTGGGCCGGTGTCCTCGGCGGAGCGGCCCAAGGCCGTGAAGACGTACTCGAGCCCTGCCACGGGCGCATCTCAGTGGTGAGGAGCCCAGAAGCCGCTGCCCACGGGACGTTCCCAGCAGGTGGAAGCCTCCAGGACGCGGGGGGCCGGGAGAGCCGCCGACTTCGCGGGAGCGGGGCTGCGGATGGGAAGGGGCTTCTGGGGCGCCCGCGCCGCCGTCCTCCCTGATGAGGGCGGGGGCGTTCCCGGTGGTCCACACGTAGGACCGGACACCTTTCCGTGTGTGCTTCGCGCAGAACAGTGGGGCGCCGCGCATTGCGTAGCAATAGATGTGTGCACCGGACGGTAGGAGGGAGAACGGCGGGCTGGCTGCGGGGACCCGAGGCCCGATCCACACCGTACTCGCTCTGCAAAGTGAGGGGTATAGGAGGTCTCCTCGGTGAGAGCGTGGGCCTCTCCAAAATGCTGTGGGTCCTCGCCCCGCAAAATGTACGTATGATGTTCTGCAAGCAAACTGTGGGGTCTCGTGGCCCATCCAGTGACGCCCAAAGGGGCCCACAGATCCCAGGCTAAGGAGCTCGACCCGGGGTGACTGGGGGTGCCGGGGTTAGGGAGCAGGTTCCGGAGCCCGACACCCTGAATCTTGGCCCCATCACCTTCTAGCTGAGGGGTTCTGGGGGCGGGGCTTGCTGTGGACGCTTCAGTGTCCTTGTCTGTAGGATGGCGGTAGCGAAGCTCGTGGGGGGAACAGGTCCCCCTGGGGCTGGGAGGACGTACGTCCCAGGAGGGCCTGCTCTTCTGCCCCAGGCTCATCTCCTCGTGCCAATAAGAGAGTATTTGTAGCGATAATAAAAAAGCCCCGTGGATTAACTATGTTCCTCCCTCCAATATTAGGGCTCTACAGGTCAGAGCCAGGCAGGACTCCTTCCTCTCCTCAGGAGCACCAGGACCCCCTGGCTCCCCAGCTGCCCCTAGGCCCTGAGCCCCTCCATCTGAGGGTGGCTGGGTCTGAGAAGGGGGTCGCATCCAGTCAGCTGGCCCACTGTTGAAAGGAACCGGCCCCCCAGGTGTTATGGTAACTATCACCTGTGCTGCACGTCTGTAACATAGAGAACAGCAGGTGGTCTCCATTGAGGGCTCCCTGTGCTCAGAGTTGCATTGAACCCTTCAAAGCACCTTCCAAGTCAGGGACCATTTATGTCCGTTTTACAGAGAAGGAAATTGAGGCTTAAGGGAAGCACGTTAGTGGTTGCTGAGGTTGGGATTTGACCCAGGCAGCACTGGTAGTCCTCTCCACTGTCACACAACACCCCCTTGATGCAGGTACGGGACCGTTTTCTTCATTCCTCACTTGGCAAAAGAAGTGCATAAACTGACTACGACATTTATAAAAAAAAAAAAAAAATGACATGAACCCAAGTCTAATCATCAGCAAACACCAGAAAAATCCTGCTAGAGGCACATTGTACAACATACCTGACCAGTATTCCTCAAAACTGTCAAGGTCACCTAAAACAAGGAAAGTTTGAGTAACTGTCCCAGCCAAGAGGACCCTAAGGAGACATTGATAACTGTCATGTGATCCTGGATGGGATCCTGGAACAGAAAAACAAAAACAAAACACTACATGAAAACCAAGAAAATATGAATAAAGTATGGACTTTAATTAACAATGATGTAATAGTACATCAATATTGGTTCATTGATTGTAGCAAATGTACTATACTAATGCAAGATGTTAACAATAGGGAAACGGTATGAGTGTAAGGGAACTCTGCACTATCTTCTCAATTTTTCTGTAAATCTAAAACTATTCTAAGAAATAGTCTATTAAAAAGAATAAGATGATTGGCTATCTAGAAGGATGGATGAATGGACAGAAGGATGACAGGATGGATGGATGGATGGATGGATGGGTGGGTGGGTGGATGGGTGGGTGGGTGGATGGATAGATGGATGGATGGATGGATGGATGGATGGATGGATGGATGGATAAATGGGTGGCTGGATGGGTATGTGGATGGATGGATGGATGGATGGATGGATGGATGGATGGATGATTGGGTGGATGGATGGGTAAGTGGATGGGTGGATGGATGGATGGATTGGTGGGTGGGTGGATGGATGGATAGATTGGTGGGTGGATGGATGGATGGATTGGTGGGTGGATGGATGGATGGGTGGATGGATAACTGGGTGGATGGATGGATAACTGGGTGGATGGATGGGTATGTGGATGGATGGATGGTTGGATGGATGATGGATAGATGGATCGATGGATGATTGGGTGGATGGATGGGTAAGTGGATGGATGGATGGATGGATGGATGGATGGATTGGTGGGTGGGTGGATGGATTGGTGGGTGGATGGATGGATAACTGGGTGGATGGATGGATAAGTGGATGGATGGTTGGATGGGTGGGTGGGTGGATGGACGGGTAAGTGGATGGATGGGATGATGGATGGATAGATGGGTAGACGGAAGGAAAGAAGGAAGGGAGGATGGAAGGTAAAGTGATAAAGAATCACAGAACATTGACAATGGCAGAATGTCAGTGATGAATATATGCATTTCACAATGGGTAACTTTCCTGTATGTTTGGAATTTCTTCTAATATAATGCTGGGAGGATAAAAATGATCAGAGGCTAATTGATGCATGCAACTCTCACCATTTGGTCTCCTTATTCCTTTGCACTTTGCACTACTCTGCTGGTGATGAGGGTAAGGGTGGCTCCATATTAAATATTTAAATGAATATTTAATGTTCATGAACACTTCATCACCGTGCCACTGCCTGAAACTGGTGCCTCTGGAATAATGCAGTGTGGTCCCCTTTTACTTCCAAAGTGGATCCAAATTTTGACAGGACAGGCATCAAAGGCTATGAATGCCAGGGTAAACTGGGGACTAAAGAATGGAGACAGGGGCCCTAGAAAATCACCATTGAAGACCTCACAACATACAGTCGGGGCCCCTGGATGGAATTGGGTTTTTTTCGAGTATGTTCCAGTCACCTCCTGCTCACGCAAGGAGGACAATCTCACACTGGGGACTGAAGAATCTGTCAACGCGTTGGAAAAGTGTAACAAAGAGGGAAATGTGCATCTGGTGACGGATGGACAGCACTGGGCATGTTGCTGCTACCGGGGCGGCCCCTCCTCCGCCTGATTGAGCATGGGATGCACAAACAACCCCAAATGCTTCCAATCTGGTCCTTGAGGAGAAAGGATATTTGTGGTAACGGAGAAATTTGCCACCCAGTGCTGTTGCTTTGGTGTCGTGTTTCTGTGGTCGCAAGTTATTCATCCAAAATTGGTCTCTGCTAGGAAACAAGAAAAATATTCCATACTATAAAATGAGATTTGAAGTGATCTTCCTTCCCGAGGTTGATATTTGGGGGGAATGAAAAGAAAAAAAAAACAATCAAAGGAAGAAAAGGAAATGTATTGGGTTGAAGAAATCCTCCTGCCTTTGAAAGGTGTTTCTCATATTCTGACCCTGGGCTTTCTTTTCCTGGAGCCAGGGTGATCTTCCCGCCATACCTTGGAAGGTCTCCAATCTTCTCCACATGGATGTCGGGGCGCATTCTCAAAGGGCTAAGATTTAGGGTGCACCCACATGTGGACCCCAATTCAGACCACCATAAACACACCATGGAACCCCAGTAAGATGGCTGAACTCCCCAGACTTGTCTTCTCTACCCTCCAGTTTCCATTTTAAAGGAAAGATGTTTCTCAATCAGCCTCTGGTCCAGTCCCTGGAAAGTCTGGATGCGTGCAGTGGCAGCACTTGCCAGAAGGGCAGAACGTGGGGTATCTGGCTGAGATCTCCTGCCCACACCCACCCCAGGCTGTCCATCTGCAGGATGGGCGGCTGGCCCAGCCACTTCCAATGTGGGAAGCTACGGCCCCTGGGGGAGCTGATCAGCCCCAGCCCCAGGGCTTCTAGCCCCACCTAGTCCCATGCAGATCTTCTGGAGGTGCTCAAACTGGGGGTCCAATCCTAGTCCTTCAGCGTGACCAGTCGCATTGCTTGAATCTTGCAAAATGGCACCGTGATAATGCCCACCTCTGGGATTTTGTGGGGGAACGACTGAGCCGACCCATGCAAAGTGCTTACCATGGCACCAGACCAAAGCAATCGCTCAGCAAATGGTCCCCATAATTATGAGACAGATCCAATTCTGGAAAGGTCTGGTCTCTCTTCCCAGGTCTCAGGCCTTGCCTGCCTGCAGCTGACAGGTAAAGGAGCTGTGTTTGAAATCAGGGAGCCTGGGCTCTCGGCTTTCTGCAGGAGTGATGGGCAAGTACGGCTGGGCACTGAGCTGCCGCCGATGAAGCCGCCTTACCTGACTTGGAGATGCCTTGGTTAGCCTGCTGGTCTTCCAGATGTCCCCCACCTTGGGGACAGGTGCAGGCCAGGGAGGAACCATGCACACTGCTTTTCCTGATCAGTTCCCTGATGTGACGTTTAGATGCACTAAGGTTGCCCTCTGTATGTGCTCACAAGGTGAGCAGAGATGGATAGGTCCGCACGACTCCTCACCGTTCCCTCAACGTCACATGCAGCCTGTGTCTCTGGACTAACAAGCATTACAATGTGGTCAGCTTTGCTTCCTGTTGTTGCTTCTGATGATGGGCGTTTTGGGAAAAGGACAGAGATTTTGAACCAATAGAGAAGGGACTGGAACTTGCTGGGACAGGTGCCCTAGCCCCACAAAGCCCTGCTTTGCAGCGACATGGGGCTGTGGGCTGATAACCGACTAGCTCAGTTGGAGAGGATGAAGCCACTCAGCGTGGATGTGGGATCTCTCTGGGAAGTGGTCACGAGGATAGAGAGAGCATGTTTCCTCATCACTGATGCCCTTACAAATATCTCTCCACCTGTCGCTCGCACTGCGGACCCTTTGCTTAGGGAACTTGGGACCTGTGGACAGAGCCAAAGCCCAACTAGTGATAGGGATTCCTAGAACTAGTCGACTCTGTGCCATTTATTGCTTTACCCATCCATTCACTCATTCAGCAAACATGCCATGTTATCTCCTCTGGGTCAGGTTTGTTCCAAGATAGTGGGTACTGAAATGCCTCTGCATCCCCAAAGCCCAGACCACCAGTGCTTGGCACCTGGTAGGAATATATTTTTGAGGAATGGATGGATAGATGGATGAATAGACGGATGGATGGATGGATGGATGGATGGATGGATGGATAGATGGGTGGGTGGATGGATGGATGGATGGATGGGTGGGTGGATGGATGGATGGACGGACAGACGGACAGATGGATGGATGGATGGATGGATGGATGGATGGATGGATGGATGGATAGATGGGTGGGTGGATGGATGGATGGATGGGTGGGTGGATGGAGAAGAGGATGGATGGATGGATGGACAGACAGGTGGATGGATGGATAGATGGATGGATGGATGGATGGATGGATGGATGGATGGACAGACAGGTGGATGGATGGGTGGGAAGATAGGTCACCTTCACCCTCCAGGAAGGTAATCTTTACTGTGTCCCCATAAAATCCAAGCAACAATCTCTGTCTTTTTATCTTTTTGTTTCTGGAAAGAAGTGGACAGACCACCCAGATGCACAGACCCAGCCTCTCATTCTTACATCCTCTTATATCCTACATTGACTGGGCACCTACCATGTGTTCAGCATCATGCTGGGTCCCCAGGGTCAAGACTACAAAGGAATATGGTGGTAGGTAGGCCTTTATCAGAGGGTAGGGATCTTCTGTTCCCATGGCCCTGCCCAGGTGAGGAATCTGAGATCAGAAAAGTTAGGGACTCAGTCAAGGACACCCTCTGTGCTGCCCTGAGAGGCCAGTGTCTGCTCTGGCTGGAGCTCTGAGGTGCCCATGCTGACAAGAGCAGCATAAGGGAAGATGGAGTGTAACTGTGGACAGGCTCCAACCACCTGGATTTGGAGGGAGGAGCGGTGTGAGGGCTGAAGCGCCCAGGGATGGCTCCGAGGGCAATGGGGCTAGTAGACAGCAGGCAGTACCTCCGGTGCCATGGGCTCCCAAGAGCAGAGAAGCGGAGAAGGAGTGACCAGCCTTGGTCAGACCAGCAGCTGAGCCCCCTCAGACCCAATCAGTCACTGGGACCACCAGGACCCAGCCTATATTCCTCCCATCCCCGGCCCCAACAACCACCTCGATGACCGTAATAATGGTGGATAGACTTGACCCTGACTATGTGGGGGCCAGTGAGCTGAGAGTCCATTTCACTGTTGTGTTTGACTCTGCTGAGGGAGGGCCACTAGGGCATCCCCATCCTACAGGTTAGGGACTGAAGCGTGCAGTGGTCAGAAGGTTTGCCCCATGTCACACACTAGAATCGGCACCTGTGACAGCTGTCCTCATGACTTCTGTCCACGGCCATCTCTAGGAACAGCTCCTGCTTGTTGTCCTGGGCTGGGGGGGGGGGGTGTCTATAAGGAAGGGTTCCTTGGGGAAGCTGAGACCCTTGCCCCTGAGTGCAGCCACTGAGTGGTGGTCCTGAGCTTGGATCCCTGTAGACTGAATTGCCCCTGCCCTGTGCCGCCTCCTGGTAGCCGCGATCCTGGGCCTGATTCCAGCTTACTTCCTTTGAGCCTCAGTTTCCCCGTCTGCAAAAGGAGTGGGTTCATTGACAGCAGTGGTTCTCACTCCACGGTGGCATTGCCCCCAGGAGCATTGGCATGGCACGGTGGGGGCGTGGGGGAGCGTGGAATGCTGCACAGGACGCCCCAGCAAAGACAGATCTGGCCCCAGTGTCATCGGTGCCGAGGAGGAGAAGTCCTGACCCAGCGGGCGTCAAGCTTCCAGAAACTAAGTAAATGCCAAAGTTCATGAGAAGTGGAATTCTCCTTCAGGATCTTGAAAAGAAAAAAAAAAAACAAAACCTCTCTCCTTTTCCCAACGCGGGCCCCAGGAAACCCACTCGCCAGCCTCGCACACAGACCCTTGCAAAGCTGCAGTGAGTGCTTGGAGGGTGATTCCGATCCAGACAGGAAAGCGGTTAATTCCCCAGAGCGCACCCCGAGTTTCTGACTATTGAACATCTGCACACGCTCGCGACTCCACTCTTCCTGCCGCTCAGCGCCGGGGCAACGACTCCCTTCTTTCATTTTGTTTTCCCCTCCCGGCTGCCCTCAGATGGAAACCTGGTGAACTCTGGCTCCGGCTGCAAGAGCATATTTCTAGAAGGCTGCACGAGCTTCCTTACATATATCGCAGTTCCTGAGGGTGATGTATCACGTTACTAATTCCCTTAATTGCATGTCTGGGCTAAAAACAGACTTTCTTAGTTTTCCTAAGAAGTTACATTCTTAATGACATTAAAACACTGTGGTAAATGAAGCTAAATGTTAACTGATGGACTTAAATCATGAATCATGATTCATGTGTTTACCTAAACTTGTTTATCCTTCTTGGTCACTCGTTTTGTAGGTTTTGCCAAAACTGAGAGAGGGATCGTGGTGTCAGATTCAGTATCTGGAAATAACTCAAGAATTCTTGTTTTCTTTCGATTTTTAGCCCCGGCCTGAGTGGATGCTGCAATCATGTAGTAATCAAAGAATTAGAGAGCAAAAAGGCTGCAGGCTGATTCATTTCCCTGGATTTTTGCAGAGGATGGGAGGGCGGCAAAGCTGTAGGGAGAGATGACGTTTTTCCCCTGAGGATGAAGAACTTAAAACTTGCGTTGTTTGGTTCTTTCCAGTTCAATTTTGAAAAAAATGGAAAACGAAGATAGATGGGCGATTTATCGTAAGAGGCAACAGCCACAGAGCACCCACTAGACGCCAGAGGCCCTTCTAAACACGCCGTATTAGTTCAGAGTTCTTCCCACAGACCCAGAAAGCCAAAGCAGCACCCGTCCCAGCTGCTGGGATCCAGTCAAGCCAGGCGCCTTCTCCAAGACCACATGGCTGGGCAGGGGAGACTCTCGATTGGAACCCCAGGAGGCTGGTGCCTGCTTCCTGCCCGGGGATCAAGCTGTGAGGTTCCAAAATCACATGCTTTCTTGGGAATGGAAATAATCCACAACTGAAACTCATCTGTAACGAGCATTATCGCTTGTAAATCCCTCTCCACCAGATAAGTTGTCACGTTGACTTCATGATTTTTTTTTTTTTCCTCTCTGTGGGTTGAAAGTGCTATATTTTGGTCTGTCTCCATTTCTCTCTGTCTCTGCCTCTCTCTCCTGGTCAGCCACATTTTATTTGTAGATAATTTATTTTTTTTAGTAAATAATGCATCGTCAAAATTATCCAACAGGACACTTCAGACCTGGGCATTTGATTCTTTGTACATTTTGTCAAAAAAGAAAGCCCATAGACAAATACTGGGCTCTAGCGAATTGATATTCATGCAAAAGAAACTGGGAGGAAGCACGCTAATATCTGCAGTTTACTTTGAAAGGAGGGATGGACGGACGGATGGATGGATAGATGGATGGAGAGATGGATGGTTGGATGGATGGATGGATGGATGGATGGATGGATGGATGGAGAGATGGATGGTTGGACGGATGGATGGATGAATAGATGGATGGATGGACGGACAGACGGACGGACGGACGGACGGACGGATGGATGGATGGATGGATAGATGGATGGAGAGATAGATGGATGGTTGGATGGATGGATGGATGGATGGATGGATGGTTGGATGGATAGATGGATGGAGGGACAGATGGGTGGATGGATGGATGGACGAACAGATGGACGGATGGATGGACGGACGGACGGACGGATGGAAGGATGGATGCATGGATAGATGGTTGGATGGATGGATGGGAAACCAAGCACAGCAACATACTGACTTCAGAGCTGAGAGGGTAGGCACATCGATGTTCACTGTACAACTCTTCAACCTTTATGCATGTTTCCAAATTTTCATCAAAAACATTGAAAAAAAGAGGGGTGCCTAGGTGCTTGGTTCAGCCTCCAACTTCAGCTCAGGTCATGATCTCACAGTTTGTGAGTTCGAGCCCTGCATTGGGCTCTGCGCTGACAGCGTGGCGCCTACACGGGATCCTCTCTCTCCTTCTCTCTCTGCCCTTCCTGCTCTCTCACTCTCTCCCTTAAAATAAATAAACTTAAAAACATAAAGAGTATTGAAAAAATAGAGAACGAATATTCTTGACAGAAATTCAAAAGCCACATGTTAATAGTAAGTGTTCCGCCACTTGACCCTGCCCTCAGTCTCTCAGTGTCTCTGGCCCCTGTGGTTCTGCGTACCCTTCCAGGGGCTTTCAATGCCTATCTCCGCCCATGTGCTCTCTTTCTGCCGATGGTGATGATAAAGTAATAATAACTAATGATTGTACAGCCCGTGCTCTGTGAAAGCCTTCTACACATATTGATTTGCGAAACCTTCTCCAGAGCCCTGCAGGGTGGGTGCCGTTATCCCCACTTTACAGCTGGACAAAGTGAGGCAAAGAAGGTTAAACAAGGTGCCTGACACCACCCAGCTCATGGGGGAAGGCGGGGGACGGGGGGGGGAAGCAGACGGCATGCAGACTCTTCCACACTCAGAGGCCCCCACTGAGCGACGTGTCCCAGGGATCACTGCCTTTGTGAATCCGCCTCTTTATTCTGAAGGCTGCACCCGTCCTTTTCGGGATAGACCCCAGTTCACTGACTCACCCCCCGTGCACGAACGTCTAGGTTGCGTCCAGGCTTCTGCTCCCGCCCCCAGTGCCTGCAGGCTTCTGAAAGTGCACGCGCCCTCTCATGGTGGGGCAAACCCCCAAAGAGTGGAATTGCAGGGTCCCGGAGAAAGTGCATGCGAAATTTTGGTAGTGACCGTCATATGTCTTTCCAAACAGCTTGTCCTGCATCTGCTGCAGCCAGCTACATGTGAGAGCCCCTGACCCTCACTCTAGCACACACACTGCTCATTTAGTCCACGGCAAAGCACTGCGCCCAGCTGAACGGTGCCCCCCCCCCAGGTTGTGTAGGGCGCAGCATGTGTGGTCACACCTAGCGCCCTGAGATACTGGAGAAACAGCCTCATTGTGGTTAGAATTTGGTTTTCCTTCACTGAAGATGAGCTAAAGCATTGTTTTATAGATTGAGACTCCTTTCTACGGCCTTTCCTTTAACTAAAACACTTTCACCCCCAAATTGTGGCTGTAGGTGTTGGTTGACACACAGGCTTATCCCTCTCCCCCAGTGTGCTCCCAGAAGGTAGATGAGAAAACATTTATTTTACTGCTCCGAAGGAAGAAACAAACCATAAAAGGAGACAGGGAATATGACAAAGAAAAGAAACCTGGGCTGTGGGAGCCTGCGAGATCCCTGGGCCAAATCACCCATTTGAATCTCATTCCGGTCAAACCCCATTCCAACATTTTCCAAGAGGCTGAGAAAGGAAATCTGCTGGGAGCGGAGGGAGGGAAACGCCCAGGGGGTGTGTGCTTGCCCGTGTGTGCGTGCGTGCGTGCGTGAGTGCACACGGACTCCGTGTGTGTTTCAGACGTGGACTTATGAGGACAAAGAATAAGTAAGAGGAAAGAAAGGAAGAAAATAAAACACAAACCTTGTGTTCAGGTGGGCAGCGTGCCGGGAAACCCTGCAAGGGGATCTCAGAGTTATCGTGAGGGTCTTTGCCGCTGTGTCCTGAATATCTAGAACATTCCGACCCAGGGTGCTCTCAGAGAGGAAGTGGTGGGTTCTCTTGTGCCCTGCACTCCCCGTGCCCTCTGACTAATTCACTGGTATTTATGAGAAGAACACAGCTTAGCGGTCTTTTTCTGATCTAACGCATTTGGAACGTAACTTAGGACAGTATTCCGTGTTTTCTTGCGAAACCGTTCCCGGGTCCCCGTGCCCTGAAAGTTCGCCGTTCTTGGGGACTCTCGGGCAGCTCCTGAGCCCGCCTGTCAGGGAGGGACGGTCCGCAGGTCTGGGGTAGGAAAACCAGTCTCGTTTCGGTCTTAGGTTTTTTTTTTTTTTTTTTAATTGTGATGAAATTGCAAACTTACATCCTGAGACTAAAATTAAATGGAGGGAAGGTCTGACGTCGTGGGTGGTCTTCCTCAGGCGCTTGGAAGGAGGGGTGGGGTGGAGCGGGAGAGTGCGTTTAGCAACGTTTCCAATAGGGTAATGACAGCAATAATGATAGCTGTCCCACTTGGGAAGGGGAAATCACACAAGCCTACACGGCGACAAAAATAAACAAGCATGCAACGCTGGCCAAGGGGCCCGGGGTCCGTTCTGAACTTGAAAAACATCAAAGCGAAGCCAGCTATCAGGCCGGCCAGGCTCCAGGCTCCGCCGCGTCCTGCCCGGCACTTTTTATCGGCCTTGGACGGGCTCGGAGGACGGCCGCCCGGCACAGCTGTGGGAAGGACGACCCGCAGACGGAGGGGAAGACGCCGAGGTTGCACAGGGGGGCCCGGGACCCCCTGCATCCAGATGCCCCCGGGGCCTCAAGACCCCGAGCGTGAGCCCAGCCCTGAGCCCCTCTTCCCCGTCCGCGCAAACGGGGGGTCCTGAGGACGAAACGCACCCGATGCTCAGCCGGTAAAGGCGTTTGAGTCTCTGTCACGTGCCAGGCATGGTTCGGGCAGTGGGAGGAAAGTTGTCACAAAATAAGGTCTTAAGAGGCTCTTGAAGAAATCAGGTTAGAATACAAATTCCAGAGAAATCAGATTAACAGCTTCCTGGTGCTGAGGGAAACGTGCCGTGCCACGACCGCGTGCGGAGGCGGCACGACCCACGTCATGCACACCCGTGAGCTCACACGCGCGCACGACCACAGGTAGATCTGACAGAGATGTGAGTGACCAGGTGGGTGGTGTCAGCACTGAGATGCCGCTGGCACCTTCGTACGGCCGTTTTGCGAAACGTTACCCCTGGGGGATCCACCTCCCTGGACCCTCTCGTACGACTAGGGGCGACTCTGCCATGATCTCAGCAGGAATTCCAGGAAAAGGAAGACGAAGCCCCTGGGCTCCCCGAGCCCGTGTTCCAGCGGGGAGTGTCTCCTCCGAGGTGTAAGCTGGGCTCGGAACCCCACCTTCCAGTAGGCGTCAGGTGCGTGGACAGCGGGTAACCGGTAATAGCCCGGTTAGGGACACGGGATCAGTCCGGGTCTCGCTGGGCTGGAAATAAACAGCCGCTCGAACTGGGTTTTAAATTGAAGGGGTTTGGGGGCACCTGGCTGGCTCAGTCGGTGAAGCACCCGACTCTTGATTTCGGCTCAGGTCACGATCTCACGATTCATGGGTTTGAGCCCCACGTCGGGCTCTATGCTGACAGCGCGAAGCCTGCTTGGGATTCTCTCTGGCTGTCTGTCTCAAAATAAACAAACAAACTTAAACAAAAAATAAATTGAAGGGGCTTTAACAACAGCAACATTTGCAAGGTGTGGGCAAGGTCTGCGGACCTGGGGGAGGGATGGGAGGCAGCAGCAGGGGACTGTAGGGATGAGGGGACACAGGTGACATCATGGCAGGGTGTCCACATGGAGAGGACCCCGACGGGAGCTGTGACCGCAGGTAGGGGACACCGCCCGCCAGGTGGAGGTGGCCCAGCGGGGAGGGAGCAGAGAGCACCCAGCCTCCCTCCCCTCACTGTCCTGTGGTCCACGGAGCCCCCGCTGCCAGCGCCAGCCGGGAGCACAGGCCAGGATGGGACGATGGAGTCCAGGCAGGTCGGCCGCCAAGGAAGGGAGGACCGAATCGGGAGGGGCGCGAAGAAGATGGTCGGCAGGACACCCATCCATCAGGATGATCTAAATTAAGACGCAGAGACCGGCGTGGGCATCTACTTGAGCATCGCATCCTGGGGCCCCAGTGAGGGGGAGCACGCTGGGCAGCTGGGAAGGCAAGGGCTTGGGGCGCTCGCGGTGGGGGTGAGGGTCTCCGGGTGTGAGTCAGAGGAGCGGACCCCTCCCGGGAGTCATCGGGCTGCCTGCGGCTGAGGTCCGGGCTTTGCTGGCAGTTTGCTGCCCCACTGGTCACTTTGAGGACCAGAGCAATGCTTCTCGCTCCCTGGGGCCCCGAGGCTCCGGTTGCCGCTGTAAAGGCACTGGGGCCACGGCCGTGAGCAGCGCGCACACACACAGAGCCTCGCCCGGCGTACAGCAGGCGGGGGAGAGCTCACGAAGCTGGCACAGAACAAAGCAGAGAGGAAGTTGGAGGGAGCTGCCAAAAATAATTGCCACCAACCAGGTGATTAGAGCAACAACAACTTATCCTCTCCCAGTTTGGGCGGCCAGAAGGCCCCAGTTCGTTCACGGTGTCACAGGGCCTCGCTCCAAAGGCTGGAGGGGAGGATCCTTCCCGCCTCTTCCAGGTCTTAGGGGCCCAGGCGTCCCTCAGCTTGTGACCGAGTCCCTCCTCTTCTGTCCCTGTCCTCCACAGCCTCTCCTCCCCTCTGGTCTAGGGAGAGGATTCAGGATGGTCTCCTCCGCAATTCTTAACCTAATCACATCTGCAAAGACCCTTTCTCCAAACAAGGCCCCATCCACCGGGTGCAGGGATTAGGATGTAGACATACTTTGGGGGACCATCCAGCAGCCCCCCCCACCACCACCACCACCACGGTGGTTATAGGGAATGGGGAGCTTGGAGGAGCGGAGGAGGGAGAGAGACCATCTGGGCAGGGAGAGGCGAGGGGAGGCATCGGTGAGGTGCACCGCCATCAGCCCTGTGAAGGAGCAAACCCTGAGGCCGGGGGCCAGGGCCCAGGTGAGGTGCTGCCCTCGGTCCTGTCCTCGGTCCTGCCCTCGGTCCTGTCCCCGCCTCTCACGGCCTCTCAGCCTTCTGCCCCGTTTTGCACCGTGGCTGGTTTTGATTGTCTACGCTGTGTTTACTCGTCGGATTGATTACCTCGTGTTGTATAACCTGGGCCGCCACAAGCCGCCATCTGTATTTTACAACATCCAGAAAGCCCAGGCCGGCCTCAGGTGTTGAGTCGGGAGCCTGGGTCTGTGGGAGGAAGAACTTTGCAGGCAGGGCTGCATAACCCCGGGGGCCCAGGGCCGAAAGGAAGCACCAGGCCCCTCCCCGCTCAACAGTGATGAATTTCAAGACAGTGACACTGGGCGTTAAACCCAGCGGGACTCTTGCGACAGGGACGCCCGCTGAGTGGCAAAGGGTTAGAGAATCACCCGAGTTGATCCAAAAACAAACACAAAACCCAGACTGATCCCGGGTCCCACCCAGACCAGTGAGATCAGAACGTCCGGGTAGCAGCATGTCTTAAGGCTCCCGGGGTCTCTTCCTCAAAGGGAACCCATCGTCTCCCACAAAGGCCTGCTTCTCCCTGGGAGGCAGGCTCACCGGCCACTGTGTGCGTGCTGGAGGTGGAACTCTGGCCACACACCTCGGTGCCCTGGGGACAGCCAGGGCTGGGAGCTCAGGGGGCAGGTGAGGGCGTTGCAGCGGTTAACGGAGGTGACCTTCTTCAGACGCGCCCGCTCCTGACGGCTCCCGGGGGGCCCTGTCAGTGTTGGCTGTCCTTACCAGGCACCCTGGGCCAGCACAGCGCCCGCACGGCACGGTGTCCTGCAAATTCTTGTGAGCGTACAAGTCCTGGGTACGAGAAGGGAGGAACGCCGTTGTCCGAGGCGTGCGGCATCCCTGGGGTCTTTTCCTGGCTCCCCATTTGGGCTTCCTGCTGACAGCAAGGACCAGCTGGAGCCTTTGCCTAAACTAAACAGCCCCCTCTCCAGCTCCCACCCCACGACATATACCCTACACACACACAGCCTACACACACACACACACACACGTTCATTTTCTTGGCTGTTCACACTTCTCCTTTTACAGTTCCTCCAGTCCTGATCCTAAGACCCCCTTGATTTTGCTCCGGGCCCAAAGCAGAGCACTGAAGGCACACACCTTCTCTTGCTGCAGTGGGTCAGCGGTGGCTGAGGGTCAGTTCAACACTGGGCTCCCACCAAGCTGGGACCCCCAGGGAGGCACAGAAGAGTCAGACATATGGATGGAGTCCACCCTGCCAGGAGCCAGAAATGTGATTTAGAGGAAGGGGCCATGGTCTGTGGAGTCAAGGAGAAGGGGCGTGTGGTCTAGAGGTAGACGGTCTGGCTTCAGAACCCGGGCACCATCGTTCACCGGGAGCGTGAACCCGGGCAGTTACT
Organism: Lynx canadensis; assembly: GCF_007474595.2. Taxonomy (NCBI): domain Eukaryota; kingdom Metazoa; phylum Chordata; class Mammalia; order Carnivora; family Felidae; genus Lynx; species Lynx canadensis. The sequence goes on from NC_044317.1 coordinate 3,158,624, forward strand.
TAACCCTTGCTATGCGTGGCTTCCTCATCTGTAACCTGGGGACGGTGCGAGTGCCTTCCTGTCTGTGGGTGTCGGGAGGACGGGATTAACGTTGATATTAATAAAGATGGACAGGGGTGCCTGGGTGGCTCGGCTGCTTACGTGTCCGACTTCGGGTCAGGTCACGATCTCACGGTCCGTGGGTTCGAGCCCCGCGTCCGGCTCTGTGCTGACGGCTCAGAGCCTGGAGCCTGCTTCGGATTCTGTGTTTCCTTCTCTCTCTGCTCCTACCCCGCTCATGCTCTGCCTTACTCTGTGTCTCAAAAATAAATAAATGTCATAAAAAAATTTTTAATAAAAATTAAAAAATAATAAAGATGCACAGGTCCAGGAATTTAGTAGATGTTCAGCAAAGCTTTTCCGGGCCCCTGAAGTTGCTTACGGTCTAATAGGAACAGGATGCCCACGGAGGACCGAGTAAGTTGGGGTGAATCTAGGGGAAGGGTCGGGTGGGGATTTCAGACACTCGGCGTCATGGAACCTCAGAGAAACCAGAGCCCCCCTTCTCACCCCAACTGTGGTCAGTGATTCCTTTTCCCTTTACCACCCTGAAAGCGGAATTAGATTACAATTCCAATATATCGCGTTTATTTTTGAAAATTTACATATTCCTCAACTAACGCCGTTTGTTACAGGAAAATTGGAACATACAGATAAAAAAAAAAAAAAAAGGAGGCCAAAAACCCACCGTGTTCCACCAGCCGGAGATGACAGTGAACATTTTGGTCGATGTCCATCCAGGTTTTCTTACTTAAAACACAGAAATGGGATCGCCGGCCTTCTCACCCACTCACCTGGCTTCCGCCCTCCCCCGGTCACTGACCACCACCCCCCCTCCTTGTCCAGGTCACCAGTTACCTCGAGGTGACGATTTCTGCGGCCACTTGGCAGATTGCACAGCGACCCTATTGTGATGACACTGCAGTGAGCATCCTTCTCGCTAAAATTTGCATCTTCTTTATATGCAAACAGATTTTTAAGTTAACCCCGCCCCCAAACGTATCAAACCCTAAAGCTGTGGAACTAGCAAGGACCTACCTGATCCCCACCTCTGCACCGTCTCCCCCCTCGGGAAGCCAGTGCCCCATCAGGACAGACTGGTGATATGGCAGACAGCACCCCCCCACCCCCCACCCCCGGGTGGGACTCCTCTTGCCCAGGCAATAGGATGGTTCTAGACACACACTGTACAGCCACACGTGGCTACTGAGCCCTGGCAGTGTGGCTGGTCTGAACTGAGATGTGCTGCCGTATTTTGAAGAGTTAGTATAAAGGAATTTTAAATATCTCCCATCTTCACATTAATTGCAGGATAACATGTTGGATATATTGGGTTAAGGTATTTTAAAATCAGTTCCGCCTGTTTCTTTCTACATCTTTTTTAACACGGTCGCTAGAAGATTTCAAATTCCATGTGTGGCTTGAGTTATATTTGCATTGGATGCCGCTGGCCAAAACACGCCCCCTTTTCACACCCGCAAAATTGTTTATGCCTGTCAACGAACGTTGTGTTTGTTTCATTTCACCACCCTGGCAGGTGAAAATTGCTCGTCTTCGTCTTGTAGATAAAAATGGGTCCCTTGGGGCACGTGGGTGGCTCAGTTGGTTAAGCGTCGACTCTTGATTTGGGCTCAGGCCATGATCCCAGGGTTGTGGGACTGAACCCGGCTCAGCGTGGGCCCTGCTTAAGATTCTCTCTCTCTCCCCCCATCCCGTCCCCCTCCTCTGCTAGCGCTCTCTCTCTCTCTCTCTCTCTCTCTCTCTCTCTCAGATACAAAGATAAAATTGAAACAAATGTACCCCTTGGAGAGATGTGAGATTTGCCCGAGATCACAGTGTGCTGAAAAGAGCGTGCTCTAGAACCGGCCCTCCGTGCAAGGCCAGGGCGTGTGCCCCGCGCTCCTTGGAAGCCCACCTGCCTGGACTGCGGGTCCAGACTCCCATCCTGCTCGCTCTGGGCCTGCGAGGCTTTGCGCCACACTCAGCCCTGCATCCCTGAGGGAGTCTGGACTTCCGGGGGACTCGGCTCTGATCCCGTAGGCCTCAGGGAGCCAGGACAACTGGGGAGAGAGAGCTGAGCCCTCCCTGCCCTACAGCCCTGCCCTCCCTTGCCCTCCCCCTGCCCTTCCCTGTTCTGCAGCCCTGCCCTCCCCTGCCCTCCCCTGCCCTGCAGCCCTGCAGCCCTGCCCTCCCCCTCCCCTCCCCTGCCCTTCCCTGCCCTGAAGCCCTGCAGCCCTGCCCTCCCCTGCCCTCCCCCTGCCCTTCCCTGTTCTGCAGCCCTGCCCTCCCCTGCCCTCCCCTGCCCTGCAGCCCTGCAGCTGCCCCCTCCCCTTCACCACCAAGAAGAACACAGAGCGGAAGGGAGGCTGCCACACTGTCTTGCTGGGTCCTGTTCCCGCTAGGGTGACTGTTGACAGGAACACGTCACCCGAGAAGACAGATGCTGGCCTGGTCCTCAGGCCTCAGTGCCAGAGGCAGCCCTGGGAGGCCTCTTCTCTGTAAATTACTGCATTTATTTAGCCCTTGAAGGTTTTATATGGAGCCTGCTAGGCCACAGGGGTGGGGCATCCGGTCCCCCCTGACGGCCACACCATCCTCTCTGTCACAGGGACACTGGAACCAGCCTGGCTCAGACCCACCCCCTCTGGCCATTTCTGTATGTATTAGAGGCACTTGTCAGTCGTGCTCAGATGTGGTTCTAATCGTCTGTTTCGCATTATCGACGGCAACGTAGTGAGTTGGTGAAACCGCACAGGCTCAGGGGTCCCTCGGTCGGCCTCTGACGGCCCCCCACGCGCCTCCTGGATGGGACCTCACAGCTCGTCATTACGAGGCGCCACCACACGCCTGGCACGGGGCTTGGGGCAGCCAGTCAACTAGACGTAGCTGCGTCGTTTCCTCAGGGAGGAAACTGAGGCGGGAGGGGCGGAGGCATAGCCAGGAGGTGGAGGCGTCAGAACGTTAAGGGGGCTGTGGCCTGCCAAGGGTCTCAAATAGACCGCCGGCCAGGTGACAGCACGGGAGTGCCACGCTGGGATTGTTACGTGGACCAAGAAGGCAGGACGGCGCCTCGGGAAGATGCTGTCGGAATAAGCCGTTATCCCTCCCTCTGTACACAGATCGGACCCCCCCTGCCCTGCTGGTGGGAACGTGGAAGGGGCGGGGCTGTGCAAAACCGTCCGACAGCTCCTCAGAAAGTTAAATCCGGAGTGTCCGTGAGATCCGCAATCCCACTGCTGCGGACGTAACCCAAAGCCGCGAACAGCGCAAGTGTCCGTCAGCGGGGACTGTGGATGGACAGACCGCGGTCCGTCCAGGCGGTGGCCTATCGCCCAGCCGTACGAGCCCCGGGCACGGCAGGCAGCAGCTGGGAATGGTGATGCGGGGGCGGGGAGACACAAAGGCTGGCAAGCTGTGGGACTCCGCTTCCGTGAAACATCCCAAAGAGGCAAGTGAGGGAGACGGAGGGCGGATGTGCGGTTCCAGGCCGGCCTACGGAGAACGGGGAGTGCGAACGGGCCTGGTGTCTTTGGGGACGACAGAGATGTCGGGGGACCACACAGAGGTGGCGACTGCACGATGCCGTGAATGCGCCGAATATCATGGGTTCGGACCCTTCAAAGGGTCCATTTCTTGTGTTTGCTTTTTAACATTTTATTTATTTTTGAGACAGAGAGAGACAGAGCATGAACGGGGGAGGGGCAGAGAGAGAGGGAGACACAGAATCGGAAACAGGCTCCAGGCTCTGAGCCATCAGCCCAGAGCCTGACGCGGGGCTCAAACTCCCGGACTGCGAGATCGTGACCTGGCTGAAGTCGGACACTTAACCGACTACGCCACCCAGGCGCCCCTCTTGTGTTTGCTTTTTAAAAGGGGCAGACGGGGTGAGTTTGCAAGCCATCCTTCCCACCTACAATCTCACGAGAAGTCTCTGTGCCCCCTTCCTCCGGCTCCAGTTTCCCGGGGCTGGCCTCTCCAGCAAATTCCCCACATGCAGCCACGATTGATAGCTGTTCAGAGGGGTGGCCCCCGTCCCCATGCCTGAGCTCTGCAAAGGGAATTGATGCTCTCACAGACGGAGAGCCGGCCTCTCCGTTCCCATAACACCCCGCAGTTGCTGTCTCCCAGTGTGGTAGCTAATGGACCAGATGACGGTGTTTAGAAGTGAAGTCAGGTGTCTCAGAACCACAGTGGTGACTCCAAGTCCTGGCTCCTTAAATTAGCAAAAACAAAAAACAAAAAAACAAGGCAAAGGCCTGAACACCAAGGTGGAAAGATACAGGCGCTCGTGTGCACAGCTGGGGGACGGGTCCGTGAATTTACAGCCTCTCCACGCGGTGACTTGTCAGTGTACACGCAGGAGCTTAGAAGCGTCCACACCCTCTGAGCTGTGGCTCCCGCACCGGGAAGTTACCGCAGGAAACAAACACACGCGACTCGCGTCCAAGGATTTGCATCCGCATCCTCGTGTACGAAGGTGCCCGTCCAGGAGCAGCCCCCACGTCGGTCAGGAGTAGGACGGGCTGCGTCCTGTCTTGGCGTTTCTGCTCACTCTGCAGAAGCATCTTCTTTGTTGTCCACAACAGGGTTCGGTTTTTCAGTTTTAAAACATACATGTTCCGGGGCGCCTGGGCGGCTCAGTCGGTTGAGCGTACGACTTGGGCTCAGGTCCCGATCTCGCGGTTCTGGGGTTCGAGCCCCGCATCGGGCTCTGTGCCGATGGCTCGGAGCCTGGAGCCTGTTTCAGATTCTGTGTCTCCCCCTCTCTCTGCCCCTCCCCCGCTCGTGCTCTGTCTCTCTCTCTCTCTCTCAAAAATAAATAAACGTTAAAAGACAATTATTTTTAAATATACATGTTCCCAAATGATATTTTAAAGGAACAGAAACATTTCATGATACAGTGGTTATGGGGAAAACAGGATCTAAAATTATATCATTCTAACTGTGTTATACACAGATACATAAATGGAGAGAAAGAGAGAGAAAATACAGCAAGATGCGTAAAGTGGCTAATCCCCAAATGGCAGGGTTGTGGATAATCAAGAAATTATTCCTTAGGTGTCTCCCTTTCTTAATCAACTTTCTATACTGAATGTTTTGTTTTATAATAAACATAAGACACTTACTTTACAATAGGAAGAAATGTGGTGGTTTTCAGATCCCCCACTCGTCGGGAACTGAAACGGCAAATATAAGAAAAGGCACGAGGGGCAAGTACGTCTAGGATTATCGCTTAAGGGGCTGTTGACACTACGAGATCCCATGCCCCGCTTCCTCCTCCAAGGAGGCAGGTGTGGGGTGTGGAGATCCCTCGGGTTTGGTAAGCTTGCTAGGGGGAGACTGGGTCTCAGACCTGGTGCTGAGGAGGGCGACCTCCCCTGTGAACCGGAGGAACCCGCGGCCCCCCAGTCCCAGCAGGGCTCTGGGGCCCAGGCCCAGAACAATGGAAGGTGTTAAATGTCTGTTATTCCAAGCGAGCCGAATTAGCCGACTTCAGGGTACTTAAGACCCGTGCCACCCTCCAGAAAGCCCTCCTCCTTCAAGTGCCGCAAAGCAAACCTCTCATTGGCGATGCTCTAACTGTTGAAAGATCACAGGCCCTTTACAGGGCCTGACAAACCCCAGAGACCCCGGAGGGAGGGCGGCAGTGAGACTCCCAGAACCGTCAGGTCAGCGACACAGGCTGGAGGGGCAGGGGGAAGCTTCCCCGGGTAGGAGAGGGAGCACAGCCCCAGCCACCGTGCTGAGACCCCCCTGGACACCAAGGGCCGGACTCTCGACAGGTCTCGGGTTGCCCTGATCTCACCACACCCTGCAGGTCGGGAGCACTGAGCCCAGTTTATAGGTGTTTTTAAAAGGGAGCTCACGTGGCCCCGTGAGGAAGCATCATTCACTCACCCATCCGTTCAAAACTATGTACTAAGGCCGGACGTGACAGGCCCTGTTCTCCACGCAGGGGATACAGCAGCGAACGCCGCGGGCAAATCTCTGACCTCCCGCAACTTGCGTCTCTAGGGGAGCGTAAACAGACCCGCAAACGTCAGGTCATGTTAAGGAAAAGGAGGGCAGGGCAAGGGGCACCGAGTGGAAGGCCATGGGGTCTGAGCAGACACCTCACTTTCCTGGGAGCCCTGCTCCCCTTTGGCCTGAATCACACGGTCGGCTGTGCTGACGTCACATCCCGGTTGTGACCTCATGCCGAAGCTATGCAGGGCGTCACCACTGAGGGAAACTGGCCGGAAGGTATACAGGGATCTTCCCAAATTATTCCTTACAACTGTGTGTGCGTCTGTAATGATCCCCAGATTAAAAGTGTTTTAAAAACCAAATAATGATCAACCTCCCCCCCCCCCCAGCAATAATCTTAGCTCCCATCTGTCAAGTGTATGGAGAGACTATAGAGGCTGACGGCCCTCAGCCAGACCGCCTGGGTTCCCATGTCTGTTCCACGTGTGGGTGAACTCCTAACTGCTCCGTGCCTCAGTATTTGCATCTGAAAAATGCGTCCTAGGTGGTCCCTACCTCCTCTGGTTGGTGCCAGGATGAGCTATTTCTGGGCCAGTGCCCCATTTGGGCTGTTTGTTTCTTATTGTTGTGACTCTGCGGAAGGTTCTGGAAGGCTCTGGGCTGGCCCTTTACGAGCATGGATCATTGCCTCACGTAATTCTCACAGCCACACTTCAGAGGCAGGAGGAGCCCCCTTTTACAGCCTGGAGATGGGAGGGGGGGGTCCCAGAGCTGAGGTCAGGTGGGCAGGGCTTAGAGGGCATAGGGGAGGCTCCTGGGCCCAGCGAGTAGAGGGGGGCCTGGCCTCTGGGGTCAGAGGCTGCGGGAGGCAGTTTGGCCGGGCCCTGGCTTTGCAGAAGCCACAGCCCCATGGAGAAGCAGGGACAGGGCTGGCTCCCATCTCCTCGTGGGGAGGGGCCGCGTGCCCTCCCACCACTCGCACGGAGGCCGGAGCCGTGTCAGAGGGGCGGGGGTCCGCTGGGCCAGCCAGAGCTCCTGCCTCCTTCCCGAGCCTGCCTCACTCTCTTTCTGTGTCAAGCCCCGAGGTTTGTCTCGGCAAAGAGAGGCTTGGCATTTCCAGAAAGGGTTCTTCCTTCCCTGAGAACAAACAGACCCCAGCCCGTCACCAGCCCCACGGGAGGCCCGACGGAGGAGGAAGGTGGCCGCGCGTTCCTGCCTGTGGAGGGCAGGCTGCGCGTGTGCGGGGCCACCCCAGCTGAGCCCCACCTTGTGGGGCAGCGAACGGAGGCCCTCAGAGGCAAGAGCGCCCCACGGAGAGGAGCAGAGCTGGTGGGGCCGGCCTGCTGCTTTGACACCGTCCGAGGGGTTCTCCGACATAACATTCCATCTTCCGGCTGCGGCGCCCGCCTCTCTTCCCCGCACTGCCGACGGGGTTCCCACCCCAGCTCTGGCACAAACTACCTGTGTGCTTCAGGGAAGTCACCTCCACTTACCCCATCTGCGAAATGGGCACAAAGTAACACGCGCCCCATAGGGCGTTGCCATGAATGAGGCCGCGTGAGGCTCCCCGACGGTGTCTGGACTTCTCGATACTCTACGCGAAGTCTCATGAAGAAATCCCTTGCGATTTACAAGGGGCCAACGGAACATCAGGGTTACTTAGAACAGGTAACTGGGCTGTATTCCAGTTCATCAAGATTTGCTTTTTTTTCTTTCCAGAAAAATTTAAAATTTTGTTTTTATTTTGTCCTGCTACCTTTACCAAGGAAGAGGGAGCCACGCAAAGATTCGAGAGAGCTTTGTGGAAGTCCCACTCTGGGCTCAGAACCTGCCTGTGCTTTCAGTTTGGACGCTAGGCCCTGGGCCAGGAGTGGGGTGTGCAAGTTAACGAGGGGCCCCTCGGTCGCCCAGATGCCCAGCCCGGTGTGCACGCCGCGGGCATCCTTACCGATGCTGCATCCCCGGACCAGGGCTGGCCCACCACCCACACAGCGTCTCCAGTGCTCGAGTTACGGACAGCCAAGCCTCTGCCGTGTCCAGTCAGACAAGAGGAAGCTCACAGAAGAAGTCTGCACCTGGAAGTTTAGGGTCAGGACAGCGGTCTCAGTCCCTGACTGTTCACGGAACCCCTGGGAGCCAGCAAAAACATTGGCGGGGACCCCCGCCCAGCCTAAGGCCTCCCCGATCTCTGGGGGTGGTGCCAGGCTTCCGCACCGTCAAAGCTTTCTAGGGGACCATCAGGGACAGTCAGGGTTGAGAGCCGCCAGGGGGCGGGGTGGGAGGCTTAGGGTGGGAGCAGCAGGGGGCGAGCTGCGGCCAGACGGTGAAGGGGAGGGTGATGCGGGGTCCCCCGGCCCCTAATGGGCTTTCCTCCTTCTGCTCCTCACCACACGTCCCTGACCCCACAGCTTTCTTCTCCCCTCCCGCCCGGCCCATCCGTCACCCCCTCCCCCCGCCGTGTCCCAGGCCGGCCACACGTCCAGTCTTGCAGATGGTGCCTCTCCAGACCCCCGGGCTTCCTGCTTTGACCCTCAGGGGGTGGAGGGGCTGCCTCTGCCCTGCTGGGAGCGACGGCCGGGCTCCCCAGCCGCTCTCACTGACCCAGCCGGAGCGGCACGTGGGGTTCTTCCACAGCAGCCCTGCTCCAACGCTGGCCTCGGTCCCCTGGGCCCCTGCCCGTCCACCCAGAATCCAGGCCACCTTCTGAGCGCCTCCCCACCAACGCATTCCCAGCTGTCCCGTCCCCTCCGGCCTGACGAGGGCTCCGGAAAGCTGAGCACAGAAGCCGCTGTCGGGCTGCCCGCCGTCCTGCCCTGAGGCTCCGTGGCCGTCGCCGGGGCCACCGTCCCCGCGGGCAGCATGCACAGGTGTCCGCTAAGAAGGGGGCAGCGGCACCCGTCCGGGAACAGGCACGGCAGCCGGGGGTGCCGGACCGCTCCCAGAGTCTCGGCACCAAGGCTTTGCTGCCGCGTTGCCGGACGTTTTCCTTCACCGCCTACGCTGCTGCCCAGGGTGACTTAACGGGAAGGGTCAGGCCGTGGGTCTGAGCCGAAAAGTAGACGGCCCGTCTGTCCGTGTTGGGGATAAAGGGAATCAGATTTCCCGAGGAAGGGCCCTGAGCGACATGGGGTTTTGAGGAAGGGAATCCGTAGGGTCTGACGATGCGCGTGACTGCATCTCGGGCAGATGAATCGGACGGGGGCTGTGGGTCCCGGGTGCCCCGTCCGATCCGTGTCCAGTCCGTTGACAACGAAAACCCTTAAGTGAATATAAAGATCACTTTGGGGGTGAGGGAAGAAAGACAAGGCGTAACTCCCCCGCCCAGGCGCACGGGTCTACTGGGGCGCGGGAGGGACTCAGCCTGCTCTCTGAGGTCCGGCTTCGAGCTGGTTCCGGGTGCTCCTTCCCGCGGGTCAGGAGACTTTAACGAGCTAGACGGTGGTCGCTGAGAAGTGCAAAGACTCTCAGCGGGGGGGGGGGGACGAGCCTCAGCGTGTCGCCAGCGCCCACCCTTTTTACAGAAGGAGAAAACTTGGCCCGGAGAGAAAGACGCGCCCGTGGTCACACACACCCAACTCCCCTCCCGACCCTCTGCGGAGACCCCAGACCCGGCTCTGAATTGGCCGGCACACGCACACAGACCTGGCGTCTGTCATGAGCGAGCAAATGTGAGGAAGGGGCGGGATCTTATATTCCCAATGATTTTTTTTTTTCATTTGAACGTAGACATCTGGCGTCCTCTAAATACATCAGAAAAACGTAAATCGTGTAAAACCCATCAGAGAGTGGTTTTAGGTTTGGTGGGAGCACGGGTCAGCGGCTGCCCGCTGCACCGTGGTGGGAAAACGTGGCTGTGCACACGGGTGATCTCGCCCGTGGCCCGTCACCCCGTCACCAAGGTGGCCAGGCTACGCTTTGTCTGATGCATCCACGTGAAAACGTGGGCCAGCGGCCTCACGCGCATTGTGTTGCATTAACCGTTTTCAACAGCTACCTAAAACCTTTCCTGCTTTCGTTTTAGGACGACAGGGCGGCGGGCAGGGGAGGGGGGTGGGGACACCAATTCGTGGAGGAACAGCGTGCTTCTGTCTGAAGAACACAAATCCCGGGCACACCAATTAAGCCTCAGGACATGCACCCAGCCAGATCTCTAGTCCCACGTCTAAAACCCTCCTCAAAAGACATTTTCTGTTTGAGACATATTAAACAAGCTTTATTTAATAATGCTCGACTTGACTTATCCAGTTTAAATATTTGCTCTGATCAGCAACCATCTGATCCTGGCTTCCTTCGTTCCTGGCTGAGGAATAATTTCTCCGGGTTATTTTTCTTTGGTGCAAAGTTGATCCCGGAGGCAGGGGAACTGCTCTCGGGTTCCCTCCGCGTCTCTGGTCCGGGCCGTGGGGAGAAAGGAACAGAGCCATAAAAAGCCTACGCCCCAGGCCGCTTTTACCAAGTGGACAACTGTGCCGTTGACGGAGGAACATGTCATTTAAAAGACTCCCCCTAAGCAGATAATTACAAGGAGAGATTTCTCTTCTTAAAGGAGAGCATCAGAATGTAAGGAAATTCCCAAGGAGGTGACCTTTCGGGCGATGTATTCCGTCCTCCGCCGTCCGCTTCCCCCCATTCAGGGATCTTTATAACCATCGCTTACGCCAGATGCAGGGTCATCCGTCAAGGGTCGGGGATTCCAGGGTGGCACGGAGAAGATTTAACCTCTTAATTCACTATGTTTTAAAGGAGGGAAGGACACTTGGATTTCTACTAACTTTGGGGACCCTCCACAGAGACGTTTCGGTTATTACTGTGGCTATGATTCAGATTTTATCGTCAAGGTTGAAAACACAAGACTTTTGTTTGTTTGTCTTTTAGGTTTTACCTTTGCACACTGCCTTTGAAAATAGCCACCTTGACGCCCGTGGGCCTGGCCATCCGTAACGACACAGACCTCTGACTGTGCTCCAGATACCAGCCCAGGGTAAGCCGGCCAGCGGCGAGGGCAGTCGGTTATCTGCGTGGCCTCTGCGAAGGGGCTCTGCTCCCATCCCGGGAGGGGTCTTTCTCGGTGAGAGGGACGTTTGTGATTGCGGGCCAGCGCCTGGTTTATGGACCCCGGCCGGGTGGGAGGGTGCCGCCCGCCAGCCCGCGGCCTGCGCCGGCCTGAAGTGTTTACCGCTGGGGTGATTTACATCGTCCAGGTGTTCGTTTGGGAAACATCTCAGCTCAGCTGACACGGCGATTGCCCTGCATTTGCAGACTTTGGCATTTTTCTGTTCCTGGCGATCCAGGGCCCAGAGAGACGGTCAAAAAAAAAAAAAAAAAAAAAAAAAAAGGTACTGAGCCAAAGTGGGTCGTCTCCTGTGATGGTCACACAGGCCGGCCGAGGAAGCCCCAGCCCGATGCCCTGCGTCCTGCCCCACGTGGGAAATTTCCCGGCACGGAGTCTGTGCCCCCTCATCAGAGTGGTGTCTTCTTCTCTCCGTTGGCTCTTTGGCCTCTTGGACGCTGCGTAGATGTCGTCCCAGGCCTCCTCTCTGCCCTTTTCAGCCCCCCGGTGGTTTGCCAAAGGGCCCCTGAAGCTGTTCTTTTCTTGGGCGAGATTCCGGGACCTTGGGTATGGCAGGCACATTCTGGAGAGCGAGCCGGGGTTGGTGGGGGTTTGCTCTGCGTGGACCAGCCTCGGCTAGGGTGCTTACACTTTGAGGGACCCACTCGACAGAAGGTTCTGCCGCTTTCCTCGATTTCTGCTCACATTCAGTGCCGGCGCGATTGTTAGTGTTTGTCCCTGGGTTCGCGCCAGGAGGTCCTAACACCCATCCTGGGGCAGCTGTGATTAAAACATGCCCCAAGCAATCAAAATGGCTTTTTTGTTTGCCAAAAAAATACGTATTTTGTGTTTAATCCGATCCCTCCCATCCTCATTGAAAGGAGCCTGGACATTGATTACGGGTCTATTTTTACACTTATACTCATCTTTTCTCCAGCCACTTCTGATACGTCTGGTGAAAAAGAAAACAACTGTATTTTTGCCTCATAGAATATCATATCAATGCATATATTGGGGTGGAGGCAGGCAAGGATGCTCGCACAGGAGTTGAGAATGATTCTTTGCCTGTGTTTTAATTTTTACAAAAACCCTTCTCGCCGATTCAGGGATCCTGGGCTGCTTTTAAGAGCTCATTTCAATTTCCTATTTCTCTCTCCTTGACAAAAACGTCTCCAGAAGCCGCAGTTTTCCTCCCTACACAATCTGCAGACGGAAAACATCGGGTCAAACACAGACGGGTAAAGAGTAGGGGCCGTCAGACCCAGGTTTCACAAATGATACAATTCCTTCTGTTTTGAGTCCTACATTTAAAACAGCCTTTTCAGCCAGTGATTCGCACACTAACAAATTCACCAAAAAAGCATTCAAACTTCCCCTGTTTGTGCTCCTTTCTCCCGGGCTGTAAATACATGAACCTCCCAGCACAGAGAAGTATCATCATTTTGCCACACTAAACGGCCACGTTTTCACCAGCAGCGAGACTGTTTGAAGTGATCGGCCCTGGGGCGAGAAAAAGAAAATTCCAGCAATAAAACAAAAATCTTGATTTCTAAACATCAGGCCGAAATCCTTTCAAGTGACCGTGGACTCCCTGGGAAAATGGTTTTTCTCCGTTACCATTTACAGCCTAGTATCGAGACGCGCCGTGGAAAATGTCCTGCTGGTTCGAAGAAAAAGATCCCGTGTTTTAAAAGAACAGCTTTTGCCTTTGCTGCAGATTTCCTAACTGTGTGTCTTTGTAAACCTCTGTCCTGAGTCTAAATAGGATGTCTCCACAGATACATGAAAATGCACGTGACCGCGGTCTGTTGCAGAGAATTGCCTGAGAAAGTTGAATTTTCAAACGCGAACACAACGTTGGCCATTGCCACCACGAGCACGGTTTCACTAAACGACCAGATTCATTTATTCTAACCTCTCCTGGAACCGTCCCAAAAAAGCAGGTGACTATTGAACGATTTTGTTTTTTCATTCTCAATTACAAGCGGGATAAAACGAACGTCATTCTATGGAGTCTGAACATTAAAATGTAGGAGGGAGTTCGCCAGGATCTGGTAAATGGCTAAACGGATTAGTAGCCTTACTTTTTAACATATAAACATCTGAAACCCGTTTCCTGTTTAAGAAGAAGAAGAAGAAAAAAAAAAAAAAAAAAAAGGCTAGGTGGATGACCCCGGGTACTTTTTTTTGATTAACAAATGTGAATTGTACATCATGGTGGAAAAAAAAAATGGCCCACGCTTGGTGGTCTTTCTACAGTCTGTATATGGGAGAGAGAGGAAAAAAATACAAAAATAAACGTTACCTTCTCACTTTCGGGGTGGGCAATGCCATTTCTACAGCGGCGTCCCGGGCTCTGGTAAATGTTAAGGCTGTCACCACAGACAGAATCCCCATGGTCTGTGTGCCTCGATAGAGTCCGAAGAAAAACATTCCCTGCATTCCTGCCGGCTGGTCCTATCTCCAGGCCCCGGGCTCGGCCCTGCAGACCCGTGTCACCCTGTCAAGCGGCGTAGGACACGGCTAATCTAAACCTACGCCTTCCCCGGCCAGCCCCCGGCGGCAGGGCGAAAACCAGGACCGGTTTGCTGTGAAGGCGCCACACGCAAAGTCGAGGCTCTACCTCGAGGGTAGAGCAGCAGCTGCAATTTGTTCAGCTGAGAAGGGCTTAGAGGTTCTGGCACATTCTGACAAGATAGATTTTATAGGGTTTGCGCTAAAACTTGATATTGGAAGTTGGGATTCCAATTTTATGTCTCGAACGATAACAATAGCAGCTGGGACCTTTAAGAAATGTGTTGTATCCCTTGTATTTAAGAGTTACATAATAAAAGCTATTTATGTCAAACCCCTTATAAGGGAAAGATTTAGCCTGGATGTCAATAGAACATATAATACTTTGTATATTCAGATAGGGAGAAAATCCATATCAGCACCGCAAATTATTTTCGGTCTGGAGTACCTGATATGTGGGGCCTTTAAGATTTTAAAGTAAGCATCTCCTTGCTTTAACTTGCAAATTCACTGAGTGGCGTTTGAGGGGGAGGCGGCGGGGGGGGGGGTGGGGGGACGCGGGGGAGGGATACTATTTCTTTTAAAAAAAGAAGACAAGTGCTGATGAATCCTTATTTGTTTTTCCACGTCCTTCTGGTGGAAAGACACAAAGGCACGCAAACCCGCTGTTGTTTGCTTTGATTTTTACGATTTCCACGGCCTGTAACGCAGGCACTCGCTGGCCCCGCGTGCTGATGCCTCCCTGCTTGTCTGGAGGCGGCCGTCGCTTTGGGCAGTGACCGGCGGCCAGAACGTGTTCGTTCCGACCGGCCGACGGTCAGCCGCTCAGAAGGAGAATCTCTCCGGGGGCTGCAACCAGACCCCGCGGCCTTCCGCAGGCGGATTTCAGCGGGGCTCAGGGTGGCCTCCTGCTGTCCCAGCGACAGCACGCCCGATGGTTTCCGAGCGGGGCGATCGCACCGCCTCACCGACGGGGCTCTGGCTGACGCTGGCCGCTCGGAAGTGACCACGTGGCCCCGCCAGGCGCGCTTGTTAGAAAAGCCCAGCTTCCTTCTTATCTTGTCTGCTCAGACAAAGAGCAGAGCCTGATCGAGAGGAGCAGAGAACCCCAATTAGCGAGGCCCAGAATCTTCCCCCCTCCCAGCACCCGCTCCTGCGGCTCAGCCCCGCCCTCGCTCTCGTCCGACTTTATCAGGCCGGTGTGACCGGGTTAATGAGCAGAGCCCGGCTGGGTGGTGGCGGGAACGGTCATCCGGACAGAGGCCCCGGGGACAGGCTCCTCGGGCCCCACTTAAACTCGCCAAAGCCCACGCTCCGTTTCTCGTCCTGAGGCCACAAGTTGAGCGGGGGGGGGGGGGGGGGGGGGCCCCGAGCAGACGAGAGGTTGAACAGGGACACTCCTCAAGCCTCTCCGCTGTCGTGTGTCGGAAGCTTGCGGCTCAGCAGAAGGTATCTTCCTGTCCTTTCCTCCTTCCCTCCGAGCCCCGCGCGGTGCCCTCCCCAGTTTTCCCACGGAAACCGGCACAGGACAGGGCAGGCCTTCGCAGCGTGTGGAGTTGGGCGCTGGCCCCTGGGCGGCCGTCAGGGAGCACGGGGGCCCGTGAAGGGCGTCCGAGGACAGCGTGGGTGCTCAGGACACGAGCGGGCCGGCACACGGGTTCTGGAGACACGTGCTGTTTATCCACATCGCCCCTCCCCCCCCACCGACCGGTGACACCCTCGTCCACCATCATCACCTCCACCACGAGGAAAGAGCAGGAAAGGGAGACGCGGCCGCCCCCGCGGAGGAGGCTGCTTGGTCCCCAGTGATGACCGCGTGGCTGACGGCCAGCCGCCGGGAGGCCATGCTGGATGCCAGACGTCGTGCGCCGTTGCAGCAGCTTACGGAACAGCTAGTCCGACCCCCACGACAGCCCAGGGGGCAGTTTCTCATTGCCTGCACTTGGCAGAGGCAGAAAGAGGTCAGCCTCTGAAGACCAGATGGGGGGGCAGGGGCACAGTCACAGGGTCAGGAGCCAAAGCCGTGCCGTCTGCCAGCGGGTCCCGGATGTAGCCTCTGTGCCGTGATATCAGGGAGAAAGCTCGGGCCACACCACCCAAGGGCAAGCCCTGGCCCGTCTCCTGGGCCTGTCACGCCGCCGTCTGGAGCCTCCCGGTGCTTGCCTGCAAAGCGGGGCCGGCACTGCTGGTCCCACCTCACAGAGGTGTTCAGGATGGCAGAAGGAGACAGGAAAAGCGTCCCTCACGTCCGAAGTGCTCGGCAGACCCTAGGTGCTCGACCTGGGGCCTCGGCCACTTGACCAAGCCCCCTGTCCGCTCACCGAGTGGGTCACAGACCACCAGGTCCGTTTCACGAATCCACCTGGGAGCTTGGGCCATGTTCTCGGACACGGGATAGCACAGCTGCTGGGGACACACAGTGGGGTCCACCGTGCCTGCCCCACGGAAGCCCAGGCCGGCGGCAGAAACCCTCGGTCCCGCGGGGAAGGCGGGCACAGCGCCCGGGGCCCCAGCCCTCGCCGGGAGGGACCGCGCAAGGCCCCAGGCCTGGCCTTGGGAGTCACGTGACATGCCATCACAAGACCGCACGCGAGCCCCTGCAGGCTCGCCGCCCACCCACCGGCCTTCCGGCCACCCTGGCTGCCCTCTGGTTTCTGTTGCGTCTGTTTGGACGGCAAACCCCCGTGGGACCCCTCCTTCTGCGCTCTCTTCAAAGCCCACCGGCCCCACCCTCCAAACAACGTGTTGACGGTTGCACAGGGAGCCGCAGGAACAATAAACAGGCCCGCATCCTGCAGCCGGCCTGCTCCGGGCATTCCCGGCCGCAGAGGCCAGGCGGCGTGGTGGCTGGGGGCTTGGGGGTCGGGCAGACCAGGTTCAAATCCCACTCTAGCTTCCCGTGAGCTGTGTTTGCTCAGGCAAGCAGCTTGCCCTCTCTGGACCCCAGCTTCCCCGGCCAGAAAAGGACAACAGACGCGGGCAGAGAGCCGGTTTGCAATAAATGCCGATTATTGTACTGCTGTTTCACTGAGGCTATAAAAGGAAAACACCTGAATGTGTTGAGAGCGGGAACTCATTCTTAAAAAACAGGATGCTGCCTGTTTTTTAAGGGCTAGAGGGAAGGCACGCGGTGGTCTGGCGCGGCGGTGAGCAGGGGCGCTCTGCCTCGGGAAACCCGGGTTTGGCCTGGTGCGGTTTGTACGTGCTTCCTGCGTGACCCTGGACCTCCTTCTCCTTATTTCTGGACCCTTCCTCCGCCTGTACACGATGTCGCCCACGTTTTCTCCCCACCTTCTTCCTCCGGCTCCCGAATAAAACCTTCCGTAAGACACCACCTCAATACAGACACCCCGCTCTCAGCCGCCCCGGACATTCTCACGGCACCCACCCCCGTAATTAGAAGAATGCTGACTTGTCGCAAATGTGAGAAAACCTGAAAGCGGAGGGATAATGGGTGATTCTCTTCTGTAGCCCATCTTTTCTTTCCACTTCTTTTAAATTAAGTTTTCCATTTTATAAAGTTATTATAATTACATATAATTATAATGAATTACCATACAATGACAAAGTTATAACTATAAAGTATTTTTTAATAAAGTACAATTAACATAGAATGTTCTGTTAGTTTCAGGTGTACGTTATACTCATTCAGCCATTCGATACGTACTGGGTGCTCATCACGACAGGCGCGCTCCTGAATCCCCATCACCTATTGCCCCCGTCCCCCCACCCACCTCCCCTCTGGTCACCATCCGTGTGTTCTCTAGGGTTAAGAGTCTCTTTCTTGGTTTGTCTCTTTTTTGTTGTTGTTGTTGACTTTCTTAAATTCCACGTATGAGTGAAATCATATGGTACCTGTCCTTCTCTGACCGATTTATTATACTCTCTAGCTCCATCCATGTCATTGCAAATGGCAAGATTTCATTCTTTTTCTGGCGGAATAATACTCCTTTCTACATAGGTACCGCGTCTTCTTTACGCATGCATCTGTTGATGGACACTTGGGCTGCTTCCATACTTTGGCTATCGTAGATAATGCGGCAGTAATCATAGGGGTGTGTGTATCCCTTTGAATTCGTGTTTGGTATTCTTTGGGTAAAAACCCAGGGGTACAATTAGTGGACTGCAGGGTAGACCTATCTTTAACACTTTGAGGACCCTCCGTACTGTTTCCCAGAGTGGCTGCACCAGTCTGTGTTCCCACCAAGAGCGCACAAGTGTCCCTTTTCTCTGTGTCCTCACCAACGCGGGTTGCTTCTTGTGTCGTTGATTTTAGCCATTCTCTTTTTTTTTTCCTTAGAGAAAGAGAGAATGTGGGTGGGGGAGAGGGGCAGAGAGAGAGAGAGAAAGAGAGAGAATCTTAAGCAGGCTCCACACTCAGCACGGAGCCCGACACAGGGCTCCATCCCACGACCCTGGGATCCTCCCAATGAGTCGCCCAGGCATCCTGATTTTAGCCACTCTGACAGGTGTGAGGTGGTATCTCATCATGGTGTTGGTGTGTATTTCCCTGATGATGAGTGACGTTGAGCATCTTTTCATGTGTCTGTTGGCCATCTGGATGTCTTCTTTGGAGAAATGCCTGTTCATGTCTTCTGCCCATTTTTAATTGGGTTATTTATTTTTTGGGTGTTGCGTTTGGTAAGTTCTTTATATATTCTGTGGGTTTTTTTAATGTTTCTTTATTTATATTGAGCGAGAGAGAGAGAGCGAGAGTAGGGAAGAAGCAGAGAGAGAGAGAGGGAGAGAGAATCCCAAGCATCTGCCTGCTGTCAGTGCAGAGCCTGATGCGGGGCCTGAACTCAAGAACTGTGAGAAAGAAAAAAAAAAAAAAAAAAAAGAACTGTGAGATCATGACCTGAACCAGAAACCAAGAGTTGGAGACTGAACCAACTGAGCCACCCAGGTGCCCCGGTTCTTTATGGGTTTTGGATACTAGCTTTATCCGATATGTCATTTGCAAATATCTCCTCCCATTCCATAGGTTGCCTTTTAGTTTTGTTGATTGTTTCCTTCCCTATGCAGAGGCCTTTTATCTTCATGCGTTCTGCAACATATCTTTGAGTAAAGTCTCACATCTTCTCTCCCCAACACCTTCTAGGAATTTCTCCTGACAGGCACATGGTTGTGATGACAGATGTAGCTGTATGCCCCCATAGCCCTGCAGCCCTGACGTGTACCCCACCGCGTGGGCACGGCATTCTAACGGGCGACCACACCCCTCTCTGTTGTGGGTGTTGGTATAATTGCACGTCTGTGTTACATGTTTATCTCTGTAACGGAGTATTTTACCCAGAAAGCTGTGTGCCGTATCTCAGTTATTTTGGGGGCCATGGATTTACAGTAGTCATAAAACAGAGTCCAAGGCTACCAGCCTTTGATGACCCTTGGTTCATTTTAATGGCACTAAGGAGCCCCACGGGGGGACCTAAGGCACCTCTGCCCAAGCAAGCAGCCCATAGGTGAAAGTTCAGTGGAAGTGACCCTAGGGCCTTTGCCTGTGAATTGCAAGAACCTGCATGAACTCAGACTTTTACTAAGAGGCAGACTTGGGGGGGCGGGAGAAGGGGACGTTTTCTTTCAATTGTCACAAGTTCTCTGGGGGAGAACAGCTTTATAGATGAGATTAGTATTAAGAGAATTATTTACAGAGACTGTGGAGAAACCATTTCTGCTGATTAAGGGCACATCTAAAAGAAATGAAGAAGAATGAAAAACCTAAATCGCCATGCTGGGGCAAGGACAGGGACAGTCCCTCCACCGTGTCATCTCTTAAAATCCACACCCAAACGCAGGGGAGGGAGGTGAGCGGAGCCCAGCCACAGGCTGCCAGCCCAGGAAGGCCCCTCAGGATTCCTGTCTTCCGTGGCCTTTCCGTGCAAATGCACACTAATCCTGGGGTCTGGCTCCAGGCTCAGGTTCAGCAGGTCGAGGTGGGGCTGAGACTGTCCATGTTTAACCAGCACCCAAGGATGCCCGGAGTTGCTGGTCCCTGAACCACACTGAGTGGCCCTTGATTTTACCTAGTCGGTGAGAGTGGCTTCCCAATCTCCTTGGTTTGGAGCATTCAAGACTTTAGAATCACCAGGGGAGATTTTTCAAAACCCAGTACCTAGGCCGCATCCCAGACTAACCCAGAATCCTCACACGGGAGGCCCAGGCATCAGGACGTTCTCACACGTCCCAGGTCCTCCGACGTGCACCTCATTTAGATGCTCCCTTCGTCTGGGCTGGGCAGGAGGAGCAGGAAGCTTGATCGACGCACAAGAGAGCCCCACCATTTAGGGTCCTGGAAGCTCGCAGGAAGGGTGGTTTGCCCAAAGGGCAGAGTTAACAGATCCCAGCAAATCAGGGCATCCAACGCAAGGGCGGCACTGAGGAGTCTGGTGTTTTTCCCGGCACACGGAGGGTGGAAGTCACAACAAAGGCCGCCCCTGGGGCAAGTATAGGCTGAGAAGGGACGGGGCTAACGGGGGAGCCCCGGGTACCGGCGATAGCATATGTCTCCGCTGAGGTTACGCATCCGTAACACTCGTCAAGCTGGACGTGTAAGATTTGTGTACTCCATATACGTTCTGGATGTAAGTTAAACTTGAAGGAAAAAAACATTAAAAGCCAAGAGAGATAAATCTGTATACCAAGTAAGATGGCTGAGGGGCGCCCGGGTGGCCCAGTCGGTGGAGGTCCGACTTCGGCTCAGGTCGTGATCTCACGGTCCGTGGGTTCGGGCCCTGAATCCAGCAGTCTGGAGCCGGCTTCGGATTCTGTGTCTCCCTCTCTCTGTGCCCCTCCCCCGCTCATGCTCTGTCTCTCCAAAAACGAATAAATGTTAAAAAAGATTAGAAAAAATAAAACAAAGTCAAATCAATACTGAACCGTAAAAATCAGAAGTATAGCAAAGCTTTTCTTCCTCTCTTCCATGTATTGACTATCAAATCCTTTTTTTTTTTTTTTTAATTAAAAAAAAATGTTTTTTGGAGGAGGGAACTCTGGGAGGGGCTGGTCATCCAGGTGATGACAGAGGAAGCTGGTCTCAGAGACACGGAGGGTCCAGCCTTGGCAGCTCCTGCCATGAAAGGGGCTCGGAGTAGGGGTGAGTGTCAGGTGTGGGAGAGCAGGTCTCCGGGAGCTCTCGCTGGAGAAAGCAGGTGCAGCTGAGGACAAAGAACCCAGCGTTGCTCAGGGCACCAAGGGTGGTCCGAATGTTAGCACAGGTGCACCTCGCACCGCGCCCCCCCCCAACCCTGCCTCTTCTCCCCGAATGTTGCGCCCGGGAACAAGTCTGACTCATTCACGAGACGTGATTCATAAAACGCGTTTCCCAAGTCGGATGGAGAGGCGGGGACAGAAGTTCATACCGAGGTGTAAGTGACTGTCTCCAGGCCCCTTCCCCAAGCCAGAATTGCTGCAGACCTCTGGGAGGAGAGAGCTTTGAGGCTGGGAAGGGGCGGCCAGGACCCTCCAAAGCAGGAAGAGTGGGCCCCAGGCCAGTCACCGCCCACTTTGACTCTGCAGCCCTGCAAGGGGCACAGAGGAAGCTCTGGGTCAACGTTGCTGTCGTTACTGTCATGGAAGGTGTCAGTGAATTTGTGCGTCCTCGCAAGCGTGGAGTCCCTTTCTCTGGGTGCTGAGGGCGTGTCGGCAGGTTCTGCGTGGGGCCCGGGCCATTGCACCCAAAGTAGAGAGACGGACAGTCAGCACGGGTCCTGCGGAGGCTGAGCCCAGACCTGCGGGGAGACGTGAGGGCGGAGGCAGCCCCTCCTCTGGACAGCGTGACACTTGGGTGCCCCGGGACGGGCCAGTGTGTCCTGCACTGTGGGAATCCCCGAGACCCCTCCTCGCCCCCACGCCCCCTCCCCTGGGGTGCCACCGGTGGCTGAGTGTATCTACTGCCCTCCGGAACTGGGGCATGACCACAGGCGGGTTTGGGGACCCACTGGACCCGCTTACGACACATCTGAGCTACAACCCCGCTAACCCCCTGCCCTCCGTAAGCCCCTCCTGGGACTGGTTGGCTCCCGTGGTATTGCGGGCCTCCTGGATTAATGTCTGTTCGAAGCCAGGGTCCGGGGATCCGCCAAGAGACCTGATTGCCCTCTTTCTGCCATGCAGTTGCCTCGGTCAATGGCTGTCTTGTCCCCGTCCAGCCCTGCCCTTCTGAGCTGTGTCCTCACACGGTGGGCCGTTCTCACCTTCAGGGAGGGTCGTATCATCTGCTGTTCAAACCTGGGAACTTCTGAGTGTACGTGGGACAGCAGCCACAACTCGGGACAGACAGAGTGGGACGTGTGGCCGCCATCACCCATGGACAGCAGCCAGAAGCGTCTGGGTGACTCATAGCGCTGCAGGTGTTGGGTCTCGGCCCCACACCCCCCACCAGTCTTGTCCTACATCTGTAGCCCAGACAAGCAGGCTTTCCTCCGCCCACTGTGCCTCTGAGCCGCCGTACAGGCAGGTTCCTCCTTACCTGCCTTCCCTTCCCCTCTGGCTGCCTCTGAACCCGCAGCCCAAGAGTAGCTGGGGCCTCTCTACGGTGAGGTCTCTTTCCTGTCGCCCTCACCACACTGTGGTTTGTCATTTCTGCTGGACGGCGGAGACAGGGCCACCCCCTATGTGGTCCCCACTGGTGTCTGCCGTGGGCACACGGCAGACAACCACAGATACTCGTCGAACGAGCGTGGGAATCTCACTGGATGCCTCCGACAGGGGAGGAAAGTAGCCGCCAATCCGCCGGGACTCTCGGCGAGCCGATGCAGCTTGGTGACGCTTTCGCGCACCGTGTCCTGATGTGAAAGACAGCCATCCCGTGGAGAAACATGGGAAGTCTAGAGCAACGTGGGCAGCTCAGTAGTTTTCCCAGCCGTGAGCAGCCCCGGGCTCTTGCCACGCGCAGCCCCATGGCCTCTCCTGAAGGGGGAAGTGCGGACAGGGAGAGACCGCCTGGGACCTGGTCTCTGTGGGCACAGCGCACCAGGCAGCACCGGCAGGGCAGCCGTGGCCGGGCGACACGGCGCCTTTGCGAGGACCGTCAGGGCAGCGCCACCCTCTGGGCAGGCCCGGCGCCGCGCCGGGGTGTGTGGTTTGGTGAGCTGCCTGGGGGCGGGCGGGACCGCCACCAGCCCCCTCGCCAAGGGCAGTGGCTCAGGGAGCAAACCGCACGGCTGCCCACGGCAGCCCCGGGAGGTGCCACGGACAGCGTGCAGCCCAGGGGAGCCCTCGCTCTGACCTCGGGTTCCGCGTGGAACCCCCTCCCCCCTTTCCTGCCCCGAGCCCCAGGTTACGGGAGCAAACCACGGCGATGCCCGCAGGACGGCTGCATTCAGAACAGTCCCTACTCCCCGCTGCCCGATGTCATACCAATGCTATTTCCTTTCATTATAAATAGGAATCGCACTCAGGGGTACGGCCTCGTACCCCCTCGGCCGCTTTGTACTTTAATCAGAGCTTTCCTGCCGAACATGTTTATCTTCCAGCAGAGAGGTGCTAATTTGGTCTTGCAGGAGTGGATATCTGCTTACGTCCCTTCTACCTCGGAGGAAGATAGCCGAACGCGCATTATGTCATCTAAATACAGCATCCTTGGAGATCAAAAGGCATAATGTATACATCTGCCAAAGTTGATGGAGCGGCCATTGGTGGACTTTTCCGCCGGGTCGTGTGCGATTCATTGATAGGCATGCTTCGCGTTTCTGTGAAAGAAACTCCCAGGCGCTCTGTTTGTGCCAGTTGATTTCAGTGATATTGAGAGGTTTTGAAATGAGAGTCCAAAATAGATGCGCCCTCTCACCCCTCTGTGTAAGCCCTCGCCGCAGGAAATGGCACAGGTTCAAATTTTCATAATGGAAGCGCCGTGGGACTAGATAAGGCGAATGTCCCTTACTGTGACGTTTCAATGTTTAAAATAGAGTCAAAATGATCCATAGCCAAACTCCACCTGAGCGTATTTTTGTCTTTGGACGCGAGTCCCGCCTCTGGTTCTAGTGCCCGGTCCTCACTTTCTTGGATCCCATTTTGTTGTGAGCGTGCACATGCCAACACACACACACACACACACACACACACACACATTTGAACCAAGTGGCCGCAAAAGTAGACGTACTCTTCCGCGACGCATTGTTCCCTGACGTTTCGTCTAGTGTAGTCTAGCCAGGGATCTCGTCCTTTGCTTCTCGAAGTGTGGTCCCTGCACCAGCAGAAGCAGCATCCCCTGAGAGGTACCAATATGGAACCGAGGACCCACCAGCCTGCGAAACGATGGTCTGCAGCGTCATCAATTGGACGAGCCCCCAGGCAATGCACACTGATGGCCGAGAAGCTCCGGGCCGGTCTGTTTCCTTTTCTGAAGCTCTGTCTCTTTTTGTGAGTCGATTGCCCTTCTCTAAATGGACCAACACATTCTTCTGTGCTCCGTGACCCAGGGTTTAATTAACCTACTTGGGGACCCTGGAGCCAGCATTCTTTGGGCTTCACGTGGCTTTGTTGGGAGAAGAAATTGATGTTTGCCTACAACTGTGCGCTCAGGAGATGCCCCAGATGGGTCTTCGAGATGCAGAAAGATGAAGGCAGATGGTTGCCTCTTGACGTAATGGTGCTGCCTAACAGCCAACCACAAAACCTCAGTGTCCTAAGGACAGTAAATTTTTCTTTGCTCATGTATCTTGAGCTGGGCAGCGCCGCCGATCTGGGCCGGGTTTGCTCACATGTCTGGGACTGGTAGGCTGTGGCTGATCTGGGCTGGCCGCAACCGGGACAAATGGGAAGCCGACGCGGCTGCATTGTGTCTCACGTCTAGCTGGCCAGCTCAGGCACGTCCTCATGGCGTGGCAAAGACACAGGAGAGCACATCCCAGTGCGGGAGCTCATAGCGAGCCCCTACTTCCCTTGTGTGGCTAATGTCCCAATGGCCAAAGCAAGTCACACAGATGAGGCCAACATCAAGGGGCGGGACGGTTCTCCCAGCCCGCGGTGGGAGAGCCCTTCACGGTCACATGCACAGGCATGGATGTAAGGAGGGGTCAACGACTGGGATCACGGTGTGCCACCCTAGCTGTGTGACACTTCCAGATACTCAGATGGCTGGGAGACAGTGTTCTAGCTCACAGTACCGGTGAGAGGCTTGGATTAGACGGGGTAGCTCCAGCAGACGGCGGGGTGCCTGCACACAGGACGTGCTCCGTAAATGGCCGCCATGACTTTTTAATGGCGGTAACAGCTAAGGATGATGGGCAGGTCTCGTATTCCAGCCCCAGGGGCCTGACTCTGCCTGTTCTTCAACTCTACAGAGAACAGATAAGGCTGTGCTCTGTGTCTGGGGGCAGAGAGAGTTGGAGTGAGTGCGTGTGTGTGTGTGTGTGTGTGTGTGTGTGTGTGGCCAGATTACCCAACTCTTGCTTTAGTTGCCCGTAATGAGGTTGAGGCTGGAGCAAACCCTGATTGCATTATGCAGACACATTTCCCCACTAATAACCACACTCAGAGCTCCTGCCCAGCACCCAGCCTTGAGATCTGCAGCTGCCCCTGGAAGGATCTCAAGTCTCCCTACACCTCCCACAAAGATGAAAATGTGGCCATTATTTTAAGAGCCCAATAGACATTTCCATTAGCCTGAGGGTAACATGAATACACATTTTTGTGCTTTGGGGCAGATTTTTTGAAACCGATCTTATTGAGGCAAATTTTATTTACAACAGAATGCGTCCATCTCAAGTTTTGACCAATATATACACACTGCAACCATAACCCCGACGAAGATATAGTATGTTTCGTCCATTTCTGTCACCACTCAAATACCGCTGCCCTTCCCAATGAATCCTCCTACGTCAGGCAACCACTCATCTGATGTTTACAGCTATGGATTACGTGCACCTGTCCTAGAACTTGATTTCAATGGAATCATGCAGGATTTACTCTTCTGTGCCTCGCGTCCTCCACACAGAATAATATTTTAAGCTTCGTTGATATTGTTTCTTATGTCAGAAACTTGATCCTTTTTATTATTGAGTTGTGTTCCACCATACAGATTTATCACTGTGTGTCCATTAACCTGTTGATGAACTTTAGGGCTTTACGCAGTTTTGACCGCTTAAATAAAACTGCTCTGATCATTTGCATGCTAGTCTTTTTGTAAACAGGTGCTTTAATTTCTCTCGGGAAGAATTCCTAGGAACTTAATCGCTATGTCTTTCAGGAAGTGTATGTTCCACCTTATTAGAAACTGCAAGCTGCCTTTCCAAGTGACTGTCCATTTTATACACCCACCAACAATGTGACAGGGTTCCAGTTGCTACTTTTCTTCGTCAACACTTGGTAGTGTCAGTGTTTTTAATTTTAGCCATTGTGGTGGGTATGTGATGTTGCCACACTATAGTTTTGATCTCCATTTCCCGACGACTAATGATGTGGATCATCTCGTGCGTCTTGTGCGTCCATTAGACATTCTCCTTCTTGGTGAAGGGTCTCAGTCCTTTGTAAAATTGTGTCGATCGTCTTTTTAATATCGTGTTGTAAGAGTTCTTATGTATTCTGGATACAAGCCAATATCTAAGTATGCATACTGTAACCATTTCCCTCCATCTGATGCTTGCTTTTCCATCTTTAATAGTATTTTTTAAAGAACAAATATTTTTTATTTTGAATTTCAATTTATCACTTTTTTTTATTAGTGTGTTTTCTATCATGTCTAAGAAATCTTTGCCTGCCCTAAGTTTGTGAAGGTTAGAAGCTTCGTAGTTTCAGCTCTTGCATTTAGATCTTTGATACATTAAAAAACAAATTTTTTTTTAATGTTTATTTGAGACAAAGACAGAGCATGAGCGGGGGAGGGGCAGAGAGAGAGGGAGACACAGAATCCGAAGCGGGCTCCGGGCTCCAAGCTGTCAGCACAGAGCCCGATGCGGGGCTCAAACTCACAGACCGCGAGATCATGACCTGAGCCGAAGTCGGATGCTTAACCGACTGAGCCACCCAGGCGCCCCTAGATCTTTGATACATTTTAAATTGATGTTTGTATATGGTGTGAGGTAGGGATCAGGGTTGTTTGTTTTTTCTTCTCCATTTGACGATCGAGTTGGTCTTCACCAGGTTCAGTAAATTCCCTCCTTATTGGCTGAGTATTGAATTGTGTCAAAAGCTTTTCTGCACCACGTCACACACTGAAATACTAATAAACATGAACTGCAGAAATAGGTAATAATCACCAGGACTAAATAATTAGGGATGGAAAGAGGACTCATTCCTTCGGTGGTTCAATTGCCCTAACAGCAAAAGGCACGTGTCAGCTGGTGGTCCGGCAGCTACTTGCAAATCTCTTTCCTTATCTATCCAGGCAATCACTTTTCTAGCCTTTCCTATAGAGAACACACGACCCAGTTTGGGTCAATGAGCCATGAAAGAAAGAATGTTATAAGACTCCTGGAAAAGAGTTTTTCTCCCTGATAAAAGGGGTGAGGTTGCTTCTCTTTCTACCTGTCTTTGGAAGCAATCCTACAATGGTACGATGCCTAAATAAACATCTGCCACCTGTGACTATGCTAGAAGGTCAGGAAGATTTCAGAGATGCTACCCAGAGTCCTGACATCACTAGGAAACCCATTCCACCGTAGGATGGAGAACCCCAGACGTCTTATTTGGGTAGATAATTTATTTATTGGGTGTGCCAAATCATTTGGTATTTTAATATTTACTTAATACAGGTTTCTCCTCCAACCCCTAAATCCCATTCTGGTCTGGAATGAATCTTCTCTAGAATGAAGCAGCTGTGTATTTTCATTACCAATTCTTTCCAAACATGAGAATCAGAGGAAAGACTGATTCCACAAGGTAAAAGCCAGGGGATGGGACCTGCAGAGCATTGTGGAAAGACTGCTCAGCCTGGAAGTTGCAAGCCTGAGTTCTAAGGCTGCCAGCCTCCCCAGCACCTCCAGGCTTCCTTCATTCTCACAGTGTCTCATGCTCCTTTCCTTGTTCAAGACTTCCCTCTGCCTGAAATACTCATGTCTAACCACGCTTTCCTTTGTCTGGCCAGTCCTACTCATTCTTCCGGTCTCAGTTTAGAGATTACTTCCTTAGAGGGTACTTCCCGATCCCCCAGGATCCTCTCTCCTAGGACGCTGAATTTTTTCTCATAACAATGACCCCAATTGAAATTAAATACATGATTTGCTCTAACCTGTCTCCTCCACTGGAATGTAAGCTCTCTGAAGAGGGGGATCTGATCTGCTTGTTGGTGCCCTACTATGGTGCTTAGCACATCAGAAATCTTCAGTATGTATCTGATTGGTTGAATGATGGATGGATGGATGGATGGATGGATGGGTGTATGTGGGTGGGTGGATGCATAGTTGGATGGGTAGGTGGGGGATCAATGGGTAGGGAAATGGATGGAGGGAGGGGTAGATGGATGGGTAGGTGGATGAATGGAAGGAAGAAAGGAAGGAAGGAAGGAAGGAAGGAAGGAAGGAAGGAAGGAAGGAAAGATGGGTGGGTGGATAACCGCATGGATGAATGAATGGATGGACAGATGGGTGGATGGGTAGGTGAATGAATGGATAGGTGGGTGGATGGAGGGAGGGAGGGAGGGATGGAGAGATGGATGGATGGATGGATGGATGGATGGATGGATTGAATTGCGTTAGCACCAGCTTGCTGCATGACCTTAGGCAAGTCATTTCCCTTCTAGGCTGTAGTTTTCTCATCTGTCACATAAGGAATTTGAACTGAGGAGTGAACTGAGTGTCTAAGAGTCCATCCACCACCAACTCTTCATCAGATTCACTCCAGATGCTCAGATGTGGCTTTTTAAAATTGGCCCTCCCCCCATCTATCCATTTACGTTCCACCACTGCTGGTGACCCTGCAATTGTTCCAGAAGCTCATTCCAAAGAAGGATCCCATGGAAGACAGCTGGAGCTGGTCCCCTTGACTACCCCCAAGATGCTGGGTGCAGTGGTTTACAGACATGGGAGGGCTGCAGTGCCTGGCAGTTTCTCCATGATGCCAAGTCCCCATTCCCCTTGTTCTGTGATGGGAAGGCAGGAGTTTCGGTGGGTCGGTGGTAATCGTCAGAGGCGGCCGTACCTATTTGCACATCTGGTCATCATCACTCACACGGTGGATAAGAAGAGCCCTCTTTGCAGATGAAGGACCTCAGCCAGTGCAATTTCCTGCAATGCCTGTAACGGGCTTTTACATCTACATGGCAGGTGCTGCAGGGGTTTACTCCTGAGCACCTGGCTGCACACGGAAAGCTCTTCTCGCCTGCACACTGTGTGTTAAACCCCTGACACACACCCTCACTGTCACCCCCAGTGGCATCAGAGGCCAAGGAAATCCCATCCCATTTACTTTACCCTTTTTGTTCATGTCCTCAGGGCAGAGTCACTGGCTTGTCTGCCATCCCCCCCCCCTCCCCCAACAGCAGAAATCATGACAAGAGGTGACCAGTTACTGAACCTACTGTCAGGACCACTGCGAGGGCTATTTAGTGCGCGCTCTCTCTCTCTCTCTCTCTCTCTCTCTGTGTGTCTCACAATTCTTGATTATGTATTCTCGTCTCCATTTGACAGAGGGAGAAACTGAGGCTCAGAAGCATGCTCACCCTTGCCCAAGGTCACACAAGCGAGAGCGGTGGGTCTGAGATTCAAACCCAGGTCTAAGCCTCGGAGGCAGAGCATGTATTCTACTCCTGGCTGCCTGTCCAATAATAGGGCAGGGGGCTAGACAAGGTGGCGGGGGCTAGACAAGGTGTCAGTCGTGGAATCAGAACCAGGAAAGCAGGCTGCCCAACAGCTTTGCCTGCGGTGGGGCTGGGGGGAGGCAGGGATGAGCAATGAGACACTCACGGGGACCTCCTCTGGGCTCACAACCATCCGTCCCAGAAACCCTCAACTGGAAACCAGTGCCCCCCGCCCGAGATTGCCATATAGCTCTCTGAAATAGGGATAAAGCAATTTTTTAATAAATGAAAAGGGGATGTGTAATAGAAGGAGATTGGAGAGGTCCGGAAATAGGATGCTCAGAACAGCTGCCACGTGTCGGGGCAGAAGCTAAGAAAATCTCCAAGACGCCACCTTGGAGCGTCGATGTTGCTTAGATAACCGCTCCGTGCAACCTTATCCACCTGTGAGAAAGATAACCTCCCACTGACGCCCGCTACTGGCCTTAAGTGCATTACTTGCAGCTTACAGCATTCCTAACTGACACACGACTTAGGCCACAAACCACCTGTGACACACCGAGTCCCTTCAATGGCTCTTGGTGGGGGAAGGGGGGAGAGCTAGCTCCTTGGCCTATATTCAGAGACCCCTGTACCCAAACCTCCCAACTCCCCTGCCACAGATCATCTTGGGCAAGCCACCCGATATCCTTTGCCTCTCTCCTACAAAACCCCACCGCAAATTCCAACTCCTGCATTGTGAAGGGATCCTTATCCAGTAGGAATAATAGCCACCGTCTGTTCTCTAGCTGCATTCCCAAATTAAAAACAACCAAAAAAAAAAAAAAAATCAGGGAGAGTTAGCCTCCCCACATTCCCAGCTCAATAAATACAATCAAATGATGGCAGATGAAAATCAAACAGCCAAGCATTCCGTCTGAATCGGGAATCTGCAGCCCAGATCCTCCTGGGTAAAGCATGCCCCATCACCACATCATTACCCAACCCTGCCATTAGGGAAGGCAAACCCGTACTTACAATCACAATGAACGTAATATGTAACCAGGAGGCAGCTTGCTTCCAGGAAACGTGGCTGAGCCCGCCCCATCCCCCAGCTGCCCTGCCCGCCTCCTTCCATCACCCGTTCCTGGTTCTGTGCTCAGCAGAGGTCCCCGTGACATCAGACACCTAACATCTCTGTGTCCCTTCTGTGTCCTTCTGCCTCCTGCTGTGACAGAAGCTGTCTCTCTCTCGGGGCATCTTCCTCTTGCCTGATGCTAACGCGTGCCTTTCTGATTGCGACTGGCTCTGCCTTCAGTGGGATTGCAAGTCAGGATCTCAGGGCCAAAGGTTTTCTGTTTCGCCTTGAAAATGCACCTTGTGGGCCCCGGTGAGGGGCAAAGGGGTAGCAAGCATCTTCCGTTTGCCTTAAAGGAACGTGAGTTAGGGCAGCAGCCTGGAGGGGCAGGTCCCCACCGTGTGTGTGCGCCCGCTGGTCCGTTCTCCTAGGTGAACCTGGAGATCGCACAACAGTGCATACGTGGATACAGCATGAAGTGTTGTTTTTATAGCAAAGCCCTGGGAACAACCCAGATATTCAGCTATACAGAACTGTTACACTGATCAATTGGCAACGAAAAAAAGTGTGCCGCCATTAAGAAGCATCTTCGTGCGGAAGTGTTAACGCCAAGAGACATTAGTAATAATCCATAGACACGAATGAAACATGCTGAGTGAAGCAAGTAATGAGACGAGGCCTGTAGCTGCACACTTCTACCTACGTCCTCGTAAGTGCCGGCGAGAACCAACCCCTCTGTAGCACGTGCACAGGGCAGTGTCCCAAGTGCGCGGGCACCCTCCTACTGAGCGCCTGTGCGCGCATCCTTGCAATGGTCACAGCGACCCTCTATTAGGCACCGAGGCTCCAAGCCACACAGCTGATCAATATCGGATCTGGGATTCCACACCAGGAAGTCCGGCTTTTTGGCTGTATGCTGGAACACAACTGTCTGCATTGAATACGTCAGAACGGTCGTCAGCAGAAAATGGGGCAGGCAGAGAGGACGAGAGGGAATAAACCGGCAAGCCGATAAGGTGGCCTTGCAACCCTCTTTGTGAGAGGTCCAAGGAAGGGAGGGCAGAAAGGAAGCCGTACGCAGGGGCAGGTATACGTACAGATACAGGTACGGAGAGAGGCAGGGTGCAGACGTGCGTGGGTACAGATATGCACAGTGTGACACAGCTGAGACTCTGGCGTGCCCCTGCTTCCTAGGCGGATACGCCGTCCCTGGGATCCTGTGTCTCCCACCCGCCCGCTCCCTTACCCTGGTCACAGCTGACTTATTCAGGGCTTAGCACTTAACCCATAGGAAAAATAATCCACAAGCTGGCCAGAGATCTCTAACCTCAAAAATGCTCACAAAGGTTATTTGATTCACACAGGCTCCAGAGAATTTGAGCGAGCGACACGGAAGGGATTCTCCAGCGAAGGTAGCACTGGGACGGAGAGAGGGCCGTGCGGACGGGAGGCCGTGGGGCGGTCCAGGGGACGAGCCGTGTGCCTCCCACGGCGGCTGCGACGTGGACAGAACAGGGACAGAACAGGGCTGTGTGGGGAAGAAGAAAATCTCCCGGGGCCCAGCGTTCCCCCGGAAGGCGGCCTGGACTTCTACGCTCCAGACAGATGTCTTCAGACCTCCGTGTGTACCCCACTCTGTGCGTCGATTTCCCCACGGGGCCCCCAAGCATTCGTAGCTCCAGACGTCGGTCGGTCCCTGGTCTTCACCCCCCACGTGCTGGGCCTCTGCTCCTGCTTGGCAGACCCCTTCCCGTTGGCCGCGAGGCCTCGGGCAGGGGTTACCCGGACTGGCCGCCCCCACCGTGAGCAGGGACAGAGCTGTCCCAGGGCTCTCTCAGCTGTGTCTTCCGTGAGCCTCTTAGCGCCCTCCCGCCACCACCATTGACGTGCCCTTAAAACGGTTAATTACGACGACTTTGTGACTCTGAGAGGCCAACTTGGCTACGGACGCCATATGCCTATTTCTCTCCTTCCTCTTCAATTCCTGGGGGTGGGAGGGACCTGAACTTGACCTTGAAAACACAAAACACTTCCCAGTATTGACAACTTGTCTTCGTCAACCAGTTAGCACTGGGATGGTGTTCCCAAGGGAACGCGGAACTCAGCGCACGAAGCGGTTAAGCTAAACCGTGAGCCTGGGAGCCAGGGCTCGGGGCCCCTCCGTCGCTCCGCGGCCCTGTGTGGTCCGGGGGCCACTCGCTTGTGACCCCCGATGGCTCTGTGTCCCAGAAGTATAAATACCGATGTCCTTTCCTGCTTGAGGCTTTTCTTCCCCAGAAACTCAAGTGTTGAACTAAAAATATTTGCTCAAATGTGAAAATGAAACCATAGAAAGTCCCATGCATACAGGACGTCTGTCCAAGAGGCAGTGACTCTAGCTGGAGGATAAGGGTTCTAATCCAGCCCACAGATGAACAAACAGCGGCTTCACCCAAGCCTCTTGACCCCCCCGGGCCCCAGTTTTCCATGTGTACAAACACTGCTGGCCCAGATTAGCGGTTCTCGACCTTGGTGGTACATTCGAGTCATCTGGGAAGATTTTTTTTTTCAATGCAGATGCCTACACCCCACCGTGGATCCGTTAAGTCTGAATTTCTGGGTGTAGGGCCTGGGCCTTGGAATTAAAAAAAAAGAAAAAAAAAATTCCTCAAGTGATTCCCAGTATGCCGCCAGGATTGAGAGCCTCTGAACTGGGTTCATGGTTTTAAAACTATTTTTAATCAGATTCGTTTCTTTAAACAAACACACTAGAGGCCCCGTGTGTAGAGCAAATCGCATGCAGTTGTTCTGTTTGAGGCCGGAGAGCAGAGAGGGGTCCAAAGTCCTGCCCACCCAGCCTCTCCTCCTTCCGCCTTCCGACCCCGGCACCAGCCCCTGGGACCCCTTGCAGCCCTGGAGGCCCCCTCCGGGCCCTGGGACCCGAATGTTCCGCCGAGCACGGTGCAAAAACTGCTGGAGACTAGACAGTTTCCAAGACTGTTTAAATAACTAACGTTCTGCGTTCGTGTGAGAACAGTCTCCATCTGGAGCAGGTATCTGGTTCATAAATATCGTCACAAACCCATTAGCTCAGTGAAACCGAGTTTCCGCCCTAGATCGTGTCTGGTTGTAGAACCGGGGCCGACGCTGGACAGTCGGGAAACTCGTCCAGCCGTGACTTCCCCGGGCGCTCTCGCCAGCCGGGGGGCTGCCCGGGCCCCTCCCTCTCAGAGACCAAGGGGAGAGAGAGGCCCAACATGCTCTAGTTGACATGACCGCGGGCGAGGAACAGCGGCACTGGAAGTGACCCTGGAACCACCCAGCTGGCACGTGGGGACAAGTTCAGGGGTGTTCACGGGGGGAGCCCGTTTTCCAGACTGAACGTGGAACTTGTATCCGAAGTCGGACCCCCCCTCAGGAAGTCCCAGTTCTAGGCCTGAAGTATTTAAAACAAACTTCCCTTTGCTCTGCAAGTTCAGAAACACGAAGGTGCAAATACAGTCCCGTGGGAACAGGGCCAGAGTCCCCAGAAGAACAGTGTGTCGGGGGCCACGCAGAGGGAGAGCAACACGGGACCACGACAACACGGACAGCGAGAAATGTCAGCATTGCCATCAGAGCCCCGGGCCAGGATCAGGGAGTGGTTCCTGAGGCACCTGCCCCGCCAGCGACGTTTAAGGCGCCACTAAAAAACCCAGCACTCAACTAAGAAATACTTCAATGCCAGATTTCAAACAATTCCGTGAGGAACAAATATGAACGTCGCAAATGGAAGATCAATACTGGGATTTTCTCCTTGCCGCGGGCTCCAGTATGGCTCAGGTTGGTGAGGACGGAATCCTTTGGATGGAAACGAAGAAAGCCTCATTTGGCCTATTGTTAATGATGGTTTCAGGACAGAAAACCAAAACTATGTCATCCAATGGTTATGATTACGGAGGGCTCATCGCGGTCCAGACACTTTACCAGTGTTCTCTGCATTTACTTCTCACAACCGTTCTGAAAAGAAATTACCATTTTACAGATGAAGAAACTGTCCCCCGACCAGGGGTAACTGGACACTAAGACCACCGAGGCCTCCTGGGCCTTGGTGGCCATGTTTAATTGTGCTTATGATAACTTTATAAGGACAGGATACGTGTTTTTACTGTTATGCATTTGGGCAGGTCACTTTTGCTTTGTAAGTCAGTTGGCTCAGCTCTAAAGCAGGAGTGGGGCCTGACTGATGTCCGTGCATCTGAGGACATTAGAGTGTGTCCTCCAGCCACCCAGCTCGTCTGTGACCGCTCTCAGCTTTGCGGGCTGGTCCTCTCCCTTTGACTGTAAGGTGAGCTGGGGATTACCTAGACCTTTCTCTGCAAAGGGAAGTAATTTGCCCCCAGGCTGAGGAGGAAACCCTCTCCGTTTCTCCTTTAGGCTTTCGCAACTTCTTAGGCAACCTTTATAAAGCTTCACGATAGAGAAGCCCCCCCCCCCCCCCCCGCTTGGACTCTGATGGGTGTATCAGGCAGGCAGCCACCTTGCTGAATGTTGGTTCAAGAAGGCAAGTTTCTGACTCAAGCCCTGAGAACACAGTTGTTTGGGGCATAGCTGCAAGGCAACACTCCCAGGTCCGTCCTGCTCCCGCCTCCAGCAGAGACCCAGTGACGTGGAAGGTAGAGAATGACACAGAGAGAGACAGAGGACTGGGCTCAGTCGAAGTGCCCCTCGTCGTCAAGAAGAGAAAGGGTGAACACATGGAGAGAGCGGGAGTCGCCTGAGGGGGGGGGGGGGGAGTGGGATCCCACCCAAACCGACTTCAGTTTGTTGTTTGAGGAATTTCCAGGAACCTGGTTTACAGGCCTGACGCCTAGGGCTTGGATGTATACAAAAGGAAACGGTCTTAAAATGAGCAGAAGCAAACAGGGAATGCCACGTAGCTGAGAGCCTAGGCCTCAGGTAGCCGAGTTCTAGGCCTCTTGAGAATGTTTTAGGTGTGGTATCAGACACACCCTGGACAGTGTCGGGTGGGCGTGATGGGGCCATGCGGACAGCCGTTCTGCCCTTCCTCCTGGGCACAAGGCTGGGCCACGTTTTCTGGAATCCCTTGCGGTTAGACGTGGTCTACGGCAAAGAGCAGAAGTGACACGCCCCCCTTCCACACCCGGCCTATCAAAATCTCCCTGTGCTCACTTCTTCCACCCAGGGACCCAGAGGGGCCCACGAGCACAGATGCGTTCAGCTTGGTTCCTGAACACCAGCACGGGGCCGAGCACCCCGTGGATTAAGTGAGGAAGAAATAGTCTGTGTCGGGATAAAGCCCCGAGACGTTGGGGTCGTGAGTTATGGCACTCGGTTGGCTCTAATACAGGGAGCGAGTGGCACCGATTTGAAGGAATTCGGTTGTTGAAGCAAACGAATATCAGGAAAGGCAGAATGAGGGCATCTGAGAACCTGCCCCATACGAGTTCATGGATTCCCTTTCCGGAATGTTCCATTAATGTGGCTCTGCTCAATACTCTCAGATTCTGCTTCTCTGGGTTCAGGGCTGAAAATTCCCGGGAAGAAGGATGTTCAACTGAATCTTTTTCTCCCCCCACACCTATCCTTCCTTCTGTCTTTCTCTGTCTCCTGAGATTGTATCCCCACGCAACCTGCCAAGGAGGCTGAACGCTTGGAGCCCACTTCACCTCTCCCTCAATCCCTGCAGCCACTGATCACCAAGAACAACTGCCCCAACATCTGCCCAATTCGGCGCATCATCATGTGTCTCCAGGACAACAGCCAAACCATGGAAGCAGTGCAAATGTCCATCGACAGATGAATGGAGAAAGAAGACGCGGTGTATATATACAATGGAATATTAGTCATCAAAGAGAATGAAATCTTGCCATTTGCAATGACGTGGATGGAGCTAGAATGTACTCTAAGCGAAATAACTCAATCAGAGAAAGGCAAATACCACAGGATTTCACTCATTCACAGAATTGAAGAAACGTAACAGATGGACATATGGGAAGTGGGCGGAGGGGAGAAGAGAGGGAAACAAACCATAAGAGACTCTGAACGATAGAGAACAAACTAGGGGTTGATGGAGGGAGGTGGGTGGGGGATGGGCTAGACGGATGATGGCTACTAAGGAGGGCACTTTCGATGAGCACTGGGTGTTCTATGTGATGAATCACCGAATTCTTCTCCTGAACCCAATATTGTACTGCACACGAGCTAACAAAAACTTAAGTTAACCAAAAATAAATCAACAAAAATAAAAAAAATAAAAATCTGAATTCTGCCACCAGAAGAAAAAGAACGTCTCCATGGTACATACTAAAGCTGACTGTATGATTATCCTAGGGCACAGCACTTCCGGTCCTAGGTACCTACGCATCAAAATGAAAGTGCACGTCCGCCAAGAGACACGTAGGAGAATGCTCATGGGACGTGCGTTCACGATAACCCCAACTAGAAACCTCCACCAACGGGAGAATGAATAAATACACCGTGGCATGTTCATACAATAGAACGGTATTCTGAGAACAAGAGGAACCACGTTCTAATACTTAGAATAACATGGCTAAATGTCGAACGAAAGAAGCCAGGCACACCCTGCATGAGTCAGTGCGTATACGAAGTCCGAGAACAGCCAAAATGAATCAATGATTCTGGTGAAAGTCAGAGTGGTGGTTGCCTCCGGGAAGTTGAGCTTTGGCTGAAGAGAGAGCCCAGGGAGCCTCTTGCGGGTGCTAGAAGTACTCTGAGCCTTGACCTGGCCGTGCGCATATTTCAGAATTCACCGAGCTGTACCCTTCATCACTGGTCGCTTCGTCACAGGCACGTAATCTTCAGTTAAAAATGATAACACGTCTCCCCCGTTCCACCCCCGTCAGGGGCTCCCGTTGCCTCCAGAAGGGCCACTTCCGTTAGCAAGGCCCAAAGGCTCTTCACGACTCCGCCTCCCCTTGGCCGTCTTCGTCACACACATTCCATCAGTTTTCCAGGCAAGCTGCGCCCGTCCGTGGCTCTGTGTGCCTTCACAGGCTGTGCCTTCTGCCTAGAATTCGTCTCTCCTCCCCGTCTGCACAACACGTTCTTCATCATCCTCGGGGCTCCGGTCAGTGCTCACCTCCTTGAAGCACACCCTGATCCTCTGGGGAGGAGAGGCCGCCCCCCCCCCCATGCACCTGTTCATTTCCTACGGCCGCCTGAACAAATTACCACAAACTAGGTGGCTCAAAACAAAATAAGTTTATTCCATCATGGTCTGAGAGGCCAGAAGCCCAAACCCAAAGTGTGAGCAGGGCCGTGATGTCCCCAGGGGCTCGTGGGTCCCGTGCCTTTCTCTTGGCTTCTGGTATCTGTGGCAATCCTTGGCGCTCCTCGGCTTGTGCGTGCCTCGTTCCTATTTCCGCCGCCTCGCCCCACGGCCTTGTCCCCCATGTCTGTCTGTGTGTCCCTTTCTGTCTCTTACAAGGATGCGTTCATGGAATTCGGGCCCACCCCCATCCAGCATGATCTCATTTCCGTCTTCACCTTAAACACATCTGCAAAGACCTTAATTCCACAGAAGTCCCGTTTGGAGTTTCAGGACGGACGTAAATGCGGGGCGGCGGGGGTCGGGGGGGGGGGGTGAGAGTGAGGTCATCTTCATTCCATACCATCAGTCACTTGCGCGGAGCCCCACGGGCAGGAGCTCCAAGCAAATGTCCAGGAAGTAAGTGACGAAGGATCCAGAACGTGCTTCTTCTAAGCCTCCTACCGGTGCCTTCGCTGGACTCGATATCCCAGCCGTTTGCTCGAACGCCCTGACGCGTTCTCCCCTCTGAAGGGTTCCACCAGGAGTCAGGAGCAAAGGGAGAAAATCTCAACGGCCACCCGGCTCCCTTTCGTTCCAGGAACTCTCCGCGCCAGCAGCCAAATGATTCAGTGGGTCTCAGGAACTCCAAGGCTCTGCCACGGAGGAGTTCGATGGGAAAGATCAGATGTGCACTGTTGGTGTGGGAGGAGAGCCGCGGACGTGTCCCAGGAAGCAGATGGAGGGCAGAAGGTGGGGGCTTTTTATGAGCGTTCGTTCCAGCTGTGGGTTGGCGGTTTGGCCCCCGGAGCGGCTGGAACCAGGCAGCTCGGCCTCCGAATTCCAACCTGCCTGCACTTACCAGGAAATGGCACGGCCTGTAACTGGGGTGATCCCTGCCGCCGTCCCGGGGCCCCTGGCAAGTGGAGCGGATACGCAGCCTCTCGCTGGCCCGTGGAACCACCTGCATTCCCGAGGACCCCTAGGGCTGTGGGTTCTTTCTGGGGGGCCGTGGGGATGCCCATTACGTGATCGTCAACCGGGCCTCTCTGCCCCACTCTGGCCTGTCCCTGATGCCAATTCCCCGCCCAAGGGCTGTCTCCTGACACTCCCAAAGCTGCTGAGTCCTGAGAGGAACAGCCTGGTGAGTCTGCACCGTGATGTGCCCCGTGCAGAAATGGGGAGGCTTCTTCCTCTAGCCTCCTGTGTCCTCCGGGGACCCGGGCTCCACCCGTCTCACGGGGCCACCCGAGTATGCTCTCTGTCTCCTGGTTGCTGGGGAAAGAGACAGAGTGTTAGGAAGGCAGCAGCTTCCTTAGGAGAAGAGATGCAGACGCCGTGTGGTTATGTCCACTCACGTCCTGAAGGTGGGAACGTGGTCCCGGGGCCTCCGCGAGCTTCAAGGGAGGCTGCAGGTGGGTGGCCAGGGGCCTGATGAAAACCCAGGGACTTCCCTGGAACTAATGGAACACTGTGTGTCAATTATACTTCAGTCAAAGAAACAAACTAGGGGGTTTATTAATACAGGAAGAAAGAGAGAAGGCTACCGAGGGGCAGTTCGCATCGTCCTCAGGGGCTTTGTGGAGACTGAGCACAGGGCAGCCATGGGAGCTCGTGGAGTGACGGGGCGGGGGGATGCACACTGAGGTCGTCAACTGCCTTCTCTCTGGTTCTGGGAAAGGGAGGAGACCTCTGCGTCCTGTCCCCTTGTGGGAGCCATCAAAAAATGCCTAAAATTAGTTTGGAGCAAGCGATCTTATATGCCATTGGAGGGTCACGGTTTGCAACAAACTACACAAGCCGGAAAGTCCCATCAAAAACTTAAACATGAGATTATCCGATCTAGCACTTTGCATTTCTAAGAATTCATTCCACAGCTAGAGTCACGTGAGAGGCAAAGACGTTCTCGAACAACGTTCACCGCGGCATCATCGTTACAGTAAGACTAAAAAATGCCCCAGGCGTCCGTCAGCAGTGGGCTGGCTTGATAAATTATGCTAAATCCACACCACAAAACACTACACAGCAGTCAAAAGCAGTAAAGCGTATCTGTAATAAAGCAGCCTCGTGAGAGCCGCTCTCTCCAGAACACAGATACTTCAAGGACCCAGAACTCTCTGTGCACCGGGACTCCACACGTTCAACAGCATCAGCACCAGAAACAGACGAGAAAACAGAACGACAGAAATAAATCCCTAAAACTGGTGGGTTTGGAGTTACCTGGGCAGGCACACGTCTGCTTCCCGCGTCTGGGCCTCCGCCTGTTGTGGGTGTCTCGTGTTCGCTGAGCCCCACTTGGGGGTCCTTTGCGTCTGGCTCCTCCCACTCCGCGAACGTTTTCGAGGTTCACACCGTCACGTGCGTCCGCGTCTTTCCCCCTGCCATCTAATACTCCGCCGGGTAAAACATTCCACTGGTTTCCCTGAGTCTCAGATTTTTCCCAGCAACAGTGAAAACGGCAATCCGTGATGTATCTGCCCAGCAGCCCCACCGTTTCCCTAGATTCCGTCCACTTGTGGGGTCGCCGGCTAGGACCTCTTGCCCCAGCCCTCGCCTCCGTGCGAGATCTCCAGACAGGGCCGCTCAACATCTCACCGTTGGCTGTGGTTTCTAGCTGGGAGGCCGGATGGGAACGGAACCCACGCGGGGCAGGTGGGCAATGTTAATAATAATGGTCGGCCCTTCGGGGGCCTTGCTCTCCATTGAGCCTGCCCCTGTACTGCAGCTGTCAGTCTTTGGGAGGCAAACGGGATGAGGAACACAGAAGGGGGGTGGGGGGGGTGGTCAGAGAAACAGCCACAGCCAAGAGAAGGCAAGGTGGTCAGGCGAGGGCAATACGTGGAGATGCATGCCGCCTCCTTCAGGAAGCCTTCCCTGACTGTCCTTGCCCACGGTGATCTGGATAAAGGGAGGGGGGAGTCTGGACACCGAGACTCAAATATTGACTGAGTCACTTGCAGCTGTGTGTCTTGGGCAATTTACTTCCCTTCTCTATACCCCAGTTTCCTTATTTGTCATCCAGATTGCATTTTCCAGAGATGACCACAACAGTATTCATCCGTCGTGCGTATCTATGGTCTGACCCTCCTCCAAGGGGGAGCTGGGGTCCGTGTCCCCTCCCTCAGTCCAGGTGGGGGGCTTGTGACTCACGGATAACCACAGGAAAGTGGGTGCAGGCTCCCAAGGCTTATCAGAACGGGTGCTGGCATTTCTGCCTTGTTCTCTGGAATTCTCGTGCTTGGCGCACCGGGCCACCGTGGGCAAACCTGATTCCACTGGGCCACCATGCTTGAGGAAGCCCAAACCCTGGGGGAGCATTTGAGACTCGGGGCCCTCTCAGTCCAGGCAGGAGCCTTTAGATGATTCCAGCACCCGCCCGACCCCCTCCCCCCCACAGAGTTCTCCCAGCTGGAAGCCCACCTCTGCTGTGTCCCGTCCAAATTCCTGACCCACGGAGGCCATGAGCCTAGTAAATCCATTGCTGTTTCGGGCCACTGAGTTTGGGGCGGTGTGTCCCACGCAATAGCAGCTGCAGGAGAGTGTGGAAGGGGCCACACCACACCCAGCTTCGGTGGAAGGCCTGAGGAAGGAGGGGTCACCAAGTGTCAGCTTTTCCCTTTCTCCTTCAAACTCCTATGCTGTCTGTTCTCCAAGTAGCACCCGGCACCTCCAGACTCACGGACATTAGTGAAAATTCAGCCAAAATACATCATGTCCTCAACTGGATTATGGGCATCGTAAAAAGCCTTGCTCATCCCTATACAGGTGACCTGGCACACACTGGTCCTCAGTTAATATCTGATGGAGGAAGGAAGGAAGGAAGGAAGGAAGGAAGGAAGGAAGGAAGGAAGGAAGGAAGGAAGGGAGGGAGGGAGGGAGGGAGGGAGGGAGGGAGGAAAGAAGGACTGGCCTGCTAGAAACACCTAGAAGGCAGAGACCTGACCT
The DNA here is from genome assembly GCF_007474595.2 of Lynx canadensis. Classification (NCBI taxonomy): domain Eukaryota; kingdom Metazoa; phylum Chordata; class Mammalia; order Carnivora; family Felidae; genus Lynx; species Lynx canadensis. Next base: position 3,200,118 of record NC_044317.1, read on the forward strand.
TGCTCGTCTGTGTAACGCCAATGCCCTGCACATAGTAAGTGTTCAATCAATTCTAGCCTGCAACTTTGGCATAAACCATGATCATTTCTCTTAAAGAGCTTTGAGCTTTTTCCCTCTTAGTTGGATTTTTTTCCCTAAAATTCTTTACTTTTTGAAGGATAATGCGGTAACACAAGCCAGCCCTGGCCTATCTGTTTAATCTTCTTTCCCCTAAATATTAGCTCAGTGGGAAAAGGAGCCTAACCTCTCTGTATATTTTTCTCTGTGTATACTTTTGGCCAGAAGGCTGGAAAACCCAGCACTAAAGCAAGATGCTTGGAGATTCCAAGAAAAGATGGAGACAAAAACCTCCTGCCAAGGAAGGAAGAGGGGTGTCGGGGGGCAGGGACAGATGTGACACATCTCTTCTAGAGGGGCTCTGTGTGAGGACGTGCCTGTGTTATGTGTGCGTGATTCTCAGTGACAAGCGTGTGCACCTCCACGACCCCAGGGGAGGACGGCTTCCAGCCGGGTCACTGCTCGGACCGACCTGAGCCAGGCTGGGGGCACAGACCCCTTTGCTTGAGTCCCTTCCCCAAAGACACGCGGGGCTGAACTGGGCTGACGGCTGCACGACCCGGCCAGTGTACTAGCGATCAATGAATTTTACACTCAAACTGGGCGGACTTTGCGATATGTGCATTTTACTTCCATAGGCCGTTTAAAACAATTATGTCATTGGAAACATTGCCTATACAGATATGCACATACATATATGTAAATGTGGATATATACACACGTGAGTATATTGCACACACATACACATCTGTACACACACATCCATGCGTACATATGTATGGAGACACACGTATGCACACATGTACATGCACATACGTTCGCATTTATAATTTAATGCGTAGAGAAGAAAGGCCCTTTGGAATTGGAAGCGTCACAGACTGAGAGGCCGGAGCCTGGCTCCCCCACTCACGTGCAGAGTGGCCCTGAGCAGGCCCCTGGCCCTGTCTGGACCACGTTGGCCATTCCCTCCCTCTTCTCCCCAGAGGTGTTCCTCGCACGACAGCTGGAGTGACCCTTTGAGAACAACAGCCCTCTGGTCAGAACCCAACAGTTTCCCATGTCTGTCAGAGTAGAAGCTACAGTTCTTACGATGATCGCCACGGGTCCTTCCAAGACCCTAGAGTAGCGGTACCCAGCAGATGGAATGTTCTAGAACTGTGCCATTCAGTATGGTGGCCAGCAGCCACAGGTGGCTGCTGAGCACTTGAAATGCATCTAGTGTGGCTGAGGAGTCGATTTTATTTTAAGTAACGTAAACGCGAGTGTAAGCGGCCACGTGAGAAAGTGAGTCCTGAATCCCTAGTCTGTCATCCCCCTCCTCCTCCCCACCTCCTGACTTTCCCCTCATTCTCTCTGATCCGACCATGTTGGACTCCTCACTGCCCTTCCCCCTCTTCTGCCTCAGGGCCTTTGCAGCAGCTGCCCCCCCCCCCCCGTGCAACTTCCTTCTTATGTTTCCCACTCCCAGCCTGGAAGCCCGGCCCCTTGAAAACAGGGACCCCTGCCTGTTCTGTACACTCGTGCTTCCCAAGCTTTTGGAACAGTGCTTGACACGTCGCGAATGCTCAACAAATATTTGTTGAATACAAACATTGAACCGAGGCTCCTGCTGTGGTTTTGCTCGTGGAGCAAGGATGGCCTGGCCATTCAGTGCGCCCCACGCAACCTCCCTGCTTCCTTCTAGCTCACGGGATCCCAGATTCCCTAACTTCCCCGTGTCTGAGCAGGTGGAGGGCTTTGGGCTGAGAGGGCAAGCCGCCCGTGCCCAGGCATCCCGGCTTTACGCGGCTCACAGAGACGCTCGTGCTCTTAGCCCGACTGGAACAGGCTGGCAGGTGGGAGGAGGGTCCCCACACACCCCTCTCCCCTCACTGGCACTTCCCGGGCTCCGCTGCTCCCGCCTCGAGTGGAGAGCCCGGCACAGTGAACGTGTGCGATCACGCACCCGCCAGCTCCCTCCACTCTCTCCCTCGCCTTCCTCGCATCTGGGAGAGAAGGCTTATTAGCGGGAAGCCAGGGGTTTGCATTCCCACAAACACGCAGCAAAGGGAGACAAGAAATGATTTTCCCTCTTGGACCGACCCCCATCACGTGTGTTTCCCGGTCTGCAGGTCGGGTCCAGCTTCTCCCCTGAACTAATTCACCCCTCGAAACTCTCCAGGAGTCTGAATGCCCCCCAAAGTACAGACGCCTCCTACACTTCGTCCCTTCTAGAAACTCTGCTTTCCTTTCCTTTGTTCCGAGAACTTTGTCCACGTAAGGGTACCCGGGTCTCCCAAAGTAGCGGGAAGGCCGTTTGCTTCCTGGCTGCTGGACCCCCTTATCCGCGCTCCCTGCAGCCCGGGGACGGTTTACGAGGCGAGGCTGGTCTGCTCGCTCATCCCAACAGGGCTCTTAGTCTTGCAGCCAAACTAAGCCTTGAAATGGTAGAGACACATCTAGCTTTCTCTTCTGCCCAGCTGACAGTAGGTTTACAGTTTATAATCTGGCCTTTGTAAAAGCATTTGTCAGCCTGGATATTTCATTTTAAGCCCGACCACCCACGCAGAGGGCCAGGCAGGAAGCGGCCCTTCATTTGCACCAACAGCCCACTTGGAGGCTGGCTGCAGAAAGACAGAATTCAGTCGCAAAGGGGGACTTTTTTGGCATTATCTCCTCCGCATCTCCGGGCGAAGGCAGCCCTTGTTTATAAGAAGCAATTCCTGAACGCTAAATTTGGAAATTCTACGTGTCCCGCTAATCCGCCGGCCCCGAGCGGGACCGGCCCTCTCGAAGAAGCCTCTCCGCTTCCCCTCGGGTCCCCAGCGGGACCTCCCGACGTGACCGTGAGGGCCCCGGGCGCTGCGGGCCCAGCAGCCAGAGGCCCACTCCACCTGAGCGCTACTCCTGCCGGCCCAGGAGGCGCTCCGCGGCAGGGGGCGGCTTTATTTTTAAGTGCTGGCCTCCCGCTGTATGTAAGACGGCTGTCCCCGGGGCCGGCCCAGCCCAAGCTCTGGCAGCATCTCAGGGGTCTGGGCTGTGGGAGTGGACACAGAAGGAGGGGAGGCCGGTACAAAGGCGGCATTAAGTGATACGGAATCTCGGTAGCCCAAGCCGGCCTGATTAGCGGGGAAGGAATGTAATCTAATAAGTAACACTCAGGTTTTATCTACATTTTGCCTGAAGACATTTTCAAGGGAGGAAATAACACCGTTTCGGGCGCCGGGGGGAGGAGACAGCGTCAGCGATGGTTCATTTCCAGAGCTCACTCCCCCTCCTCACCCTCCACCTGAGCCAGAACGCTGGAATTCGGCTTCGAGCTCTCCCGCTGACTCTCCTCCCCCTGCCAGACCTCCGTCCGCGGTCCGAGCTGTGTGTGTGCACATGACCTCCTTCAGGGAATCCGGGGTGAGCTGGCTGGTGGGGACGCAGACGCGTAAACCCAAGGCGCTTCCCGACCCTCTCTTCACATCGCCTCTTGCCCTGGAGCTGGGGTGGCTTTTTTGCCACCCACACAAGCTAGGTGCACCCCAGGCTCCTGGATCCTACTCAGAGACGCAAAGAACTTGGTCATGTGTTTGGAGCGTAGGCTACGTGCCAGCAACTTACTCGTGTGGCTAAGTCTTCATCCCGGGTCAGTTTGGGTGTCTCTCAAGCAGAGCCTGAGGCAAGGATTCTCACACAAGTAGATGATCCGGGGAGCAATCCCGAAGACACCAGTAGGGGAGTGAGGACGTGAGGCAGGGAAAGGAAGGAGGCTGCAAATGCACCTTTTCAAGCAAGTTACGCACCCTCCCCCCGGGGGGCCCCTACAGAGTCATCCCTCTGGGGAGTTCTGTGGAGCAGTGGACAATATGCACCTCACACCTTCCCGTCCTGAGCAGACTGGGACCCGGGGGGTTCCCCACCAGCTCGCTGGCTCCGTCATCACTGGCCGAGCCTATTGTCCACGTAAACAGGACCAGCTCTGATAGCTGGACAGAGCCCTCTGGCAAAGGAACACAAGTGCGGTCAGTTGGAAAACGGGCATTTGCTTGAATAGTGAGGGCGAGGGGTATGGATGGGCACAGAGAACCCAAGGTCACTTAAAAAGAAAGGAATGGAGACAGACCCAAACCTAGGTGGCCCAAACGTTCTTAACCCTCTCCCCACCGCCTCACTTTTCAAACACGAACCCTGGTTTGTTTGGCATAGAGCCCTCCCTCCGAACCACACTTTGGTTTCTGTTCATGCATTATCAATTCAAACGAATGCCCATGAAAGCGTCCTGGTTTCTTACAAGAGACACATATTTTATTTGGATCGATTTCTCATATGCTACATCGCAAATACTCCAACCCCAAAGGTTAATGTTACCTTTAAAGTGGCTATAACCAGATTCCACTGGGAATATCCAAGCTACACCCAATTTCACCAGAAGTCTATGCCAAAGCATATTTTACATTCTAAAAATTAAGACTTTAATAAAGCTGTGGAGACTAGTTTTTCCTGCATGGATGTTCGGTCGGACTTCCTGATCTCCTAAAATGTTGACGAATTAAGGCAATTTCTTCTGACCTGGAATTGACAGAGAACCCCCACTAATGGTGCCATTAAAGATATTACAAATCTAGGGGTGAGGGGTGGATGAAAAAATGGTTCAAACTCATTTATCCAGGGAAATAGGATAATGTTACACTACTCTTTGTTTTTACAGTGAGATTATTTTACATTTTCCAAAAGACGTAACATTTCTATTATTCAGAGGATCGATTTAGCTTATATAAGAACTTACGCTCCCACTTTTTTTGATATTAAAAAGCTCAAAAGGGATGCCTGCATCCTCAAAGTCATTTGCTAATAATGTTCGCATAGACCAACGTACTGATTTTGCTGATGTCACATATCACATGTAACCAAACACACACACACACACACACACACACACACACACATACATATGGCGGTTTCTCAGATTTTTCACTTAATAGCGATTCTTCCTGCAAAGCCTTATGTAGAACTTCAGTATGGGAAGCAGACAAATACGAAGCTGTTTCGATAGAAATCGGGTAAGGAGTTCTGGTTGGATCTCCGATCTCCCTTCCCCCGTACCTCCAGGCAACCCCAAGGACTGAATAAACCAGCCTGAATATGGCGACTCAAGACCAGACTGCACACGACACCTGCCACATGAGAAAAGTAAGACCAAGCGACGTAGAGTCATTTGGGTAACACAATGGAGCAAATCGACAGGCTGACGCAGATCAGAATCCAACTCTCTTAACTCTAGGCTGCCCTCCAGAGCCGTAAGTAAACTGGAAGACGCAGCCGAGATTCCAGAAGGGCCATGCCTTCACGGTGCAGCTAAAGGGACCCTCGAGGTAAGGCTACTCCAGACCTTCCCTAACAAAGTTAAAAACAAGCCTCAAAAGGATCAAGCTGACTTTCAAGTAACTTAACCTCCTGCTCCTGCCAAAATAAATTTCAACCCTCTTTAAAGGAAGACAACCAAATCCAACAACTCAATAACAAGCATTTGTAATGTTTGGCATCCAATCAAAAATTACTAGACATGTGAAAAGCAGTAAAATGTGACCTATAACCGGAATAAAAATCAGTCAAAAGAAACAGAGCCAAACAATGACAGCAATGTTAGAATTAGCATGGAAGGACTTCAAGCTGCTTTTCATAAGTAGGCTCAAGGATTTAAAGAAAAACGTGAACATAATGGACAAAGAATTGGAAGGCACGAGAAAGAGCTTAACTGGAAGTTTAGAGCGGAGAACGCTAACTGGAAGATGAGATTTCCACCGGGCGGGCCTCACAGAAGATTAGTCGGTGCAGAAGAAGAGATCCGGGGCCTCGTGGCTGCCGCAGGGTAGACCACGTACAGCAAAACGGTTTCGTGGGAAGACATCAGACAGAATGATACGCAGGTAACTGCATTCTCGGAAGAGCGGACAGAGAGAGAGAAAGCAGCAGCACAGTTTTCGAAGAAGTAATGGCCAACATTTCCCCCCATTTGATGCCAACTGCAAACCTACTGATCCAATAAGATGAACGCAACCCAAGCAGGATCACCGCAAAACCACACCAAGGCACGCCATGACAAAGTTGCTGGAAAACGGCGATAAAGCACAAAATTTAAAATCTGGAGGAAAAAAGGCACATTGAGTCCAGAGGAACAAAGGTAAGGATCTTCGCAGACTTTTCATCAGGAGAGGGAGTCGTCGCGGCTGCAGGAAGCTGGTGAACCAGGAAACCCAGCTGGATTAGGAAGCCATGCTTAAGCCTCTGGATGGAAACCCATGCGGCCCCTACAGTGATCTGCGCCAGCAGAATGTGTGCATCGCGTGCCACCTCTCTATTCGTGAGATCCGTCCCCTTGTGGTAGACCAGATCACTGTTGGACAGCATTCACTCCCTCCTGAGCCCCATCCTCCACGGGAGGAACGTATTTCTTCGCCACTTGACTTTAAGCTTGGCCACGCGGCTTGCTCTGGCTAAGATTTAGCAGAGGCGTGATGTGTGCTCACACAGTTGGGTTTTCCTTCTCGCGATCCTGTCTTTGACCATGAGTAGGACGTGCCCCGGCCAGAGCCTGGCACAGATGGGTCCACCCTCGATCGGCCAAACCTAGTCCAACCTCCGCCGACCTCAGAGATGCATGTGCACGAAATAAATAAATAAGTCCTTATTCTTATATGCCGTTGTACAGCTGCCTTTCCTTTCAAACCCATCCTGAAATATGTTCGAGTATTCATTCTGTCGTCCGGCTGTGCAACCTAAGCAAACCGCTTGGCCACTCTGGGCTTCATTTTCCTCTTCTGTAAAACAGGGATGTCGGGTGGAATCAGAGGGTTCCAGTATTGGCCTTAAATATAAAAGACATCTTTCGCTATTTTCCCACTCAAAGCACATTTGGGAAGGGCCTCTCTTCCATGAAGAAACTAACTTTGTTGAATTATAATTGATTAATACAAATTAGAAAATCGAATAAAGGCATATATAACTAGGAGTCAGTTGGGCTCAAAGACACGAAATATTATCCCATTGAAGGGTATTTAGTTAGCACAGGCAAAAAAAAAATCACAAGGCAGTGTGTGGTTTCCAGGCGATCTCGTCACATAAAGTAAGGAACCCCAGGACCGCTCAAGACCATCTCCCAAGGATCTATGTAGGGGATTCTCGCCGACATTTATGTCTACAAGCTTCGCTCAGCCTAACCACATTTGCCTCCCCAGAAATGGTGGCCAGCCTCCGAGGCCATGAATTTGTGCTTTCTTTGCTGTCATTAGCTGGTTTTTAAGATGTTGTTGGTTATTCCCTGAATTCTTCTGTCATTTCTCTGCCCAACATTTCCTCCATGGCCTCCATAGAGCAACTGTCTCAGTGTGGGCTCCCCATGAAGGCAGAGCCTGAGACAAGGGTTTGGGTGCCCGTAGACTCTCTGGGAGGTACCTCCGGGAAGCATAAGTCAGCAAGAGGGGAAGTAAGTCGGGGGTGGGAGACGAGACGATTAAACCACACCCATGAAAGGACTACCGCTGTAGGAACGGGGACCCGACGCCCGGGGTCTTCTGACAAACCGTGTGCAATACACTCCAGAGTTACCCTGTTGAGGGACTGGCAACCCGAGGTATTTACCCACCAAATCCCACCCCTCGCCTGGGTGGGGTTCCTCCAGGCCAGGTTCCATCTTGGCGATTCCGGGCCACCCTGCGCGTGCACCGACAAGAGTCCCCGCAGTGCCGGAGCAAGTCGTTGGGCGGACGTGAGAAAAGGGGTGCAGAGGGCTGAGCGGGGAGGCACTTGGGGTGCCCGGGAGCCGCGCAGCACAGTCTTGGGTTCGGGGGACCGTACGTCAGCAGCACCGGCTGCCAAGGGCTACCCACTGCCACGTGTGGACACGAGCCAGAAACCACGCCCCGCTCTTCACAGGCGTGGTGTCCTTGACGTCGCTAATTCTACGCAGTAGGTCTTCTTGTTCTCCCATTTCTCAGACGGAGAAAGTAAGGCTGAGCAGGGTCACGTACCTTGCCCAAAGTCACCTAACTTGTGACCGCGGTAGCCTCGATCGGGACTCTGGCCTGACACCTGCCTCTCGAGGGCTAGAGAGGGTCTGTCGTGGAGGCCGTGACTCCGGAGGGTCTGTCGGCTTTGACCTCTGACCTCTGGCACACCTCGGCTCTGTGTGAAGTGTCACCTGCTCTCCGTCCCCAATCCTCCTCGGGTGCTCCCTGCCCATGCACAGGTGCTCACCACCTTAATCACAGAGCCGTGGCGAATTCGACCAGGCCGCCGCTGCCCTGCACTGATGGGCCCCAAGCTGCCCCTGCTCGCAGAGGCCCTGCAGATGTGTGCAATTAGGGGGCGGGGAGGGCCTGTGTCGGAAACAAGAATTCTGCAAAGGATGCCACAAGGACTTGGTCAAGAATACCAACCTCATGTGACCGGTGCCCAGGGAGCAGAGGAGGCAACCGTCATGCCTCCTGGGACAACGCTGAATCCTCCTCTGACCGCAGCTAAGAAGAGGCTTTCAGGAAGAACAAAGGGTTAGCGGCCTGGACGGCCAGCACGACCCTGGCTTGGCTGGTTAGGGTAATTCCAGGACAGACCGTAATTAAGCTGCTTATGGTTTTGGCTTTGAACCCACAGAGCTCAAGGCAAAGGGAGAATATGATCTAAGAGCCAAGCCCATGTGGAACCTTCAGAGAGGGACGCGAGGGCTGTGGCAAAGCCCACCCGTCCCCCAAGCCATCTGTCCTAACTGCCCGCGGGGGCCTCACAGTTGAAGGAGAAGGGAGGACCCGGGAGCCAATGAGACGTGAGTTCCAGTCACTAACGAGTGGTTTTCCTGGGGCTCGAATAACAAATGGCCCAGACTGGCAGGGAGGAGGGCGCTCGAAAGAACAGAAATTTATTCTGGGGGCCGCAAGCCCACAGTCGAGGTGTGGACAGGGCCAGGCTCCCTCCAAAGGCTCTCGGGAGGGTCCTTCCCGCCTCTACCAGCCTCTGCCACCGCTGGCCACCCTCGGTGTCCCTGGCTTGTGGACACATGCCTCTCCGCCTCCGTCTGCACACGACCTTC